>NC_056725.1:269596095-269868595 GCF_019279795.1 Protopterus annectens | reverse complement strand
TAGTACTTGCTTTAATGTAATTTGGCAGTCTGTTCCAAGCATCAGCTACTCTGTCAGAGAGCCAATTAGTACACTTCTCATTCCTATAGAATCTTCTACATAGTTTATCTGACGATTATCTAGTACTTTTTGATAACCCCAAACATTCCCAGAGGTAGTTGTCCCTAAATGCCCTATATACCTGAATAAGATCTCTTCTTAAATATCTGTAAGAGACACTGTACAAGTTCAGATATTTTATTCTTTCATAATAACTTAGATTTTCACATCCATGGATGCCCTTAGTATATTTCTGCTGTACTCTTTCCAGTTTATTCATGCTTGTTTTCCTATAGAACTGTGTCTGAATCTGATGGAATACAGAACAGATAGGTTTTATGGTCATGTTTCAGGTGTCATGATTTACACATTTGTCATAACAGTCGCAGTTCTTCAATCCTTATATGTATGATACATGTATATTATGAAATACATGAGGGATCAAGCATGTTATTGCTGGTGGAGACATGGCTTATGGAAACAGTTTTGAATCAAGGAGGTTTGTTTGATGACACAGAAAAGGTAGGAAGAAGTGGACAGTTGCTGAAAAGAATACACATACAGACAAACTAAGAGATTAGTTTGTTTCTGTACATATTTCTCTTTTGTTGTATAATCTTGCATTTTTGATGTATATAAATGTACAGTGTCAAAGCTATGGCTTTTCCTAATGTTGCGAGTCATCAATGATGCACAAGCTATTCTCAAGGGCAGGGATGACAACAACAAACATTAAGATGCACAAATATGCACATCCTTTGAAACTGTGAACACTCAGATGTATTGCTGTGTACAAGAAACTGTTTCCAATATGGATGAAGCTGAGGCCTTGACACCCTTAATATATTCCATGTGGGTCTCTGGAAAAGGTCTGTAGCTAGTATACATAATGCTACATATACTTTTGTTTTTACTAGAATGGGTTGTCCAACATTTCCCTGGAGCCTCAGGTGAGGGTGGAAGAGGATGAATATTTCCTCTAGTGTTTCCTTCTCCAACCACTATCACTCAACAATAACTGTGTCAAGCAATCCTTGATAAATCAAACGCAGTTTAAAGGCACGTTTTCTTCCTCTTCTCCTCTGCCAGTCTAGAAGCAGCACCTTGAATTAACGCCTGTTGTACATACCAGTTAATGATTACAGCAGAAACCCTCTAACATTTTTTTCTAACCATAATTGTGGCTCTGTTTCAAAGAGTTTTGGATTCCAGAGCAAATGGCTACACTCGGTATACAGAATTTCTCTACATGTTCATGAATAGGGCCACCATGTTGGATTGGTTAATTAGCAAGTAATTCAGCTACTTATGCTTTCATTAGCATATTCTGACATTTACCCTTGTTCTGAGGCTGTACATTAAGTGTAGAGCAGTTTAATGAATACAAAATAACATGCTATTGTATACACTGCATGCCAAGTTACATAAATGATAGCATTCATAAATCTACCCTTTTATCTCTTTTTTTTTAATGTTTAGCTTTCATCCCTAGAGAAGGAAGTATCCCACTAACTGCAAAGAATTTACCAGCCTAGATAGGGACAGACACGTCTGTCAGTGCCACTGACAGAAAAGAGCATCCAGTGTCATTGATTCTGACATGCAATTTCAAAGTGAGAGTCAGTATAACACTGGCTTTACTTACTGGCTTCATTGACACCCCTAATCGTAGTTTCACTGTGGCTCCCTCCTTATCAGGTTTCATGGTGACAGTATCAGAGACTCTAGAGTCACTAGGTAGGAGAGGTTTTTTCCACTACACTGTTTGTTAGTTTCCTTTTGAGTGGAACACAGTTACTTTTTTGAGTGTTGTGCTGTATTGTGTCTTTAAGTACATTTTCAACAGAAGTATAAGACTTGGGTTGGCAAAAATAGAAACTGACCAGGCTTAAAATGGCCTGCAAGGGCATCTAGCCTTGTACTTACCTATGAACCTATGAAACTATAAACAGGCTGGAACTTTGGCCTTACTGTAAGTCTTGCTGGAGGAAGAGGGCTACACAATAACGATTTTATTTGTGTAGAGCTTTGCCTCTATGTTAAGTAAAGATCTGCATCTTTCACACTGTAAATAACTGGTCATAATTAAATGAAAGTTATCATTGAATATCAATCAATTAAGACATTTCTGAAGGAATCTGAGTGCAAGAAGGCTGGAAATAGCGAGCTTAGGTGTTCTGTACATCTTTGAGTCTAAGAGAGAAGCAAACAGAATTAGGGCAGTGGTTGTGTTGTATTAAAAAAAACTAAAGGAAAGTAATATTATTTGCTTGATCATAAACGTGGGGAAAGTCATCAGCACAGCTGAATTATAAAATATTGGTAGAAATAGTGCAAACATTCCTTAAAACAAACATATTTTATTTATATTTTATTTGCATAATTTTATTTACTTTTATTTTTTAACATAGCTAGGTCACTTCTATTTCCATTGTAGGACCACAGTAGGAACTTGATTAGAGATTTAAATCCTGTGTTAATGTATTTAAAAAATCCTTCCCTAAACCACAAGGACTGCCGAGAAGTAGTATTCATACATTTTTGGATTATAAGAAGATGGACATGATGGATCTTTCTGAATATCTGTTTGAGGCCTGTATGAAACTAGTCTTAGGCAGCATCCTATATTCTGTAAAAATGCTCTTACAATACAAAGAAGTATAAGTGAATTCAAAAATTAGCTTAATTACTGGTATCATTTCAGGGGAACCAGTGTGTGTCAGTCTGGATGGAGACAATTACCAATTTTACCTGTTTTGTCAAGGACAGCCTGCATCTCTTTACTCAGGTTTTTGTATATTGTCTAAAAACTTTCTCCATTTGAGTAGTGCCCTTTTTAAGCAATGTCAGTCTCTTCCATCTCTCAGCCTAGTCAGACAATATCATGATTGTATGAACATAGTACTGTTCAATGTCAGAAAACTACACAAGAAATGTCACTCATCACATGCCATCCTGATCTCAGATAATACTGATGTTGGCATCATCACTGAAATCTGGTTTTCCGCAGTGATAGTTCATCTCCTGTACCAGGATTCAATACTTACCACTTGTTCAGACCCAACTCTGAGAATGACCATGGTACACTTGGTGGTGTGTCTATATTGCTATGAAATCCCATCACTTCAAGACTTATGAGATAAGATAATAATATTGAGCTCCTCCACAACCTAGTTGCTGTCCATAAGATCACTTACTGCATCACAGCCAACTGCAGACCACCATCTATGACACCTACAGCTCACAAGGAATACATAAAAAACTTAAAGTCACTTACTGCATCACAGCCAACTGCAGACCTCCATCTATAACACCTACAGCTCACAAGGAATACATAAAAAACTTAAAGTCTGTCTCCATAAAATCTAGCACTATTCTTTCTCGGTATGTTAAGTATCTATCCATAAGTTCAGAAATGTAAACCTCTATAAATAATTATGCACTATGCTTCCTAGAAGTTTATTCAGTCTAAGGGGAGGACATCCCCAGCATGACCTTATTATGTACTAATATGAATAAATGCAATATGAGTAACAGATGCCTTCATAGCCAAATTAACATAGGTTCATAGGTTCATAGGTAGGTACTAGGCTATTGGCCCTAGGGCCTATATAAGCCTAGCTAAAAAGGTACCCTGGCTTTCACCACCCAATTTTTTTTCCTGTGCCTCTGTCGAGCAGATCTACAGAAGTGATCCCCGAGGTGAATTTCCTATTTCCTATCCAATTATCAGGATTTTTCTTGAAGAGTGCTAATGAGGAGCTTTGTTTGATATAGATAGGTAGTTTGTTCCAGAGTATGGGAAGTCTCTGAGACAGGAATCTATCCATTCAGCATGTTCTGTTTATTGTGGTGACAAGGTGGCTCAGAGGGATTGTGATTTCTTTAAGTGGAGCATATCCAATTGGGTTTGACATAGCTTTGTATGTTAGGCAGATATCACCTTTGATTAGGTGATATGCGATGGAGTAAAGCTGGAGTTTTTTGAGACTGTCTGCATATGGCATCTGTTTGAGGCCAGTAATCCTCTTTGTGAGGTATTTCTGAGGCCTTTCCAGTTCTTGTAGATGTCTTGTGAAGTACATACCAAAAGGGGCATTATACTCTATAATGGGTCTAATGAGTGATGAGTAGAGGGGAACAATTACCTCTTTTTTCCTGGATGAGAACCTTTTTATGATGAGGTGTGCCATGTAGAAGGATTTCCTGACTACTGTGACGATGTGATTATCAAAGTAGAGACTACTGTCCACCTGTGTCCCAAGGTCTCTTATCACACTTTTGGTGTTAAGTAGACTACTGCCTATGTGATAGCTCATGGCTACAGAGTTTTTACCAAAAGGGATGGCAATGCACTTTTTGATATTGAGCTTGAGGCCATGGCTTTGACACCAGGCATCTGTCTCAGTGAGGTTCTTTTGTAGAATGTCCACATCATTAGGAGTTTCAATTATGGCTCCTAGTTTGCAGTCATCTGTGAACTTCATTCACCAAAGAGCTTCTGTGTTAGCCTGTACTTCAGAGAAGTAGATACCAAACAGGAGAGGACCCAGGACTGAACCCTGTGGTATTCCACTTGTCACTGGTCTGAAGTCGGATTTGGAGTCTGCTACTTTCACAGTGTGGGTTCTGTCAGTGAGTCAGTTGGCAACCCATCTTGTGACAAAGGGATTTATACCTAGTTTATTGAGTTTGTCTATAATTCCAGAGTGGGAGATGGTGTCAAAAGCCTTGGCGAGATCTAGATAGGCTGTGTAAACCACCTTATCCTCATCTGCGGCTTTGGTGACTGCTTCAAAGATGTCTATTGGGTTTAGGCGACATGAACTGCCTTTTACAAACCTGAACTGGGTGGAGTCCAGAGAGGGAGATTACCAGTGTTCTTGTTTATAAGTTCCATGATGATACATTCTCATCAGGCTAATGAGGCGGTAGTTCCCAGGGTCTGTGGTGGATTCCCCTTTGTGGAGTGGGATAACCGTCACTGTGCACCATTCAGTGGGCACAAAGCCTGAGGTGAGGCTATGATCGAACATGGTACTGAGGTGGGGTGCCAGTTTGTTCTGTAGTTCATGTAGAACGCAGCCTGGGATGTTGTCAGGTCCCATGGATGCTCTGTTCTTGGCTTTGGAGAGCGTGGCTTTTACTTGTGCAACCGTAATTACAGGAACTTTGCATTCTTCTGGTATAGAGATGGGCCCTTTAGGGAGTGAGAGGGGGGTAAAGTTAACACCAAACCTATCTGCCAGTATGTTGGCAATATCAGTTGGTTCTGTATATTTAGTGCCATTGAACACAAGGATCAAACAACAAATGAGCCATGAGGTTTAAGAATATAACATGGACAGGCTGGAAGGATGAGGATATTCAAAAATAGTGACAGAGTAATCTTGCCGCCAACTCCCGAAATAAAGTCATGCCCTGTTCTCCTTACCTTAAATAAAAATGCTATTTCTACAAAATACTGTTAGTGAACTTCATATTACTTAACTGCTGTCAAGACAAAGGTCAAAAAGATTACTTGCCTCAGTAAAATGATGTGTGTGTGTGTGTGTGTGTGTGTGTGTGTGTGTGTGTGTGTGTGTGCACACGCAATGAACTATATAAATGGAAAATTCCTGTTAATGCTGCTCACATTCCCTTATTTCCTGCCTGGATATTGGCTAACTAAAGGACATCCTCACTTTCCTAATATTTTTGAGTGACTGCTGGACACAATTTAAATTAGTCTCAGATGAGCTACTTTTTTACGTTTACCCTAAACAGACCTTGGCATCTGCTTTCATAATGAATTTATCTGAGACACGAGTTCTGATGTTCTGCATCAGTGTTACTGTTGTGCTATAAGAGGAAACAAGTGAGAAGGGGCTAGCACACCAAAAAGTTTTTACCACTGAGATTGAAGCACATGCTGTTCTGTGCATACATAACAACTTTCCTTTATTTCATGCTTTAGCAACTCAGAATCTGTATTATTGGGTCCCTTGACAATTCACAGCTTACCTGTGTGCCTAGCTTCTTTTTATTGTCGCTGCTCATACTGGTACCTTTGACTTGGAACTTCTGTACATTGCAACATATAGTAATACTGCTTAGTGTCTAATGAACTAGTAGCATTTGTCACTATTTTAATAATGTAAAAAAAATATATCCTGGCATATGAGAAACTATATCTGTCAGTTCTTTCCATAACGCCCAATAAATGTCACATCAGCTGTTCTCTTAACAAATGTGCTGCTTACATCAGGATACATACAGCCAGGAATGATTTTGAATTTATCTCAGAATACTTGTGCAACATCATTATGCTCACATCCATATCTCTCTCTGTCTATCTGTCTGTCTTTCTGTCTCTCTCTCTCCCTCATGTTTATGTACTGTGCTTGTTAGCTTTGACATGCTTCTAGGCATCAGGCTAGTTATTTGTTCATACAGATGATACACCACATTCTTGCATCTGAGTTGCACAAGCATGAAGTCTCTGTCCAAAGGCTAATGCTGAATTGCTAATTAAGAATTGTTTCATTTTAACAAAACTAGATAGCATTGCATTTTCACAGTTCTGAGTCAATCCTTTTTGTTGAATATATGCATATTGCAAGAACACCTAGAGTAAATAGCTCTTGCATTAATTGTAACCCTTTTAAATCCACTGTGGTACAGGCACACATTTATTCTGCAAGAAGATCTGCCAAGAAATGTTGAATTGCTCATCATGGCTGGATTAACTCTGCATTGCTAGGTGCAAATGTATGAACACCTACTGTAATGGGACAAGAACAGAGTTCTTTGTATTGCATCAGTACTCATTTATTGCCTTCACATTGATTAGTGTTCTGCAGTGAACCAAACAAAAAATATGCTTCTGTGCTTTTTCTAATTAAGCTACACGAAAAACTGCACTTTATAATTTTGTGAATTAAAGAATGCAGTCTATGGGCTTACGTCCTGCAAGACTGGATTACAGTATTCATTGCAAAATGAGGTTTTAAGCATCTAAAATGTATTAGTAGCGCCAGATCTTAAACACATTTTAAGGTGACTGCTTCTTCCCTTACAAACTGGTAATTACAATTATGTGATTTAATCAATTGGTAGGACACTGAATCAATAAAAAATAACTACTGACTCTTTTATTGAGTTATCGCTTCAAACATACGCAAGCATACATTTAAATTTAAAATAAATATAAACAAATTCCCAGTTGTAAACATTATACATCAAATATATTCTTTCCTTAAACCTCAATCCTCCTTCAAAACATTATTCTGCATGTACTGTTCCCGCAATTCCCATTGTTTTCTATGTAATTTGCTGCAACCCTTTTCTAAAGATCCTTCTTCCGGCTCTTTTATCTTTGTTACAATATTCACTACTTCAAATACAGTTGGTTTAGACTTTGATTTCCATTTTCTAGTAGTTGCTTTTCTGACAGCAACCAGAATTAAACTTAACAAGGCTTTACTATGTCTAGACAATTCAGATTCTGTATCCCAGGTCAGAAAAATCATTCCTTTAGTTACAACCATTTGCTTACCCAATATTTCTGGCAGAGTATCTGTAGGGAAATTTTAACGCCTGACAACTCATTACACACTCAAAATATATGTACCTAGTTGCCTGTGTTTTATAGTACCACTGCAAGGCTATTTGTTTATTCACCGCTTAGTTTTAAACTATGCATTTTATAGCAATGTCAAACTGTGTCTCAGGTTGAATTCAGATATAATAAGTGATTAACATTTCAGGTTATTGGCAAGATCTCTTCCTCAGAGCTCCAGGACTAGTTCTTAACATCTGGGTACACCTGTGTGGACTCTGCATAGTCACTCTGTGTCTGTATGTTTTTTTTTTCCCTCAGATTCTCTGTTTTCATCCAAACTCCCAAATCATGCTGTTTGACTGTCTACACTAAAGATCTCTCTCATCTATACACACACACACATATATATATATATATATATATATATATATATATATATATATATATATATATATATATACACATACACATACATATACATGCAGAGAAAGAGAGAGAAACAGACCGACATATACTGTAATGGTGTGGCTACTCCAGCAGATAAATGTCCAAAAGGTAAGACAAGTAGGGCAGAAATAAGGTAGTCTGGTACTGTGGCACTTGTTTGAGGCAAAATAGTTTTTACTTAGCTGTCATAACATCATTAGGAAGACTAGTTCATGAGAAAAGATAATAAAGCGGAGTAATGAGGGATCCAGTCCCTTTAAAGGAGCATGTCCAAGTTTTCAGACTGGGAAATTATTGATAATCTGCTTCTATTTAAGAAGAACGCAGTTTAAAAAAAAAAAAAAACATACATTGTTGGGAGGTCCAGGAGATCCAGGACCATTTGTTTGGAGATTTGCTCAGGGTGAAGAGAGACTGCCTGGTGTTCTGGTTGAAGTGTGATTCTCAAACAATCTGGAAATGTATTGCTGATTGATAAGTATATTTCTTAGCATTTTTACCTTTCAGAGTTCTGCGTTGTCTTAATTTTACCTGACTTGAAATATTTTTTTTTGCCTGACTGAATTATTTTATATAATTTCTGGCATTGCTTTCTGTTCTCATCTTTCCTGAAACTGTAGTTGGTGGCTTTGCAGTTGCCTGCCCCTTCTTATAAATTTGATCTGGGACACTACTTAATACAGAGAGAAAATTTGAGAAGGCCAACCCACTTCTTCTCTCCTTGTTTTTTACTAACAAAAAAAAAGTTGCACTTTATTCATCTGCTTTTACTTTATTTGTGTTTCTTCTTACTTTGTTACCTTATCTTGCTTTTGCCTCTTCTTAAAATTACTCAATTGTATTTATTCTGCTGCATTAATTATTGTTTGGTAGTAGCCTGATTAAATTGCAACTGTTATGCTAAGCCTGTTGGTTTAAGCACTTGAGCTTCAGACCAGTTGTTTTACATTAAGAAGGTTTGTGGTCTGCACTGTTATGGCAGGACAGGTAAGCACTTGGGCTTCAGGCCAGTTATTTTGCACTAAGAAGCTTTGTGGTCTGCACTCTTGTGGGAGGAGAGGCTAGATTCTGCCCTTCTGAGCTGGGAATTTCTGGTTAAAGGCTTATTGTGCCTGCTTATTTGAACTGTTTCTTTCTGAAATTGGTGCATCGTGTTTGCTGTAGCATAGACCAGATTCAGACCTGCTGCATCTAGCTTTGTTTGTATAACTTGAACACTAATCCAGACCATATTTTTTGGAGAAGGTTCCCCTGCACCCTAGTGGCAGGAATGTGCAGTTAGAACTTGTCTGATTAAAGACTGCTGGAACAGGGCTCAGTCTTGAGCTTTTTTACTGGTTAATTGGGTAATTTGCTTAAATCAGTTTGCTCATTTTCTATTGATATATAAAAATGCACTTTATTCATTAGCTTTTACTGTATTTGTGTTACTTCCAGCTTTATTAATTTATATTGCTTTTGCTGCCTGTTCTTAAAAGTACTAATTGCATTCATTTTGCTGCATTTATTACTGTTTGTCAGTAGCCTGATTAAATTGTAAATGTTATTCTAAGCCTTTGCTTTAAGCACTTGGGCTTCAGACCAGTTGTTTTACATTAAGAAGGTTTGTGGTCTGCACTGCTGTGGCAGAACAGATAGCTTACATCCTTTTAAGTTGGGAATTGCCGATTTGAAGGCTTAGTGTCTGTTATTCTAAAAGTGTATTAGTTCTGGTTTAAGCAATTGGGCTTAGGGCCAGTTATTTTACATTAAGAAGGTGTGGTCTGCACTCTTGTGGGAGGAAAGGGTAGATTCTGCCCTTCTGAGCTGGGAGTTTCTGGTTAAAGGCTTATTGTGCCTGCTTATTTGAACTGTTTCTTTCTGAAATTGGTATGCCTTATTTGCTGTAGCATATACTAGATTCAGACCTGCTGAATCTAGCTTTGTTTGTTGAGCACTAATCCAGGCCATCTTTTTTTGGAGAAGGTTCCTCTGAACCCTAGTAGCAGCAATGTGCAGTTAGAACTTGTCTGATCAAAGTCTGCTGGAACGGGGCTCTGTTTTTTAGCTTTGTATTGGTTAATTGGTTAATTTGTTTAAATAAGTTTGCTCATTTGCTACTGCTATATCAAAAAAAATACACTTTATGCATCACAGCTTAGCTAGGGTTAAACAATTCCCGGCACTATAAAGTCTGCTTCTCAAATTTGCCATTAGATATAACCAGTTTTTTAGTCTGTTTCTTTGAGCACAGCACTTGTTCAGAACTCGTAAGCACTAAATAAGCTACAAATTACTACAGCACTCAACTTTCCTCACTTGTCTAGAGGAAAACAGTTTTTAGTGCTTAATAAATAAGCACCTATCCAGGCATGTCTATGGGTCAGCTCCCAGTGTTTTCTCCTCTCTACCTGATGAAGCTGGGCAACTTGGGCAATGCAGCAATTTCCTCATGTACACAGACAACCCTCTTCTCCTACCACCCAACACTACAACCTGTGAGAGATGCACTTATATAGCCAAACTGGATGCAAAGCTCTCTTCACCAAAGACTGTAGTAGACAGTCAAGAGGAGAGGGTAAACATTTGCACCATGCCACACTCATCACATAGTCCCTCAAAACCTACACCACCAAAACACACACATAGAAACACAAAACACACGCCTACATTCACGGAGGCTGTCAATAAAAATCTGCCCAAGCAACAAAGACCTTCAAAACAGAAACGCATGCAACCTCTGCCCCCAACACAACCCAAATGACACATAGCCCACAAACTCAGTGTGCCACTCAACCACATAAGGCATAACAACACTCTAGTCATAGGTGACTCTATAGTCAGGCACACTGATGTTCCACACACCAGGCTAAAGAAGGAGAAAATTACTGTCAGCTGCCTGTCAGGTGCCAGGATCCACCACATAATGCACACACTCAGGTCACTCCACAACAAGTACAAATATGACTCTGTCATTGGCCATGTTGGTCTGAATGACCTGAGATGTACCTGCCTGGACTACATGAAAAGAGACATGGAGTAGCTCTCCTCTCTTGTAGCCCAGGCAGGTATGACCATAGCCCTGAGTAGCATCCTGCCATCATCCAGAATGATACCACAGTACAAGGACAATATGATTGACTTCAACATTTGTCTAAGCTTCTGGTGTCATTCTAAAGGGATCCAGTATCTGTCTGCCTGGGATGACATGATCGACAGACCACAATGCTTTGCCAGAGATTGCCTGCACCTTGGGATTCCAGATACTGGCTTAGGCTATTGCCACCCATATAGTGCCTTTTTTAGGCAAGGCTCAAATGACAAATTCTCCACCATAACAGGTACAAGCAAGCAAAATCTGAGGGTAATGCTACTTAATGCTATAAGTATAAACCTCAAAATGCACTCACTCGAGGCACTCCTTAAATTGGAGAACATTGACATCTGTGCAGTGACAGAGACCTGGTTCAAGGCTCCAGAGAGCACCCCTGCATTAACAGGCTATAATTCATAGCACACCTTTCGGCCACCTAACCTGGACCGAAACACTAAAGGTGGAGGTGTGTCCATATTCATTAAGGATATCCACACCTCAGGGCTAGTTGCTCAGCATAATGCATCCGAGATTATCCAAGTGCAACTAACTCTGGGCAAGATCACAATCCAAATTGTAGCTTGCTACAGATCCCCCACCATGCCCCAGGATTTCCACTCCTCATTTCTTCATACACTGGAAAATATTAGGGTATAACCTAACACACTAATAATGGGCAATTTCAACTACCCCACCATTAAATGGGAAAACTACACACGTACCAACTCTTTTGCTCAACATTTTCTGAAATTCATAAATTCCAATGCCTTGGATCAACTTATCCATACCCCCACCAGGGGCAGCAATAGCCTAAACCTGGTCATTACCAACATGGGCGACTGGTGTTTCACACCAGAGGTCAGTTTCTCATTGGTCAGATCTGACCACAAGATAATCACCCTAGACATCCACATACCACCCCCATCCGCCATTAGGAAACCACCATAAAATATTTCTCCAAAGCCAACTTCACGCTTCTTAAGACAGAAGAGACAAACTTCATGACACTCATGGAGATGGACAATAGAGGTACGACAACTGATTCCTACACAAATGCACTTTATAGGCACTTGCACGAGTGCATGGATCGTGCTATCCTGAACAGAACCAAGATGCTATCCTCCAAAAAATGGAAGCCAATCTGATGGTCCCCTGCCATAAACAAAGTCTATAACAGAAGAAAGAAACTGCAGAAAAAAAGAGTAAAATCCCATGATTGGAGGAACTCCCTGGTCAGCCTGAGTAAGAAGTTGAGATACCTCATAAAATCCTCCAAAGCTAGTTACGAAAACAAAATTGCCACTTTTTCTAAAGACAACCATAAAGCATTCTATAGCTATGTCAAGATATTCAATGGCAACACTCAGATCTGCTCTGAGTTACAGCACAATGGCACTAAATATACAGAACCAACTGATATTGCCAGCATCCTGGCAGATAACTTCAGTGCTAACTTTATCCCCATCTCAACCCCTAAAGGGCCCATCTCTATAGCAGAAGAATGCAAAGTTCCTGTAATCAAGGCTGCACAGGTAAAAACCAACTCTCCAAAGCCACGAACACAGCATCCATGGGACCTGACAACATACCAGGCTGCATTCTACATGAAATAAGGAAAGAACTGGCATCCCACCTAAGTACCATGCTCAATCATAGCCTCACCTCAGGCTTTGTGCCCACTGAATGGCACACAGCAATGGTTATTCCACTCCACAAAGGGGGATCCACCATGGACCCAGGGAACTACCACCCCATTAGCCTGATAAGCCTGGTCTGCAAGGCCATGGAACATATCATCATGGAACATATTAACAAAGACATTGGTAATCTCCAAACTCTGGACACCACCTAGCTCGGGTTTGTAAAAGGCAGAGCATGTCTCCTAAACCTGACAGACTTCTTTGAAGCAGTCACCACAGCCGTAGGTGAGGGTAAGGTGGTTCACACAGCCTATCTAGATTTTGCCAAGGCTTTCGACATCATCCTCCACTCTGGAATTATAGATAAACTCACTAAACTAGGCATAAGACCTATGTCACAAGATGGGTTGTCAGCCGACTCACTGACAAATCCCACACTGTGAAAGTAGCAGACTCCAAATCCGACTTCAGACCAGTGAAAAGTAGAGTACCACAGGATTCAGTCCTGGGTCCTCTCCTGTTTGGTATCTACTTCTCTGAAGTACAGGCTCACACAGAAGGTCTTTGATTAATGCAGTTAACAGTTGACTGCAAACTAGGAGCCATAATTGAAACTCTTAACAATGTGGACATCCTACAAAAGGGCCTCACTGAGACAGATGCCTGGTGTCAAAGCCATGGCCTCAAGCTCAATGCCAAAAAGTGCATTGTCATCCCTTTTGATAAAAACTCTGTACCCATGAACTACCACACAGGCAGTAGTCTACTTAACACCAAAACTGTGATAAGAGACCTTGGGACACAGGTAGACAGTAGTCTCGCCTTTGATAATCACATCACCAGAGTAGTCAGGAAATCCTTTTACATGGCACACCTCATTACAAAAGGTTTCTCATCCAGGAAAAAGGAGGTCATTGTTTCCCTCTGCTTATTACTCATTAGACCCATTATAGAGTACAGCCTCTTGGTATGTACCTCACAAGACATCTACAACAACTGGAAAGGCTGCAGAAATACCTCACAGAGAGGATTACCGGCCTCAAGCAGGTGTCCTACGCAGGCCGCCTCAAAAAACTCCAGCTTTATTCCATCGAATAACGTCTACTCAGAGGTAATCTCTGCCTAACATACAAAGCTATGTCAAACCCAGAGCTGTTGGACATGCTCCACTTAAAGAAATCCCAATCCCACTGACCTACACGCTCTAGGGATCTAAACCTTGTCACCACAATAAACAGAACATGCTGGCATGCTGGCGGGATAGATTCCTGTCCCAGAGACTTCCCATACTCTGGAACAGACTACCTATCTATATAAAACAAAGCTCCTCATTAGCATTCTTCAAGAAAAATCTTGATGATTGGTTGGGAAATAGGACATTCACCCTGGGGATCACTTCTGTGGCTCTGCTCGACAGGGGCACAAGTAAATAATTTTCTTGGTTGGTAAGAGCCAGGGTACCTTTTTGGCTAGGCTTATATAGGCCCTAGGGCCAATAGCCTAGTACCTACCTATGAACCTAAGGCAAGGGCAATTGTTTACCAGGTAGGAGTCCAGTGGAAGGTCCATATTACCTCTAGTGGACCAGAGAGATTCTGGTAACTGAAAGTTTTATTATACATATGGTGGGGAGAGACTTTAAACCTTGTCTTGGAGTAATAGTGTCTATTTCCCTGAACCTTTGCTTGTGAGATTTTGTTTAAGGAAATGAGTTTCATTTTATGGACTTATTTTTAAATGTGCATTTCTAAGAGAATGTCAGTAGTAAAAATAGTCCTCTGCCTGGATATTGAGTTGCAGCCATTAATGCAGCAAACAGACTGAACTTTTATTTTGTTTTAAGTTAATTTTCTGTTGCCATTTATCCATTGCTTAGTTTCCTGGTGAAATTAAAAGCTGCTTTATGTTCTGTACATGAAAATGTACCTGTTTTGGAAGAATCTGTGTGTGTGTGTATATATGTACTGTCTAAGCATCACTGTATCTAACCCTCTAACTATTACATATATATATATATATATATATATATATATATATATATATATATATATATTTATAGGCCTACTTCAACCCTTTGAAAACACACTTTACCAAAGTTCAAGCAGAGAAGTCCGGTTTCGTGAAAGTGCAGTTAATTGTGAAAATTAGTTCAGCGAAGAGAGGTCACCGGTTCCATGATCCTGTGGTGGTGCAGGTACATTGCTTCTGCAGTTGTGTATGAGAGGGGAACCTGTAATGTATAAATAGCTTGCTGTTGCAGATTGTGGTACATTGAGGATAAGGGAATATTCCATTTTCCCCACTGTAGTGCAATCTCGGCATTAGTATATATAAGTAGCAGGGTTTGGGGGGTGCAACCCCCCAAAATGGGTTGTGCAGGGGGGCTTGTTCATTTACTGTATTTGTTTTTGTGGTTTGGTGACTTGATTTTCGTGAAAGTGTGTTTTTGAATAACTGCACTTTTGCAAAACAGGACTTGTCTACTTGAACGTGGGTAAAGTGTGTTTTCGATTGGTCAAAGTAGACCAATGTGTGTGTATATATATATATATATATATATATATATATATATATATATATATATATATATATTGCCTAAATATAATATTTATATATATATATATATAATATATATATTACTGTCTTCTACAATAGAATGTGTTTCATATTTTAAGCAGTTTCCATTGCATTCACTGTATTCTGAATAAGTTCTTTTACCTAATAAGAATGAAAGCTCAATAACAGCTCAGCATGTGTATTTTTTTTCTTTTAGCTTTACAAGAGTTTTTAATGTATATATATATATATATATATATATATATATATATATATATATATATATATATATATATATATATATATATATATATATACATGTGTGTGTGTGTATATGTGTGTATGCGTGTGTGTGTATACATATATGTATATTGTTTACACTTGGCCTTGTAGAGTTGGTCATTGCCCTGTTAACAAGTAAAAAGTAAGTAAGTCTTCTTTTGTACCTGCTAATAATAATAGTCTGTTTTGCTTCTTTTCAGAGAGTCATAGGTTTATGAGATGGGGCAGTAAATTAAAATAAAGAAGAGTTTGAGTTTTTTTTTCTATTTTTCTGAGAATACCTTAGGTACATTCCTGGTAATCAATGCCATCCTAATGTTTGTGATTGTGTGTCTGCAGGTTGTCCTTGATTTTTTAGTGGTGAGATAAACTTTCCTGTTAGCTGAAACTCATGTCTTAAGTAAGATACACAAAGGTTTTTAAAAGGTATAGAGGGATGAGCATTCTTATTCTATTACACATTACTTTTCTGGATATGTATGCTTTAAAGGAGAATAGGGGGCTATGCTCATGTTGTGGTATGGAAAACTACACTTTGTCTTAGTTATAACATCATGTAATCGTGTGGTTAGTAAGGCATCAAGTCAAAAATCCATGCACTTGTAGAAACAAGTAAACGTAATATGTTTGATGCTAGGAAGAGCTTAATGTCCTGTAAGCTGTTTTAAATTAAAAATGGGTTCAAACAACGTATACTCATTTTTTTTTTATTTATTTTTTTTTTGCATGTGGCTGAAGATCATCTATTATTTAGAATGCAAATAATCTATGCATTACATGGCCACCAACACAGATTAAAGGACTAAAGATTCAAAAGTCATACTCATGAAAATTATTGAAGTGACAAATATCATGGGCTCTAAGCAGAGCCCAAAGTAAATTTTATAATTTAGTTATGATGAGGCGCAATGAGGAAAGAGAGTTGCCATATAAAATGATTTGTTTCTGAGGCATATTTCTGAACAAGCCAAAAATGATGGGGGGTAAAAGGCCATCAGTTAGGAACAGTTTTTAAATATGACTAAAACAGTTTACAGGTTAATAAAACAGCAGGTTTTGCATCAACAGTCTTTTCATTTTTTTTGAAAAATAAGAAGTATGAAATTCTAATGTCTGGCATTATTGATTATTTGTAATCTACAATGATTTAACAGAAATTAAAGAGCTTTATGAGGGACAGGACAAAAAATATGATGCAAAATCAGGGGTAGTCTGCAAATTCTGAACAGTTGGGATAATTACTGGCTTTTTTTAGGTAATCTGAAAAACAAATAGATCATCTTGTTTCAAACAAAATAAAGACAGAGATTACAGCAACACTTATGGTCCTCCTTGTCATATCTCTTTGCGGGTTCTAAATAATGGAGCTGGCCCACAGAACTATTATTCATGTTTTATAGAAAAGTGCATGTCAATATTCACAGAGCAGTCATGTTACATGATGCAAAATTACAATGACTTTCTCAAAAGATTGTATAATTTATAACATATTTCATCATTTTTTTCCTTGCCAACATTTCCAAGAATTTAAGTTAGTGTAACAAGTCTGCCCTTTCATTATTTGCTGAAGTTGTCTAATGCTTTGAGCAAGACAAATGGCTACAGTACTAGGCTTACCATATGTCCGGTTTTCCCCGGACATGTCCTCTTTTTGTGCTCCTGTCCAGGTTTTTAAAACTTCGCCGATTTGTTCGGGTTTTACAATCCTGACTCAGATTTCAAAATTCACGCATGCGCAGAAGATAGAAGAGCTCGCGAGAGTCGCGAGAACAGTGAAACTGTTTGCACAGGGAGAAGCAGGACTGTAATGTGTCAAGGAGGACAGGTCGTCGGACTCGGAGACTCTCACTGTGAGAGAGAAGGAGATGGCAGTCTCAATATTTGATGCTAAGTAAGGTCAGTGCTAGCTTCAATAACTGCAACATTTGTTACATTACACTGTCACTGACTGACTTATTACATATCAAAGCATATGTCGTGCAGAGACTTTCACGCATACCTCTGCGCCCAGCCGAATTTACTGAAAGCAATTAGTTCTTCCGAAAATTATCCTTGGGCTAAAGCACAGGCTCAGTCAGACTTGTCAGATTTTTTGGGGAACCAAGAAGCATGAGGCAAGGATCTTGATTTCTGCAACATAAACTAACTGTTAATTAAATATTAAAGTTATATATTATAAGTTGCTTTGATTTTAGTGAATAAATAATTGATGTTAAATTGCAACAGTTAATTATTTTGATTGCTAATTATGTTAGGATTTCTGTTTAAACTGAATGCTTCATTCTTGTAATTGTGATCTGAGGAAGCGTGGATTTCTACATGAAAGCGCTCATCTCTCTGTTTTATTGATATTAAACTAGATTTTACAATTTTTAGCATCGTGGTGGTCCTTCCTTGCTTTCTTTGTGGTACTGATAATTACATATATTAAATATAAAATAATGCATTATATATACCTTCTCTATTCTTCACACTGAATCGTTGTTTGCATTTATAATTTGTTGCATGTCCAGAGGTGCTGAAGGCAGAAGCTATTTTTCTGGTTGAAAGACCGTGTAACATTTTTTTTTATTGTTATTTAACAGAAGAGGGTCTGCTGTGCAAGTTTTTGATTGGCTCATATATGGGCCAATCAAAAACTGCCAAACACAGAGCTACTTGTCTTTAATGTGGAACTGCGATGTTCTGCATTAAAGACTAAAGACCTTTTTTTTTTGGTCTTCACCTAATGTGAAAGACCTTTTTTTCCTGGCAAAGAATCTATTGTCCTCTTTTTTGTATAACCAAATATGGTAACCCTATACAGTATTCCCCATGTGGAAGGTTTGAGGTTGCATAAAACAGTCAGCAGATTCCTTGCATAGAACAATGGCTTACAAGTAAATGAAATGCAACATTTCAGGATGCAAATTTGATGTCCAAAAACATCAGTGATGGCAATACTGGATATAGCCTTTAAAAGTTTTAACCTTTTTTGCTAATCATTTTCATGAAACAAAATTGTGGAATATAAGTAGACCACTTGTTTCTATTTGGCTGGTTAGTAAGACTGTTTATTTCTCTCCAGAAGCCCTATGGATTTGTTTTTCAGTGTCACTTACCTTTTATCTAGTAAAATGGCTCTTGAGTTGTGATAGCTTCCTTGTATACTGAGGGAGTGATCAATGGTAATAAATTGCATCCACATAATTGAAGTTAGAACACACATGCTGGTTAAAGAATTGTAAGGCTGTCATTTCCATATATGAAGGAAAGTAGGAAAGAAACAATACTGACAGTTGTTAGGACAGTGTAAATGCCCATGACAGTGTAGGCTTATTGATAAGACTCATGGTCACCTCTGCAAGCATAACATTAATGCTATTAAGGGACATAAAAAAACATTTGTTAAGCAACTTGCATGTTGTGAATTTTAGAAAGTTAGTGAATGCACATGCACGGTGTGTGTGTATCTATGTAGCAAAATACAAAAGGACATGACACATAACACAAATGTGTCCAGGATACAAACAGAATAATAATCCAATAAGCATAATACCAGTTGTCTAACTATAATAGATGTGACATACATGCATGCATACAGACATGCAAAATAACTCATGCTAATGCTGCTTATGTGAATATACACATAAGTCAAGGTTTAAGTCAAGTGTAGTTAGTCCCTTGAAAAAAGGGTTGTGTTTCTGAATGCTATGATGTATATCAATTTGCATAGGCTGTAGTACTGTGCATACATAAATGGATATGTAGCCCAAGCAAAATATTAGTAAAATAAAAGTCCATGCCAGCATTATGCAGTTAATACATCAGCTACTGGGCAAATATAGCAAATGTCAGGCTACAATTACTTGTGACAATGATGCATTTGTATTACTGTAATGAAAGACATGATATGTGTCATTTCTAGTGCAAGGGCCACACCAGATATGTTGACTTGAATAAGTGTACAAAAGTGCAGATGTGGAAGCAATATATTGTATTGGATATATAGCCCAGAAGTGAGCCTTGTTAAACTGTATGACACACTTAGGTGAAGCATTACTGTGTATTACTTAGTTGCTTGTTGTAGGTTTAATTGCACCTACACCAAATGTACACTGGGCTTTGACAAATGTTGTTAACTTTCACCTTCACTAACTCCATTACACAGAGGTTGGAAAGGCAACATCCCAGAGGCTAATTAAATTTAAATTTTGATAAAGAACAAGCAATGACAACCAATATCTTATGGCATTCAGTACTTAAAAGTCTTTTTGTTAGATGGTGTGTACCTACTATATCATTACACTAGACATGCTCATTAAGAATTACTGCAAACACTAACATAACATCAGTTAAACAGAAACACATAAGAAAGTGTCATAACATCGGCTCACTCACACTTTCTGATGATTTTGCAGCATGCCAGACCGCAAGAAACATTATAGATGCCTTTGTGTTCTACAAAGCTCTACAGTGTGATCAAAATATTTACTGTAAATGTTTTTATGAAGACATGCAATACAGAACATTATTATTTGCAAAATAAGTAATCCATGTGAGCAATTACTGATATACTCAGCATTTGCATCTTGCAAGATTTGAACACATGCCAAGGCAGATTTCAGAGAGGTATGTACAAACCATTGATGCCACAGAAAGAGGCATATCAGTTGTGTCATGAAGAATATTCCTGATGGGATTACATCACTCTGCTATTGTAATAGGTATAGGTCCTCTAACTTGGAGTGTGAGATCTGACTGTTCCATAAATACTTTCTTTTCCTAAGTCACTCCTGTCTGACACAGTGCTCTGACATATAGATGTTGCCAGATTCAATCCTCTGCCAGTCATATTGCACCATCCACAGTGCCCTGTATTGACTACTTCTACCACAGGATATAATAATGGAGTTTGTCACAAATAACAGAAATCAAGGCATGAAGTAAGAAAGGACTTTAGATATTAATTTATATAATATAAATTTGTCAGCATGATGAAAATGAGGTACCTATGTTAATGTTCAGACAGCTGTGAACAGCAATATCAATGTTGCTTGGCCAAGCTGGTCCTTTCTATCCACGTTTTATGTACACACACAGTGCCAGTTGCAAACCACACTCTATCTGTGTAGATAGGCTGTTCAAGTCAGTATTAACTGCACGGGCCATAGGAACAACTGCACACAAAAATACCAGAACAGCTGTTTCACTGCCATAATATCCCAAAATGTGTTGAAAGTTGGTTTATCCAACACAAAAACGGATATGCATAATTTCATACAATGGTATTTGTGTCACATTAGTGCTGTTGCTTTTGCTGGAATTAATCAACCACCTGTGTAAGTCCACAAACTAACACATTGTGTATGAATCACACGTCACATTTGAAGTCTTAATACAATTGTGAGACTCCATCTATGTCAAGGCAGTACATCATACAGTTGTGTTGCAAGCCCACTGTTTGAGGTAAAAGGGATGGACCTCTCCCCCTGTAATTATCCACAGTGCAACTGTGGTGGATGTCATTCATGATCCACAATGATTATAGTCAATCAGCTGCAGGTTTTGAACACTTACCTATGTCACCGCAGAAGCTACATGATATTGTGAAGAATGAACATGCCACAGGAGAAATCTTACTGCAATTGTGAAATATTTTAATACTTAAAGGCATTGCATCATGTTATCACTGTAAGGTATATGAATGCCTGTAAATTTGTTAAAGGAGTGGTAGGATATGTCTCATTGTCACACAATATTGCACAACACTTGGAATATACAAACAGGTCTACTCTAGATTGTCAAACTGCCAGAACATTGAACCACATATGCCTGAGACCATCTGCATGAAACACATCGAAACCTAAACAAAAAAAAAAAAAGCTTTTTTTTTGTGCTGCTGCACCCACTACAGCCCCTGCTACTTAAAGATACCAACTCTGAGATTGCATTTACATTGAAGTTAATGAGAGGTTTTCCCTATGACGATCTCCATGCAAACAGTTTGATGTTCTATAAAACAATGTTTTTGTCTCTGTGATCATGGTTTGGCATTCCGGCTGTTCAACAATCTGAAGGGGACCCAAACAAACACATGTGATGCATAATGCAGTTGTCACTATGACTGTAAACCTTTCATCATGCACAATATATAGATAATTACAGATTTGAGCCCATGGTTACTGAGGCAACAACATGCAGCATTGCCTCATTTCCCCACCTCAGAGGAGAAGGCATACTGCTAGCATTACAAAAGACAAATGTGATCAAATTGCACCATGAGTATTAGACAAAGCATTTATCTGTGAAAAATGAACAGAATGTCTTGCAGGAGTAATCCCAGCTATATAATATACAACAATTTGGTGTGTGAAAATATTGATACCTACAGGTATATTCCCAGTTACAGTGACAGAACTGAGTCTAAGGAGTAATGGTTGGATTTGAACTGACTACCTAATATCTCAAGCTAGAGAACATTGCCTGAATAACAAAGGTACACAAAAGGTATTAGCTTACATTTGAATGGATGTCATTGTCATTGTTTAATAGGATGATGTTTCCACTAAAAAGGAATGAAGGTGGTGGAGGAGCAAAATAATGCATATAGCTGCAGATCCTATATGTATCAGAAGCCTTTTCTAAGCAGCATAATAGACTCGCCATAGTTAATTTGTGATGAATTCAAACGCCCTACCTGTCTAGGTTACACAGATTACACAGCACAGTATTAGCACCCAGCACCGTAGGAGAAGTTGCATTAAAGCTGTTAGATAGTGCAGTTGTGAAGGCATTATCTAATCAGTGTGTTTGCCAAACTGGTTTTGTCTGGGGATGATAGAAAGGTATAGGGAAAACTCCTGCTACTAAAATTATGTCTCCTAAGAGGAAGTGTAGATAACAGGTGTTGTGAGAGAGCCAATTGTACACGACAATATACACTATTTAAGTAGTGCTAAATTCAACCCTGCCTAGTTACATTACCTATAGAGAGCATTATCAAATGCACATGCCACATGAGAAGTCTGACTTCTATAATAAAAACTGAAAGGGAGTTAAGGAAAAGAATGTATGAACATTCCTACGACATTTCAAGAGAAAAAGAGACTAATGCCCTCTTTAAACACAGTAGGAATTGTGTGGGTTGTAATTTTCAATTTTAATTTTCATTTTTTTGTCCTTCAACAAGTCAAACGAGATGCCAGGGGAGGTATTTGGGAAGAAATTTTAGAGAGTAGGGAATTGTGGTGGCAGGTGTACCTAGAAGCAGGGGAAAAGCCTGGTTTAAATGACTTTTTAAGTATTGTCTCTTTATTAAAATTAAGAGCATATAAAATATAGAAACAATTAGAGTTTTTAACACTAGAGGGCGTAGTTGCCAGATTTAACTTTAAAATATATGATATATTAAATACATTTTAAGATACTATTTATATTACATTATTAATTATTTATTAATTTAAAGGATTAATGAAATACTTTTTTACACAAATCATTTTTTACATTAATCAATGTAGATGTTGTCGGTGTATTTACATGTTAAGCAACAACATGGTGTTTAAATTGGTTCTAATTAATATTCATGAGGCTCAGCGTTATGCTTGATTTGCACATTCAAAAGTTTTACTTGAAGTCTAATTGGTTTGTTTTTAATGAATGACTGTATATATTTGCCCAATGAATTATTTACTGTTGTCTGATGAAGTCCATTTGTTTGGACGAAAACACATGGGATTATCTGTGTATTAAAAAGCGTTAATGTGGACTATCTACTTGTGCTATTAAACCATTTGAAAGAAGTACCGAGTGTTCTTTCTGGCTGGTTGCACTCTGCTAGCAGTTTTTTGGTTTCCTTGAGTGCTTTCCACTACATCTTTCTTGACTTCTATAATAAGAATGTCCATTTTTGATGAAGACCTCATTAGTGTGTTCCAGAGAATATGTTTTTGTTAAAAGTATGATCTGGGGATGGGGATCTTCTCTTACTTGAATTGCTTATTCTCAGTGGAAGTGCATACAGCATTTTGTTGATGATGCTATATGTACCTGGTACTTAAGACTCATAGACAGATGAATTCACCACTGTTAGATTCAAACCACCTATTTATATAGTTACACAATCTAGAGAGCAGTATATTAACTGCAAGTGCTACAGGAGAAGACTAACTTTTATACTGAAAGGGTGCATTTTTGAAAGGATGACCTCAACAGTGTAGTGCATAGATGTCTATTTTAAAAACAGGATGGGGAGACCTATTCCACTTTAAATGTTTCTCATGAGTGGAAGTAGGTACAACACTTATGTCAATAAAACTTATGTACCCAGCACTAGAGCCACATGCAAGTTCACCACCGAGAAATTTGAAGCACCTACCACTCTAGTTATCTAATCTACAGAACACTGTATTAACTGCAAGTGCCACATGAAAAGTTTGACTTTAAATGTGTGACAATGCATATTTTAAATGATTGTCACATCAGTGTGTTGCAGAGAAATTATTGTGCATCACATGTTTGTGTTGATAGGCAGGAGTAATATCAAGGTGCTGATCAAAAGTAATTACATATAACTGACATATTTCATCTATGCTGTCATTCCTGTGCATTCCTGTAGTGAGAGTGGTGTGTACTTGTTTTACATGATGGTACAAGGCTCCAGAGAGCACCCCTGCACTACCAGACTATAACTCAAACCACACTTTTCGGCCATGTAACCTGGACCGAAACACCAAAGGAGGAGGTGTGTCCATATTCATTAAGGATATCCACACCTCCAGGCTAGTTGCTCAGCATAATGCATCCAAAGTTATCCAACTGCAACTAACTGTGGGCAAAACTGCAATCCAAATTGTAGCTTGCTACAGATCCCCCACCATGCCCCAGGATTCCCACTCCTCTTTTCTTGATGTACTGGAAAATATTAGGGTTCAAACAAACAACCTAGTAATGGGCGACTTGAACTACCCCACCATTAACTGGGAAAACTACTCGTGTACCAACTCTTAGCTCAACACTTTCTGGAATTCATAAATTCCAATGCCCTGGGTCAACTTATCCACACCCCCACCAGGGGCAACAATATGCTGGACCTAGTCATTACCAACATGAGTGACTGTTGTTCCACACCTCAAGTCAACTCCACGTTGGTCTGATCCGACCATAAGCTAATCACCCTTAATATCCACATCCAGCCCCCACCCCCCCACCCCATTTAGGAAACCATGGTAAAAAATTTCTCCAAAGCCAACTTCATGCTTCTTAAGACAGAAATGGTGAACTTCATGACACTCATGCAGATGGACAATACAGTTACAACTGCTGAATCCTGCACAAATGCACTCTATAAGCACTTACACGAGGGCATGGATCATGCTATCCCAAACAGAACCAAGACGCTATCCTCCAAAAAAGGAAGCCAATCTGGTGGTCCCCTGCCATAAACAAACTGTACAACAGAATGAAGAAACTGTTGCAAAAGAGAGCAAAATTCCATGAGTGGAGGAGCTCTCTGGTCAGCCTCAGTAAGATTCTGAGATCCCTTATAAGATCCTCCTAAGCTAGCTACAAAAACAAAATTGCCACTAATTCCAAGGACAACCACAAAGCATTCTATAGCTATGCCAAGAATCTTGATGGCAACACCCAGATCTGCTCTGAGTTACAGCACAAAGGCAAGAAAATTACAGAACCAACTGATATTGCCAACATCCTGGCAGATAGGTTCAGTGCTAACTTTGCCCCTCCTCACCCCCCTAAAGGGCCCATATATATACAGGAAGAATGCAGAGTCCCTGTAATAACAACTACGCAGGTAAAAGCTGCACTCTCTAAAACCAAAAACTCAGCATCCATGGGACCGGACAACATACCGGGCTGCGTTTTACACAAACTTCAGAACGAACTGGCTCCCCACTTAAGTACCATGTTCAATAATAGCCTCACATCAGGCTTTGTGCCCACTGAATGGCAGACAGCAACAGTTATCCCACTCCGCAAAGGGGGAGCCATCACTGATCCCAGGAACTATAGACCTATTAGCCTGATGAGCCTGGTCTGCAAGGCCATGGAACATATCATTATGGAACTCATAAACAAAGACATTGGTAACCTCCAAACTCTGGATCCTACCCAGTTCAGGTTTGTGAAAGGCAGAGAATGCCTCCAGAACCTGATTGACTTCTTTGAGGCTGTCACCAAAGCCGTAGATGAGGGTAAGGTGGTTCATACAGCCTATCTTGACCTCGCCAAGGCTTTCGACACCATTACCCATTCTGGAATTCTAGCTAAACTCACTAAACTAGGTATAAATCCCTACATCACAAGATGGGTTGCCAACTGGCTCACTGACAGAACCCACACTGTAAAAGTTGCAGACTCCAAATCTGACCTCAAAGCAGTGACAAGTGGAGTACCACAGGGTTCCGTCCTGGGACCTCTCCTGTTTGGTATCTACTTCTCTGAAGTACAGGCTAACACAGAAGGCCTCTGGCTAATGAAGTTCACAGATGACTGCAAACTAGGAGCCATAGTCAAGTCCCCAAATGATGTGGACATCCTTCAGAAGGGCTTCGCTGAGACAGATGCCTGGTGTCAGAGCCATGGCTTCAAGCTCAAAGCCAAAAAGTGCAGTGTCATCCCCTTTGTTAAAAACTCTGTACCCATGAACTACCACATAGACAGCAATCTACTTAATACCAAATGTGTGATAAGAGACCTTGGGACCCAGGTGGACAGTAGTCTCTCCTTTGATAGTCACATCGCCACAGTAATCAGGAAGTCCTTCTACGTGGCCCACCTCATCATAAAAGGGTTCTCATCCAGGAAAAGAGAGGTCATTGTTCCCCTCTACTCGACACTCATTAGACTCATTATAGAGTACAACACCCCATTTGGAATGTACCTCACAAGACATCTGCAGCAGCGGGAAAGGCCACAGAAGTACCTCACAAAGAGGATTACTGGCCTCAAGAAATGCCCTACTCTGACCGCTTCAAATAACTCCAGCTTTACTCTATAGCATATCACCTACTCCGAGGTGATCTCTGCCTAACATATAAAGCTATGTCAAACCCAGAGCTGTTGGACATGCTACTCCTAAAGAAATTCCAATCCCTCCGTGCTACACACTCTAGGGACATAAACCTTGTCACCACAATAAACAGGACATGCTGGAGGGATAGATTCCTGTCCTAGAGACTTCCCATACTCTGGAACAAGTTACCCATCTAAGTCAAGCAAAGTTCTTCATTAGCACTCTTCAAGAAAAATCTTGATGAGTGGATGGGAAATAGGAAATACACCCCGGGGATCACTTCTTTGTCTCTGCTCGACAGTGGCACAGGAAAATAACTTTCTTGGGTGGCGTAAGCCAGGGAACCTTGTTGGCTAGGCTTACTTAGGCCCTTGGGCCGATAGCCTAGTACCTACCTATGAACCTATGAATCTATGGTGCTTTGATGACAATCACACTTGTGAAACAGCTGATTGACAACCAAGCATTCGTGACTGTTCATCTATGGATAATTGTATGCAAACAGTGATCTTTTTTTGTATCATCAATGGTATTTGCTCATGCTTGCAGAATGTGCAGTGCAAATGCAAAAAGAAAGGTCAAAAATATGACAACCCACTTCTGAAAACCACTGATGAAGTATGTGTGCAAAGGTTCCATACCATTATAATCATTTTCAGGTGTTAAGTACTGGAGTGCAAACAAAACTTTACAGAAAGAAATGTTCAATCAGCCTCACAGTTAAATCCACATATGTTTGAGTAGAACAATCCATTACCACATACAGAAGTAATACAAACCACTAACAATACTTTTATTTAAAAAAAAAAAAACTCTCTCCCTGTAGTGCACTAATCACAAGCTTATTTGTGCTGCTGAAGGCAAATTATTTGTGCATTCATAATGATATACTGAGGTAGTGAACTTAGAATGGGAATTAGTAGTATTAATTGGTGTTCCATGCCAATCTTCATGCAAATAAGGAGTATAGAGAGGCAAACTGACCTGACTGTGATGAAATCCAAAACGGACATGTGTTATGTTAGTGTTTAATGTGTCATGATTTCCACATTGGTAATGACACGTGCTGGCAGTACATTACTCATTATATGCATGATGCAGGTGTTATGTTTGCCAGCCCTCATATCTAATGAATGTGCATGCATTTGAGTCATGTTGCAATTGTTAACATGCAATTGTGTGTGTTAGCATGACATGATTGATTAATAAAAAGTCAATTCATCAGTAACAGACAAGTATGTGTCGTAATTAATCCACGGAACATGGACTAAAATGAAATCACATTGATAGTGTCACCTTACGTGTGCATATTAGCAATATTGTCCGAAAGTACCTATAGTAGCATGCTTGCTAACACATAAAGCCTTGATTGTATCTAATGCTCTCTGGTAATTTCTGGGAAGATATGAGCACTTTCTGAATGAATATGGAGCATGCGAGGGACCAAGCTTATTACTGCTAGTTGAAACATGGACAATGGAAACAGTATGAAGCAAGGAAGTTTATGGGCAGCATTCTTCATACATTGTTTACAATTGCAACATCCCATATAGTGTACATTGCATTCTGCAGCCTGTTGAAGAGATGATACAAACAGTCCCCTCATTCTGCTATCATCCTGTCTTTACATAGCACAGTAAGGCTAAGCATAGTAGCACAAAGGACATCAGACTAAAATGCCAAAGACAAAAACTCACAAGATTTTGCCATAACATGTGAACTGCCATGTACCATCAGTTAGCATTCCAGCTCAGTGCCAGGCATCAGGCAATGTGGAGGACTCAGACTGATAACACAGAAGGGGAAGAGACATACACATGGGGAGGGGGAGTCAGGGAGCAAGTAACTTATGACAGAAGCAGGAAAACGGTGGCTGAAAACAATATGTAGGTAACAGCTAGACATGAAATAGTCTAATACAACAGTCAATATCAGTCTGTCATAGTTGAAACTATGCAGAATCAGTCTATAGATCTGGGCATTATCTGAGCAGACACAAACAGACAGTGCCACCTTATTGAAGCAAGGGAGGATATAGGCCATAGGCTTCATCACTGTAATGCCAATAGTAAAATCCCATAATATGAGCACTACATCCATCAGCCTAACATGTATGCAACAGTAAAAAATGATGAGACAAAATAGGTGAAGAAAGAGACAGGGAGAAGCATACCAAGAGTATTGCTTGTGGCACAGTTAGTACCATCTTTATGGTGTGTTACTCTTAGATGTTTCCTCATTATTACTCATTATTATTTGTACAATAAAGTGTTGCTATGGTGAACAAGAAGCAGGATAAGGGGGGTTTGTTAAGTCTCCCTGTCGGGATGGAATATGTTTGCAAATATTTTATTCCTGCATTATTCAAACGCTAATCTATATTTATCTCCTGCTAGGTTCATGAAATGTTATAAATGGAGATAAATACAGAAGTTCATTGTTAAATAAATGACAGGAATATAAAATGAAATGATATCATTTTTGACATATGTCTGGAAATTAAACCTTGACACTATCAAACACATCACACCACATATGAATTCCTTGTTCATTACACACAACAACCTAATAACTGTTAACAGTAACTGTGTCAAAGTAGTGCCTTTACTCTATATTCCTATAGAGCAGCAGGTTTAATCACATTTGCACAAAGGTAACTGGACTAGTATGGGATAATGGCAAAAATTCATCATTTACCATTACTCAGCATTGTTGTGTGATGCCAAGCGTTGTGCAAACATTGAGAACAAACATTTAAGGTTTTTTTTAATAAGCCATTTCTGGCCATGTGTGTTATGTATGATTATATTCTTGACCAGATTAAATGTGTAACAGGGATTGATAGGACAGTGATGAAAATGGGGGACAAACAGAGGGTAAGGCACAGGGGAAATATTATACAGGATTTGCAGGATGGTACTGGGAGAGAACCATAGCTATCCTTGTCTTCACTACATATATGTAGAATTGTACACAGAATTTGGTGAATATGAAGAGTTACCAGACTAACAATGGCAGATAACAACAGAATAATTGCTGTATAGCCAACTGGAACAAATCAGATATGTCAAGATGACATACAGGTGAAATGGAGAGCTACTGAGTATTTGGAGTATTTTTTTTTTTTTTTTTTTTTTTTGGTGAGACAGATGCCTTTTTTACAGAGATAGGACTACTTAGGAAGTTGTTCAGGAAAAAGAGGGTCAGGTAGGTAGGCTAAGTTAGGTAGCAGGCACAGACATACAGTAACTACAAGAAAGATAAAGATATCGATGGACAGAAAAGGTCAGGGACAGTGGACACCATGATCAGGGATAGGCAGGGAACATCAGTGGCACATCCATGTCTAGCTGGAGCCCAGTCAGAATCTAGTTCTCATCCTCAGTCGTCATCACTGTTGCCTGTGAAAATTTCCTGTGTTAGTGCTGGACATGGTATCAGTTTGGCAATCAGATGCAAGATCTTTTCAACTCTGCTGATTTGGACACTGAGGCCTCTTTATATTATGTCATCCACCAGCCCTGTCAGCTCCTGATAGTTGACAAAATCACCACCTCCAATAGAACTCCTCCCAGAGGATACCATTATTCCAGCATCCAGGGCAGCGATACCTGATGTAGGCCTATCAGGTAGGGCAGGAGTTGTGGAGACAACACTAACAGGTTGTGACCTACATGTGCTTGGTGTCCATGCTGCCTATAGTGGTGCCTCCACAGATATTAGTGGAGGTATGGAAGCCAAACTACATTGATCAGCCTACTTCTCTGTGCTGATGGTCATTTTAGTTTCAGCAGCAATGTATCCCAAAAATAATAATAAAAAAATAAATAAAATAAAAATTGAGAGCAATATGGCTGTGGGAGACAAAATGGAGAGAGTAAGATCACAGTCATGTCACATCATATTATTATTTCAATATATAAATATGACACATAAATATGTTCACCTTTGCCACATCCAGATATGATGTGAAGGCACTAACTTGTCAAAAAATAAATCAGTCTCAGTACTATTATATAAGAAATGGAAACATTTATTTGACTATGTCATATCAGATATATGCTTTCAAAGTAAATAATTGCTGTTGCCAGCACTAAATTGTTAATTTGATTTAGTATTGCAGTTATTATTTTGGAAATACTATCCTATCTATAATAAAAGCTAATTTCTACTTTTGGGACTTGAACCCCCTCACCATACCTCTCAGTCTCATAGCTCAAAAAATCAAGACAAAGCCTGACCTAATGGGGGACAATGGTCCAAAAATAGGGAAAGACTTAAATATTGCTCTTATAAACTTAGAAAGTAGCTAGAATAACAGAGTTTGTGTTAAAATGCAAGTTTTATAGACTATAAAGTCTTAAACTCAAATATATGTCATTATTTAATGATTTAATTATTCACATCATTCCAGTGATTTGCCAGAAAACCACACATTTTCTGAGGCATAGACCAAACTGTTGAGGCAAAAATCTGGACTTTTTGCAAAAATATGGACAGCTGAGAGGCGTACCTCTCACAACTAAGCTGGTGTACCCATTGTCTAAAGGCAATCACCAAGAGCTATGGAAGAAGACATGTATGTTTGATATGAAATTTAGGTATGCCAACTAAAGAAGATATGGACTGATGGACTGAATGTTATTGTTTGGCTTGATGTGATACCTACTGGATATTTGCTCCATGCTTCTCTGAGGTCCATAGGTATGTACTAGCATAGATGCCCTTGTGGGTCATCTTTTTTTTTTTCAAACACCATTATTGAATTATCCCTTGTGACATAGTCAAATGTGCATTCATGTAAAATCAATCCAGCTATATTAACATAACAAACATTATGGGCCGGATTCAGGAAGGCTTACACGGAGTTCAAGAGTAGTGTAAGCCTCCGTGTAAGCCTCCCGATTCAGGAACAGTCCAAATCTCTGTGTAAGAGACAGCTAACACGTCTCTTACACGGACTGGGCGTGGAAATGCTCAATACCTCATTTGCAGCTGAAAGATATGCAAATGAGGTATCTCAGTGATCCACGAAGCAGAAACCAGTCCGTGTAACGGACGTGTTAGCTGCAGAAATGTACTCAGCTGACAACTGAGTACATTTCTGCAAAATTAAAAACGGAGCTATGTCAGCTCCAAATAAAGGGTGCATTTGTGTCATTAAGCATGCCAATGGCCAAATATGTGGCCATTGGCATGAAAAAGTGTTGCAAAAATATGCAATATAACTTTTTTTTTCCCCACGGGATTTTGAGGTTTAACTGCAGCGCACACCCGCGCAAACGGGGTGCACTACCTAAAACTAAAAACCAAAGCTTATAAGCCCACAATTGTGGGATTTATGTATTACATGTAATGTCAATGGAGGGACTTGCAGACCAAAAACAATATGGCCTCCGTTTAGTGGTTGTCAAGGGGGGGAAGCTCCGTGTAAGACATGTAACAAGTCATTACTAGGCATCCTATGTAAATGAGGGTTACAATACTGAATCACACCACCACATAGGTAATGAGCACTTTCTGAGTAGTGTAAGAGTTAGAGAAGGGGGAGGAACAGAGTAAGAGGTAGGTGACATCACGGGGGGAAGGATAGATACAAATGTACCAGATTGGAGGGCAATGTAAGGTGAAAGATGACAGGCAGACTTCAGGGAGGGAGGTGTGTCCCAACAGAACACTAGGAAAGTCAAGAAACTGAAGGCTTACGCTATCCCTACACTCAAAGTTTCTTGATATACGTGCATGCGCGCGTGTGCGCGCGCGTGTAAGGCAGGCTCAACATATGGGAGCGTGTTGCAAACCATGTACAACGGTTTGCGCGGGCCAGCACGTGTTTAAGGCAGTGTGCGTGCGTTTTAACATGAATCAGCCTAGTTCACACCGTGTAAGGATGTGTGCGCGCGTGTAACACCGTGTAGGGATGTGTGCGCGCGTTTAGGTGACTGTGAGCGTGTTTAAGCTGGTGTGCACATTGCTCCCCTTCAGGAAACAGAGAGGAAACAGGAAACAACTAAATTACACGGAAACTGCCAGAGGATACTGCTGCAGTTAATTGTTGGAAACAATTGGAAGCAGGCAATTATGCAGGCAGACTAGAAGCCCAACCAAGCACTTAAAACACTGCAAAGAGCAGTGCAGGGTGTTTCTCACAAGAGATACTGCAAGAAAGTAAGCTATCAGAATTGAAAACTGAAAAAGCTGAACTCAGAGCAGAAATGCTAGGGGCTGCCATAGCTGTTATAATCAGGCAAAGGCAAATTGCTGAGGGTGGTGTCAATGCAGAGGATGACAGACAATCCAGAGTGAGGAGAAGGAGAAGAGTATACAGGCCCAGGGTCACCTACAATGGGTTACATGAGCTGGAGATAGTAGAGTGCTACAGAGTGGACAGAGACCTTCTGCAGCAGATTGTTGAGCTGTGCAGGCCACATCTCACACACAGAACCAACAGAGGGGAACCCATCCCAGTGGAAACCAAGATATGTGTTGGCCTAAGAATACTAGCAACAGGTACCTTCCAGAGACCAACTGGTGATATGATGGGGATATCACAGGCATCAGCCTCCAGGGTACTGCACCAGTTCCTGGATGCCATGTCAGCACATGTCGGTGATCATATATATGTCCCTAATGACCGTGAGGTTGTGGCCAGCAATATGCGTCTCTTCCAGCAAATAGCGGGATACCCTGAGGTGCTGGGTGCAATAGACTGTACGCATGTATGCATCAAAGCACCAGCTGGTGAGCGGGGTAGAGTCTACATTAACCGCAAGGGATACCCCTCCATCAACTGCCAGGTCGTGTGTGATGCCCAGGGCATAATAATGAATGTGTGTGCTGGCTGCCCTGGGAGCTACCACAATTCCCACATCTGGCATCTGACACAGCTGTACCAATCATTTGCCAGTGGGGACTTCCCACATGGACACCTAGTGGGGGATGCAGGTTATGCACTTGAGCCGTGGCTGATGACATCCATCAGAAATGCACACACACACCTGAACAGGAATGCCATAATGAGGCACACGCACAAACACGTAATGTCATAGAGCGTGTGTTTGGGCTGCTCAAGTCATGGTTCCGGTGTCTGGACACATCTGGTGGAGCCTTGCAGTACACACCAACTACATGTACCCAAATGGTCATGATATGTGCTATGCTACATAATATGATCCTGCGGAAACAGCTGCAGCAGGACCAGCACAGGGCTGGGCCTAACATCCCCCCACCATTGCCAAGGCCACCACAGGCAGAGGGTGACTTGGAGGAGGAACAACCTGACCTTGTCCCAGTAGGCAGAAGAAGGCATGCCCAGTATGCCCTGGCCTTGTCAAAGAGGCAACGCATAGCACATACACTTGGTCAGTAGGAACACTGGGACTGATACCTGCTCTGACTCACTCATATAGTAACAGGGATGCCTAACATGACACAACCTGCTTCCAAACATGTACAGGGAGTGTAGTATGTGCATCCGACAGAGGCAGCCCTGCAGCACCACCTGAGGCATCAATGCCATGTGTTAAGTAATGTAATACCATGTACCATATGCACACCTGAGGACCCGACTAACATCCACCCACACCAATCATAAACCACAAAAAACACAAACCTACCTCATAGGTACCACAAGCGATAGTAACCTAGATGTAATGCTACCCAATGCCAGAAGTATAAATGCATGCAGTGTAAACGCACACAGTATAGAGAATGTAGATATCAGTGCTGTAATAGAAAACAGGGTCAAAGCCCACATCAGCACCCTGACACTACCAGGTCACACCTCTGTCCTAATAGCAGGAACTGCCCCAGGCCTACTCTGGCAATGTGAGTGACAAATGAAATATTACTGTCAACCTGGGTGCCCAGGACCCTGATAACCTCGTCTGTGCTTAGAGGATTGCCACCTAGATGGGAACTAGGGGTAACCCGGTTGTTCCCGAAGGGTAGGACTATGCATTGTTTAGCATTTAACGTAAGGCCATGGCTCTGGCACCAGTTATCTGTGTCCATGAGACCCTTCTGAAGGATGTCTGTGTCAGATGGGTTTCCAACTATGCTTCCCAGTTTGCAGCCATCTTCAAACTTTGTCAGCCATAATCCTCCTGTGTTTGCTCGTACTTCTGAAAAGTAGATGCTGAACAAATGTGGGCCCAGGACTGAGCCCTGTGGGACACCACTTGTGACAGCTCTGGATTGTGACATGGCACCAGCAACTTTGACCCTGTGTGTTCTGTCACTTAGCCAGTTTGCAACCCATGCTGTGATGTATGGGTACACAATTAAGCTGGTGATGTTTTCAATGATACCTGAGTGGGGTATTGTATCGAAAGCCTTTGCCAGGTCAAGGTAGGCTGTGCGGACTGCCTTGCCCATGTCAATGGCCTGGGTGACTGTCTTGAAAAAGTCAACCAAGTTTAAAAGGCATGATCTGCCCTTGACAAAGCCAAACTGGATTGGATCTAATGTCTGCAAGTCCCCTATGTCTTAATTTATAATTCCCATTATGATCCTCTCCATAGCTTAGCAGAACAGGCTTGTCAAGCTGATGGGATGGTAGTTTCTGGGGTTGGTGGAGGCACCTCCTTTGTGAAGTGGGTCCACCATTGCCGTATGCCACACCTTGGGCACATATCCTGAGGTGAGGCTAAGATTAAACAGCTGCCCTAACTGCGGGTGTAATTACTCATTGAGTTCATGGAGCACACAACTGGGGACACCATCTGGTCCCATGGATAAAGTGTTTTCCGCCTTGGATAGAGCAGTTCTCACCCCAGCATTGGAGATGTTTGGGGGGCTACAATCCTCTGGTGTAGATACCCCTCCAGTTGTGGTGATGGGGGGAATCTGCACTGAACCTGTCAGCCAGTATGTTGGCAATGTCTGTAGGTTCAGTGATATTTACATCATTCCCAACTAATTCTGAGCATATCTGGGAGTTCCCTCCCAGGTTTCAAACATAGGTAAAAAAGGCCTCATGATTGTCCCTTGACTCCTGAGTGGGTTTACTCTCAAAACTCGCCTTGGATGATTGTATGGGGGAACTCAGTGTTTTACTCACAATGAGCAGGGGCGTCTTCCCTTCTACTGATTTCGCTCTATCTTGTAGTAGCTCCTTCCTTCTGTTGTAGAGCTTGTTTATGGCTAGGGTCCACCAGACTGGATGCTTGCCTGTGGTACAAAGAGTCTTTGTCTTGTTTGGGATTGCCTGATCCATGCAGTCCTGGAGGTGCTGGTAGAAGGCATTTGTATGTGATACAGTGGCTTGGGTAATGGTGTCCACTGGCCTGGGGGCCTTGAAAGAGACCACACCAGTCCATAGAAATGTGAAGTCAGCATCTGAGAAGGTCTTCACTGTTTGTTTTTCTATCTGGGGTGTGGGTGGGATGTGGACCCCCACTGAGATTAGTCCATGATCTGATCTCACCAATGATGGGTATACTGCTGGTGTTGAACAGTGTGACCCCATGTTCGTGATGATGAGTTCTAGTATGTTGTCTCCACTTGTGGGGATGGTGACCAGTTGTTCCATGGCATTTGAGTGTATGAACTCTTGGAACCTTTGTGTTAGAGTGTTGTGGCTTGATTAGTGATCCCAGTCTATATTTGGATAGTTGGAATCACCCAGTAGGATGGTGTTTGGAGATACATATATCCCCTCCAGTGTTTTCAGGACAGCTGTGTGAGGTACCTGAGTTTGAGAGGGTGGCATGTAGCATGCTACAAACTGCAGAGCAGTCTTGCCTACGGTTACTGGCACCTGGATGGTCTCCGATGCATCGTGTGTTGCCACCAACCTCGAGGTGAGGGTGTCCTTGATGAATATGGACACCCACCCTCCTTTCTTGGTGTTGTCCGGATTCCGGTGCCGGAACGCATGATATGAGTTAACACCCGATAGTGCCAGGGTGCTGTCAGAAGCTGTGAACCAGGTTTCAGGCACAGCACAGACATCAATGTGCTACATACTGAGAAGGGCATCGAGTGTGTGCAGCTTGAGGTTGAGACCTCTGGCATTGAGCAGCATTACCCTTAGTGTCTTTCCTTTTCTGTGTTCTAGGGTGGTAGGTGTAGAATCTGAATCTTGCATAAAAAAGGCACAATGGGGGTGGCAAGAGCATCAGCCGAAATCCAGAAGCCCGGGGGTGACAGGTGCAAGCCGTCCCTTGCAAATCAGTGTGGCCTGTCCAGCATGTCATCCCAGGCGGACAGACATTGGACCCCCTTTGAATGACACCATAGTTTAAGCAAATTATTACAGCTGATCATCTTGTCTCTGTTTATGTGGCATCATACTTGGTGAAGGTAGGATACTGCTCAAGGTCAGGGTCATACCTGCCTGGCCTACATAATCAGAGGGATCCTCTATGTCTCTTTCCATGTAGTCCAGGGAGGTACATCTCAGGTCGTTCACACCAGCATGGATAATGACTGGGTCAGACTTGTACTTGCAGTTGAGTGACCTGAGTGCTTGCATTATGTGGTGGATTGCAGTGCCTGATAGGCAGCTTACTGTGACCTCCTCCGTACTTGATCTGGTGAGCGGGACGTCAGTGTGTCTGACTATGGAGTCACCTATGACAAATGTGTCTGGCATTGTGTTTGGCCTCAAGAGCTGTGACTGTTTGGCACACCGACTATGTGGTCAATGTGTTGCATGTGCTGTGCCCTGTGGAGGCAGTTGTGTGAGTGTCTGCTGTGGTGGCCACTGCCGTTTTGGTAGACTTCTGATCAGAGCCTCCGAGTATGTCTTTGTGTTCTATGTGTATGATTTTAAGTTGTGATAGTGCCATGTGAGACTGGGTTTGTGATGTGTGTGGTTACCTTCACCTTCTCTCTGGTCATGCTAGTCCTATGTTGAGAGAGCTCAGCCTCCACCTTGGCTATATAGTTGCATCTCTCACATGTATGTGTGTTTTATGGGAGAAGGAGAGGGTTGTCAGTGTACATGAGGCAAGTGTAACATTGCCTCAATATTCCCAGGTTCACCAGCTGAGCAAGAGAGGACACTAGCAACTGATCCCTAGACATGCTGGAAGGAATAGACAAAACAATGTTGGAATACAGGGAGATATCAAGCCCCCCAAACCACATCATAGTGTTTGACTGACAATACCTACACATACACCAGTGTTTCATAGTGTCATAGTCTACTACTAGGCTATCTGCCCTAGTGCATGTATAAGCCTAGCCATAGTGATGTGGCTATTGCCACCCCTTATAGTGGTAATAAGTGTACAGAATAGATTCTGAATATTGTGCCTCTGACTTAGTAGTGACACATTATGACCCCTTACGTAATTGAATAACATGACTGTGCCTCTGTCTAGTCTGTGCCTCCGTCTCATATGCAGTTGTCCAGATGTCTCCTGAAGAGAGTCAGTGAGGGACTCTGTCAAACATGAACTGGGATACTCTGCTAGAGTGTGAGATGCCTCTGAGTTATGACTCTGTCCCTCCAGCATGTCCTATACATGTATGTGCTGAGGTTCAAATCCTCAGCTCTCATGGCTCTGGTGGATTTGGATTGCTTGCAGTGGAGCATGTCCACCAAATCCTGATTGGACATGGTCTTGTATGTCAGGCATAGTTCACGTGTAAGTATGCGGTATGACACTGAACAAAGCTGGATTTCCTCTTTTCTGGAAGCATATGACATGTGTTGAAGAACCCTGATCTTCATGGTAGGTACTTTCGGGGTGTCTCCAGCTGTTGCAAGTGCTGGGCGAGGTACATACCATATGGGGCTTTGTATTCAATCATGGGCCTGATAAGGGAGAAGGATAGTGGAACAATGACCTCCTATGATCTGGATGGAAAACCCTCCATGATAAGGTGGGCAAGATAGAAAGTCTTCCTAACCACTTTGGCAACAGGGGTGTCAAAAGAGATGTCACTATCTACATGTGTCCCCAGGTGTCTGATTTGTTGCCTGTGCTCAGTGGGTTGCTGTCTATGTATTGATCTGTGGGTACTTTGTTCCTCCCAAAGGGGATGAATACACATCAGTTGCATTCAGTTTCAGGCCATGCGTCTGGCACCAGCTATCCGCCTTTGTGACGGCATTCTGTAGTATATGTGTGCAGCTGATGTATTCACTATGGTGCCTAGGTTGCAGTCATCTGCAAACTTTGTCAGCCACAACCCCCCTATGTTTGCTTTCACATCTGAAAAGTAAATACCAATTAAGAGGGGTCCCAGGACACATCCTTGTGGGACAGCACCTGTGACTGGCTTCGAATCTGACAAGGCACCTGCAATGTTGACTTTATGGGTTCTGTTTCTTAGCCATTTTGCAACCTATCCTGCGACATATGCTGTTATATGTCAGCTGTTGAGCTTGGCTATGATGCCTGAGTGTGGTATTGTGTCACAGGCCTTAGCCAAGTGCAGGTAGGCTGTGTGGAGTGTGTAGCCCTCATTGATGGCCCTACTGACAGTTTCATAGTAGTCAACTAGGTGCAAAAGGCAGGATCTGCCCTGTACAAAGCTGAACTAGGTGGGAACAAGGGTCCGTAGGTCAGCAATGTGTCTGTGTAAGAGCTCCATAATGACTCTTCCCATAGCTTTGCAGACAAGGCTGGTTAAGCTTGTGTGGTGGTAGTTGCCATGGTCTGTGGAGGCATCTCCTTTGTGGAGTGGGACCACTGTTGCCATACGCCAGTGTTCAGGTACATATCCTGTAGCAAGACTAAGGTTAAATAGCAGTTGTATATACGGGTCCAGCCCCTTCTGGAGTTCACATAGCATGCAACCGGGGATACCAGCAGGTCCCATGGATGCTGTGTACTTGTCTTTGCTGAGTGCGGCTCTCATATGGACATCCAAGATGACAGTGAGGTTACATACAGCAGTGATAACTATCTTCTTTTGGGGGTGAGGGAGGGGGTAAATCACACTGAAGCTGTCTGCCGGAATGTTGCCAATATCTGTCAGGTCACTGGAATATATGTTGTTGTGTACCAACTCTGAGCATATCTGAGGGTTCACAACCAGGTGTCTGACATAACTGAAGAAAGCAGTGTGGTTACCTTCATTGTCTTTGGTGATTTATGTCCCCAAGTTGACCTTGCATGTCTTTATGAGATAATGTAGCTTTCTACTAGTGCTGATCACAGCTGTCTTCCCTTTTGGAGATGTAGCTCTGTCTTGCATTAGTAACCCTCATCTGTCATACAGTTTGTTTATGGCTGGGGTCCACCAGACAGGACACTTTCCCTTTGTGGAGAGGGTCCTGTTTTTATTTGTGATTGCATGGTCCATGCTGTCTGACATCTAGCTAAGGGGAGGTCATTGTGGTTCTGCAGTTATCTTTCATCAGCATTAGAAATGACCACAACAGCCCATGTGGGGTGTACCTCATGCAGACACATCCAGCACCTGTAAAGTCCACAACAGTACCTCACCAGGAGTATGAAAGAGCTGGAACACATGTAATGTGTTGCCTGATTAAACAGAGTGCAGCTCCACACACTGCCATGCTGTCCACCCAGATGCAAGCTGTGCCTGATGTAGAAAGCCATGTCCAAGCTGGAATCAATGCACATGCTGCACCTTGTACAATCTGAATGGCAGGGAGCTATGCACATGAGGGACCTGAACCCCAGCACTGGCATACATAGGACAGGCTGTACTGCATTATCCATAACACAGAAGCCACCCCCACGCATGAGTAAACTACCAGTACAGGTTGTCCGTAGAGACACTCGTTGAGTCCCCTCAACAGGAATCCTAATGAGTGGATGGGAGATGGGAGGTTTACCCTGGGTATCAATGTTATGTCACAGGTAGACAGAGGCACAGTATACTAAACAAAACATATGTCATGGCAAACTACACTTACAATGTGTTGATGGACCAACACACTCTCCGACTTGCATTAGAAATGGCCTAGGGCACATCGGTAGTGTTTGCCAATGTACACCCATGTTGTGGAATACACTACTGATGTTGGATGAGGTTGTTGTAAGTAGTTCACATCTGAACATAATGCAACATGGTCAGATAGGTTCATAGGTACATAGGTTTATACTAGGCTATCTTCCCTAAGGCAGGTATAAGCCTAGCACAGAGTTCGTTGGCGTACACCACCCCTTATATGGAAACAGTACTGTGCCCATTATTTTGTCATGCCTCTCTCCAGCAGTGACACAGTGACGATCCCCGGGTTAAACGTGTGACCTTCCATCCACATGTCAAGATACCTCTTGAACACAGCCAGCAAGGTGCTCTGCCTCACATGGACCAGGATTGTATTCCACAGCATAGGGAGTCTCCGGGTGATAACTCCATCCCTCCAACATGTCCAACGTACATCCCTGCTAAGGTGTAAGTCACCTGCACTAGTGGTTCAGGTGGATCTGCCGATTCTGTGGTGGAGCATGTCCATTAATCCCTGTTTGGACATGGCCTTGCATGTCAGGCACATGTCACCTCTAAGCAGACGGTATGTGAGTGAATAGAGTGGGAGTGTCTTCAATCTGGCAGCATATGACAGCTGTTGGGGTTCCTTGATCCTTTAGGTGGGGGACATTCAGGGTGTCTCCAATTGCTGCAGATGTTGGGTGAGATACATCCAGAATAGGGCATTCTATTTGATCACCGTTCTGATAAGTGAAGAGTACAGGGGAACAATCACCCACTAGATCTGGATGTGAATCCCATCCTGATCAGGTGGGCAATGTAGAAGGTCTTTCTAGCCACATGTTGTGCACTTTGACTTCAGGCCATGGCTCTGGCACCAGCTATCAGTTACCATGAGTCCCTTGTGAAGGATATCCGTGTCTGATGCACTGTCCACTATGGCGCCCAGTGTGCAGTCATCTGCAAACATTGTCAGCCAAAGTCCTCCCATGTTGGCCTGTACTTCTGGGAAGTACATGACAAACAATGGGGGCCAAGGACTGAGCCCTGTGTGACACCACCTGTGACCAGCCTGGAGTCTAACATAGTGCCAGCAACTCTAACCCTGTGGGTCCCGTCCTTAAGCCAGTTTGCAACCCATCTTGTGACATATGGGTTTACATTTCAGTTGTTAGGGTTTTCCACAATACCTGAGTGGGGTATTGTGTTGAAAGTATTTGCAAGGCCAAGGCAGGCTGTATGGACTGCCTTTCCCCAACAATGGCCTAAGTGACCGTTTTGAAGATGTCAACCCAGTATAAAAGGCATGATCTGCCCTTGACCAAGCCAAAATGGGATGGGTACAATGTCTGTATGTCCCCCATATCTTTGTTTATGAGCTCAATTATGATCCTCTCCATAGCTTTGCAGACTAGACTTGTTAAGCTTATGGGGCAATAATTACCATGGTCTGTAGAGCCACCGCCTTTGTGCAGATGTGCACAACTGGACCCTAACCTGGCTGTTGTGCACACTATGGAAATGTAAAGCAGTGATAGGACTAAAGCCCCGGATACTGACCACCACAGTGAAAGTACTGAACCACTACACTATACAGTACTACAGTGTTAGGTCAGTATGAACGGATGTTGACAATTGTGTGCAAAGTATCCCATGCAAAACCTGCAGGCACAGTATACTCCCTGTTGTGTTCACACAAAAAGCATCTGGACAGTAACTACACAACATGGCACAGAACACACAACCATAAACTGGAGGTATTTGTTGAAGGTCACACTCATCCATAAATGTGATGTGCTGCAGAGTTCAACATATGGAAAGCCCACACTGGGCATGCTCACACACTTAGATAAATGAGACATCTTTCACACAACATGCCATGGGAAGGCTGAACTGGGCATGCTCACACACTTGGTCCAAATGTTACTCCTAGCAACTGTGAAAACACACCAGAGGATGCTCATTTCCCTTTCTAGACACTGATCATGTAAGCACCCTATAAGTATATCAGGAGAAAAGGAATCTCTCAATAATCTGAATAGCGCGCTCTGCTAATGCGTCCGTCTCTAGTGTCATAACATAGTTAGGTAGGGGTTTGAATCCAGCAAGTGGCAAGTGTGTGTGAAGGGGGGTAAGTGTGTATGAAAAGAACATCCCTTTTGGCAACTGGGAAAACACACCACAGGACGCTCATTACACTCTCTAAACTCTGATGATGTCAGCACCCTATAAGTATATCATGTGAAAGGAAATCTCCCAGTAATGCGAATAGCGTGCTCTGCTAATGCGTCCATCTCTAGTGTCATAACATAGTTAGTTAGGGGTTTGAATCCAGCAAGTGGCAAGTGTGTGTGCAGGGGGGTAAGTGTGTGTGTATGAAAAGAACATCCCTGTTGGCAACTGGGAAAACACACCACAGGATGCTCATTCCGCTTTCTAAACTCTGATGATGTCAGCACCCTATAAGTATATCATGTGAAAAGGAATCTCCCAGTAATGCGACTAGCACGCTGTGCTAATGTGTCCGTTTCTAGTGTCATAACGTAATTAAGTAGGGGTTTGAATCCAGCAAGTGTCAGTGTGTATGAAAAGAACATCCCTTTTGGCAACTGGGAAAACACACCACAGGATGCTCATTCCACTTTCTAAACTCTGATGATGTCAGCACCCTATAAGTATATCATGTGAAAGGGAATCTCCCAGTAATGCGAATAGCGCGCTGCGCTAATGCGTCCATCTCTAGTGTCATAACATAGTTAGGTAGGGGTTTGAATCTGGCAAGTGTGTGTGCAGGGGGGTAAGTGTGTATGAAAAAAACATCCCTTTTGGCAACTGGGAAAACACACCACAGGATGCTCATTCCACTTTCTAAACTCTGATGATGTCAGCACCCTATAAGTATATCATGTGAAAAGGAATCTCCCAATAATGTGAATAGCGCGCTGTGCTAATGCGTCCGTCTCTAGTGTCATAACATAGTTAAATAGGGGTTTGGATCCAGCAAGTGTGTGTGCAGCGGGGGGTAAGTATGTATGACTGAAATCCCCCTTTTGGCAACTGGGAAAACACACTACAGGATGCACATACCCCTTTCTAAACAATATCACAATTATGTATGGCTTTTGAGTACAGACATGCCACGTGTGTTTTGCCCACACAGAATGCCCATGTGTGCGGGTTGTCCCTCACAATAATGCATGACATTGATTAAACCAGTTATGGCAATGCACACATGATGTATGTGTGTGCCAAATACACATATGTACCTGTGACCTTCAATAGTTACCATGTGTGATGCCTGACACATGTGAATACATGGTATTTGCACAGGGTAACCTTATGACTGTGGTCTTCTGTGCAGGTGCTGCATGTGGGATGTGTATATACAGTGTGAGATGTAGATGCTATCAGCCTAGTAGTGAGGGATACACACCTGGTCTGGGGCATATAGTCTACATGTTGCTGATGTACAGGTGCTGCATGTTTTCACCTGTTGTGGGAGTGGTAAGACGTTATTCCACAGCAATGCAGTGACAGCATGCTAAGAACCGTTCAGCTAGGGTGTCGTAGCTACACTAATTCATTAGCATTCAGTAATATGTCAGAATCCCTGGTGAGGGTCTGATGCCAACCAAGGTCAGGGGTCTACCAGCCTGTGTCACTTGCTCAGTGATCCCTTCCATGTTCCCTATCATGTATCCCAGTGAGGGGCATCCCACATCAGCTGTGGTGGCATGGACAATGACTGAGTCATATGTGTCCATGCATCTGACTGACCTGTATGTTTGTGTTATGTGGTGGACCACAGTGCTCCATGAGCATATCACTGTGACCTACATTGTCCAGCCTGGTGAGCATGTTCTCACTATACTGGACAATAAAGGTACCTAACACAACTGCTTGGTAGTGTTGTATAGCTGTACAGACTGTGCTTGTTTGACACACAGGATTTGTGTGCTATGTGTTATGCGTGCTGTGTGCAGGCCTAATGTATGCCTGTGTGCCAGCTGCAGAGATGTCTGCCAGTCATGCAGGATGCTATCCTTAGGCTCCACAACTGACCTGGTGTGTTTCCATGCTTGTATTGCTGTCCGTGTAGGTCCACATCAGATTGGTATTGCTGTCACTGTAGTATTTCATGCCACCAGACAGGTTATGCCAGTACTGGGTTCAGAGTGCTTAGTCCACAGTTCGGCCATGTGTTTCCATCTCATACATGTGTTGTACATCCATGGGCAGGGGATAGGGTTGACTGTGTACATGTGGCAGCTGTGACATTACTACATGACACACATATCCCACAACTGTACCATAGAGGTGACTGACAACTGACCTTTGCACATGCTACCATAGTATTGAGATTGCATTGGTGATTAACAGCACATAGGGCCAATGGTGAACAAGATACATAGGTCCATAGGTTCATACAGGGATGTTTGCCCAGGGCATGTATCCCCCTATGCAGAATGTGTGTGGCTTTCAACATGCATTGTAAATCTGTCTTGCTATGCCTTTTTCCAAGGTTAGTATACTGTGCCTCTGTCTCACAGTGACACATAAGTGATACCCAGGGTAACTCTACAATGTCACATCCAGTCATTAATATCACTCTTGAAGACAGTCACTGAGTCAGTCTGCCTAACCTCTATTGGGATAATATTCAAGAATGAAGGGAGCCTCCAGAGTTGTGAATGTGCCCCTCCAGCATGTCCTATGTATATCACTCCTGAGGTTCAAGTCGTTCCAGCATGTATCCTGATGGGATCTGGATATTCTGAGGTGCAGCATGGCCATTAAGTGAGGGTTTGACATGGCTTTATATGTCAGGCACAGATTGCCTATGAAGAGGCAGTATGCCACCGAGTAGGGTTTGCAGTCACCTGCGACTTGCTCAGCCACAGTACTTCCATGTTGGCCTGTACCTATGGTAAATATATAATGAACATGACAGCTTCCATGGCTGAGCCTTGTGGGACACCACTTGTACCAGGTTGGAGGCTGACATGGCTCCAGCAAGTCTAGCCATGTGTGTTCTGCCCTTGAGCCAGTGTGCAATAACCATAGTGACATAGGGGTTAATATGTATACTGGTGAGCTTCCCTATAATGCACAAGTGGGGTATTGTATCAAAGGCTTATGCAAGGTCCAGGTAGGCTGTGTAGACCTCCTTCCCCTTGAGAGTGGCCTTGGTAACTGTTTCAAAGAAATCAAACAGGTTTGAGAGGCAGGATCTGCCATTAACAAAGCCAAACTGTGTATGGTGACATGTCTGTAGGTACACAATATCTAGATATGTGAGGTTCATGTTGATCCTTGCCATAGCTTTGCAGACAAAGCTAGTCAGACATATGGGGCGAATAGTGTCCAGGATCCGTGAAGGCACCACCTGAATGTAGAGGGACCACTGTTGCTGTACGCCACTCTCTGGCCACATATCGTGTTATGTCTGGGTGTAGCTCTTCTTGTGGTTCATGTAGGACACAGCCTGGGACACTGTCTGGTCCCATTGATGCAGTGTTTATTGCTTTGGGAAGGGCATCTCTTACCTGAGCATGTGTGATATCAGGGGGGGCAGCACTCTGCCACGAGACATATTTTCCCTTTCGGTGTGGTGGGGGGAGAAGGCCGCAGTGAACCTGTCCACTAGGATGATGGCAATGTCTGTGTGTTTTGTATTTGTGTGACATCTTGGATTACCTCTGAGCATGTCTGGGTAGTACCACCCAGGTTCCTAACATAACTACAGACAGCCTTGTGATTATCCTCAGTGGCTTGTAGAATCTTGTCTCAAAGATGGCCTTAGACAATTGTATGGGTGCCTGTAGTTGTCTTCCAATAACCATCAGTGGTGCCTTCACATTTTGGGAGGTTGTTGTATCATGTGGTGGCGTCATCCTTCTATTGTATAGTGTGTTTATGGCTGGTGTCCGGCACCCAGGACATCTGCCTTTGGAGAAATGGGTCATGCTTTCATATGTGGTGTCATGATCCATGCATTCCTGAATGTGTCCATAGAATGCCTTTATACAGGTATCTGCAGTCTGGTCCATATTTTCAACAGGCCTGGGGCCTTTGAAGGTTTCCACATCATTTATGAGGGGTGTGAACTTGCTTGACATGAGCTGTTGACAGGCGTGCGCCCCCAGACAGAGCAAGGTGAGGGTCACATTTAGCTACCTGTCGGGTGATAGAATGTGCCATATAACACAGGCACACAGGTCACTCCACAGCAGGTACAACTATGAGGCAGTCATTGTCCATGCTGGTGCAAACAACCTGAGATGTACCTCCCTGGACCACATGGAAAGAGACACAGAGGAGCTCTTACAGCACCCTGTCAAACTCAGGACTCCCACACAGCCTTCATGCTGACACAGGAGAGTATAGATTTCTCTGCAAACACCATCATACTGGGTGACATCAGATACCCAAACATAGACTGTGAACATTACACAAGCCACAATACCCAAGCTCTAGGGTTCACATAGATCAGACATTCTTCAGCTATGGAACAGGTAACCAACCTTCCCACAAGTGGGGCAGATATACTAGACCTGATCATCACAAACATGAGTACCAAATGCTCACCACTGGGAGTATATTCCTCATTGTTGCAATCAAACCATATACAAATCACACTGGAGTACTGGATCCCCCACATATGCAAACCTCGAACACATCGATGTGTGTGTGGGAAATGCCCCAATTAGCAGCTGTGACAGTACAGTACAGGATGCAGATCCCCCTTTTGAAACACTGATGATGTCAGGACTCTATAACTATATTACCTGTATTAAAGTCCTCCAGTAATTCGCATAGCGCGCTCTGCTAATGCATCTTTCCCCAGTGTCATAACATAGTTAGGTAGGGGTTTGAATCCTGCAAAGGGAATGTATGTGTGTTAGTATGAGTGAGGTTTATGTGTGTGCACTATGCTGGGAGAGATAAGTGCCTTTTGCCAACTGGGAGAACACACTACAGGGTGCACATCCCTCCTCCTACACACAGATGATGTCAGCACCCTCTAAGTATAGCATTAGAAAAGATTTCCACAACTACTGCATATAGCACACTCTGCTAATGTGTCTGTTTCTACTGACATAACACAGTTAGGTATGGGTTTGAATCTTGCAAATGGAAAGTATGTGTTTTACTGTGGGTGGGGTTAGTGTGTGTGCAAAATGATGGGGGTGGGATGTGGCTTTTGCTACATGGGGCTATGCACTGCAGGGTGCTCATTACCCTTAACAAGCAGTGATGTTGACAGCACCCTATACAAACAAAACTACAAAAGAGAAGGTGGTGGTACCAATAACACATGTAAAGTAACACTTCTTCAAGTAATGTCCACAAAACAAAGTAGGATAATCAAACAATTCTTTTATTCTATACAAACAACATGACAACAGACAACTGCCAGTACTCAGTATAGTGTTACATGCTACTGTAACATGCACATGTACCAGAATATACCTAGATAGTGTTTTGAAGCCTGTATGTGGCAAGTGTGTGGATGTGGGATGTGTCTGTGTGTGCATTTCCGTATGGGAAACATGTTTGATGTGGCAATCAGGGCACCACAGTACCTGATGCACATTACATCTTTGAACTGATGAGGTTGCCTGCACCCTGTGAGTACAGGTAGAGAAGAGGAAGTGAGTAGTAAACAACATAGTGCACTTCTCAAATGTGTACCTGTCATGTATTGACAGCTACTCATGTAGGGTAATAAATTATGGGAATGGCAGGTGAGCGTGTGCATGTGTGTGGGTAGCAGGGTGTGTATAAATGCATGTGTGACAGAACAGATAGATATAGCTGAATCTACATAACAGCACATGATGCACATTCCCATGGTCAATGTTAGCATGTGATGGTGTGCAGCTGGTACACTTTGGTAAGTAGTATGGGTGCAGATAACAATTGAGGACATTCATACAGTTACTGCAGCAGGACTGCTGGGATATACACACAATCATACTGGAACACTGAACAGTTACAAACATGTTACTACTTATACACATCTATGTAGTCATCCTGTGCATCAGCAACGTGTATACCTTTTCCTGCACCAATGTTGTAGTATGCAGGAGGTGGCACAGTGTCATCATATGTACAGGGTGTGGGTTAGGTATGCCCAAGCAAGCCACTGCTGACACCAATTGACATGTGTGTGTATGTGTGTTTGTGAGGGGCAGCAGTACAGGGTGGACCAGTGTTGGTGCAGTGTGTGTGTGTATGTGTTTGCCCTAGGTGTTAGGTTTCTGCATGTGTGTAAGCACGCACACAGTCACACATAATGGCTGCCATGTACAGGGTTTTGTGGACAGCCACAGACTGCACCTGTCAGGTCATCCAGATCAGTGTCTGTGGGCACGGACACGGTACCTGTGCCTGGCAGGGGTGCTACAGGCCGTATCCAGTACTAACCTAGACTGGGTACTGTCATCAGAAGCAGGGGTGTGCTGACTGGACACAGTTCCCTGTTGGGACTGTCCAGAGCCACGTGCACATGGTCTCCTGGGGCGTCCTGATGACAGCACAGACCCTGCATTGCTGGGGCTGGTGCTGGCACTTGAGGTGCGTGAGTGGGCCTGTTGTCGTCCGCGGACACTGCCAGCTGATGCTGTTGCTGGCATACGGCCACATCAATGTCGCAAATGCACACCATCGCCCTGGCCCATGGACATCTGGTTGTGGAGCAGCTGTTCTATGCCCCCACAACATCTGTCAACGACATCTGTGAGGTTACGGATAGCATTCGCAACGTCACGCATGCCGTCTGTCATGGCTGTGCGACATGCTCTCAGCTCCCTCAGACCCTGTCTGGTGCACCTTTCCATACGTGCCTGTTTCTGCATGACAGTTCTGAACATAGTGGAGGTTGACATACCTCCTTGGGCACGTCGGCCAGAGGCAGTACGGCCACAGATGCCCCCACGAGAACCCATGGGCGACTGTCTGTGTGGTACCATTGGAGGACCCTGCTCATGGCTGCCTTGTGGGGATGCATGTACCACAGGTACCACATTACCCTGATCTATGCCCACTGCAGACTGTCCATCACCTTGGGACAATGGTGACAAAGGATGTAACGGCAGGATGACTGTGCACATTGACGGGGTTGACAGCTGTGTACTGTCAATTGGCTGACCAATGGTGGACCCAGACACACCTTCCTGCACCATTACAGACATTTCATCATCATCAGTACCAGGGGCACAAGATTCAGGTTCCCTGCTGCAGGTCACCAGAGCAGCACCAGAACCTACGGGAGGAAAACAGGGAACACAGATTACAGTCCCAACACATATTTGACAGAGATGCACTTCAATACTAATGCACACATTCAGAAATGGACACATGCACTCATGGACACTAACACACATGCACACATGGGCACAGGCACACTCGCACACATGCACACCCCACAGTAAACACACACATCAGTACCGTGTTACATTACTCTTAATTTAGTACAACTGGTTATTACAGTTATTATTAACACACTCACCAGCATGTCTACTACAGCGTTACACTACTCTTACTAGTATTATAAATTGTTTTTCAGGTAATGTTAAAACACTCACCAGCATGTATGGCCTGCCTCGTTGCTAGATGGGAGGGACCTGGAAGTGTGAAGAGAGTAATGTCAGTGGGCACAAGTGTGCCATTTGTTTTGCACATGATACAGTACAGTAGTGCACTAGTTCCCTTATACACATCAGCTGCTCATAATGTCTGTATCACACATGCACAATTACATATCATGATGACATATACATACCACATGCACACCTTATGCGTGCATGAAGTAACAGTGTACAGAACAGTCATATGTACATACCAGGAGTTAACTCTAATCTCACCCTTACCTCTCTTCAAACGACAACTCAAACTGTACTTCCAGAACCACTGGCTTTGTTCTTGTTGGACTCCAGGCTAATGTCCCTCTCCCCACCCTCTCTTTACCTTTAACCCCCTCATTGTGCATAAAAACTAGCTTCTACCATGTTTCTTTCACCTTGATGTCCTTCTATGCTCTGACCTACTTCTCCCATCCCTCCCACCTCCTCTTGACTGTTTTCCTTCTTTTCCTCACTTCCCTTCTTGACCCCTGCCTCTTCCCTATTATTTTATCTTTCATACTCCTTCTACTTCTCTACCCTTCTGAGCCCTAAGTATTATCTATATGGCTCTTGCCTTATTGCATAACCGTTATGCTTTAGGTAGAATTGCTTTGAAACCGACAATACATTGTGTATGACTCTAAACTGTTTGAGTTCCTTAAATGTATGTTGATTTAATTAACAGGCTGGTGTATATTTCTATTATGTTGGCTGTCTGTATTAACAAGTTGTCTGTCTGCCTTTATTATGTTATGTGTGGAGCTTTTCTCCCCAGGCCTCTACTGAAAGTGGACATATATCCAGCTAGACTATCTTGGTCAACAAATGTAACAGTAATAACAATAAATAAATATGGCATCTTACCTGCACGCTCGGTGTCTTGCTGCTGTGTGGATCCAACCTCCATCATGATGCATGACTGTTGCTGTTGTTGTTCTGGGGCTGGATCCACAACACTTAGCAGTAGCCCCTCCTGTCTGGTGAGGGGGGGATGTGTGGCCACCCCCCCACCTGTGGCAACCTGTTGCCTGCGGATATCTGCAGCACGCTGGCGGACATTTCTAATCAAATCACTGCAGTGATGTCTCACCTGCTCATATGTCCTATTATGCATGCCAACATCATTTATCCTGCTAAGTAGGTTTTGCCACAGTGCAGACCTCTCCTGCTGATTCTGGGTGGTGCGTGAAAACAGGAAGGCATAGTCACGCACCAGGCTCTGGTGAATCACGTCATCTTCTGCAGCAGAATATCCTGGGTTCCTTTTTGGAGCCATGTTGATCTGGAAAGGTACACAAACAGGTTATCAGCATAGTACCTCAGCAATACATGGTACACTATCTATACAGGGAGTATTAAATTGTACTTATTACTGCTTGGTTGTAACTTGATTACAGTGTAGCTATCATTCTAAGTCATTTTGACTAAGCACTTGGCCTTCAGGCCAGTTGTTTTACATTAGGGAGGTTTGTGGCAAGCACTGTGGTGGCAGGACACATATCTTTCATCCATTGAAGTTGGGAACTGCTGATTGAGGGCCCAGTGTACAAGTGTATTAGTTCTGGTATAGGCAGTTGGCCTTCAGGCCAGTTATTTAACATTAACAAGGTTTGTGGTCTGCACTCGTGTGTGACAATAGGCTGTACTCTGCCATTCATAGCTGGGGACATCTGGTTTCAGGTTTATAGTGCCTGCATATCTGAGCTGTAACTTACTGACATTGCTACACCTTGTTTGCTGTAGCAAACACTACATCCAGGCCTCCTGGATCTACCTTTGTTTATATGCTTGTTATTTGTTAGCTTGTTATTTCACTGGTATGCTACTTCCACATAATACACAGCTTCTCAACATGTCTGTGACTCACTACTGATATCTGCATTGCTTACTGTACGTACTTCCATGTTACACATGACAGCAAGTGACTGCTTGTCATTGTTGCATTTACTTAATTGTGACACATTGCACTTAGGTTACCTGGCACTTGCTCACTGACGCTTTTATATCAGTCAGCAGTTGTAGGTAATATCAGTACACCCTCACTCCCCACTGGACCTTGTTTTCAATTATTACGGAATTCACAATAGTATTCTAGCATGTCCAGAGGTCAGTTGTCAGTTCCCTCCCCAGTCCAGCTGGTGAGTGTGGTACTCCAGAAACAATGTTAGAACAGCTGCATGTACACAGACAACCCCCTCCTCCTAACAACAAATTCAAACTCATGTGAGTGATGCAACCATATACCAAACTGGAGGCTAGGCTCTGTCTACTCAATACCGCCATAACCAGTCAGGTGGTGAGGGAAACCACACTCACTACACTTCCAGTCTCACATAGACCTACCACGACAGCAGAACTAACACATGATCACACATGAACATACTTGTAGGCTCGGACTACAGGTCTGCCTACGCAGCAGAGACCTCCTAAGTAGACACTCAGGCAACCACTACCACGGAAACGTACACATGCAATACATATCACACAAAGCCAATGTGCTGAACACTCACAGCCATTAACAGTACACAACACACCTCATACACCTGTACTAGGTGCCTCTATCATCAGGCACACTAACATCACATTCACCAGGCTTAACGAGGTGAGGGTAACGGTGTGCAGCCTGTCGGGCACTATGACCTGCCACATAACACAAACACTCAGGTAACCCCAAGGCAAGTACAGGTATGACTAAGTCAATGTCCATGCTGGTGTGAATGACCTGACACATACCTCCCTGGACTACATGACATGAGACAGTACAGAGCTCTCTGAGCACGTAGCCCAAGACAGTTTGACCCTGACCTTGAGTAGCACCCTACCCTCACCAAGAACAATGCCACAATATCAAGGCACGATGATCCCTTCCATCAATTGACTGACATACTGGTGTCATTCACAGGTGTGCCAATGCCTGCCATCTTGGGGTGGTATGCTTTGCTAGGGCCAGCTTGCACCTATCCCTCCTGTCCTATTGGAATTTGGCGGAGCCTCTTGCTACACCCATAGTGCCTGTATTGGGCAAGGCTCATAAGGCAAACCCACATCCATTTGTATCACAAAGGATGAGGAAGTAAGAGTGATGCTACTCAACACCAGAAGTCTAGACCTCAGGATGCACGCACTCAAAACCCTACTTAGCATTCTGGACATCGATATCTGTGCAGTAACATGAACCTGTTTCAGGTTTCACAGGAGCACACCAGTACTACCAAGTTATAGCTGTTACCATTCTTGTCGGCCCCAACACTTGAACAAGGGAGGGGGAGTATCAGTATTCAATGCAGATTCCCACGCCTCCACATTGGTGGCAAAGTACAACATAGGTGTTAGGCCATTGAGTACAGAAGACGTAGTTGGGGACCTGGGGAAGAAACATGGTAGCGGTCTGTCATTTGTCAACCACATGGCCAACGTGGATTGAAAGACATGTTATATAGCCCAGCTAATCATGAGGGATTCACATGTATGGCAGGGGAGGTCATTGTGCCTCTTTTCTCATCCATCATCAGGCCTATAATTGCGTACAATGCACCTTTTGGGATGTACCTAACCAGACACCTACAGCAACTGGTACAGGACAACAGTACCTCATCAAGGGGATGCAATGGCTCATACAGATGTCATATGCTGCCCAGGTAAAGTAAATCCAGCTGGACTCAGTGGGATACTGCCTGTTCAGAGGCAATCTGTGCATGCCATGTACAGCCATGTTCTACCCAGCAGTAATGAACATGCTGCACCTCAGGCAATCAGAGTCCCATACAGCCACATGCTCAGGAGAGCTGGACCTCAGCACTGACATACATGGACATGCTGGAGGGGCATATGCCTAACCGAGAGGCTCCCTTCACTCTGTAATGAGCTCACACTACAGGTTAGGCAGAGTCCCTCATTGACTCTCTTCCATAGGAATCTGGATGAGTGGATGGAGATCATAGTTGTACCCCAGGTATCACTTCTATGTCACTGTTAGACAGAGGTACAGTATACTAACGTCGGACAAGGGCATAGCAGCATAACTTGTAATTGGGTGGCGAAAGACAAACACATTCTACTAGGCTTACCAATGCCCTAGGGCAAATAGCCTAGTATGAACCTATGAACATGTGTGTACTGCTATAGTACTTCTGCCATATGTTGCATGTGTGTGTGCTGTGGGGGATGCACAGGTAATGGCCGGATATTTCTGCACAGGCGACACGTCTGACACATTCTGGGTGTTCATCCCTACATACTGGATGTGTGTTGCCATCCAACCCTGTGATGTGGACACACATTACTCAGCCTGGATATACATATCCGAACAACACCACAAGCACAGTACACTACCTTGCTATGTATGCATGTAATTACACAGTTATTCACTAGTTATGACAGTGATGCTATCCATGCAGCCCATTGGGCCAGTGGAAGCCACAACACACACCGCCAGCACCTTTGCATATGCTTACCACAGACATCCCACATACTGCATGTACTGCGCACACACATATCTAACCCAGAACAACTGCACACCACTTATTAATCCTGTCCAGTGGACTACAGATACAGGCATATTGTATAACAATAGTAGGAGGCTACTGCAGCACAGGGCAGATTCACATGATGGCAAGGCATCTGTGGTCAGCAGTGTTAAGATGCTTCACATTCACCAAATGCACAGATATTGGCAACATTGTTGCAGACAGTTTAGGTGCAGGTACCCCCCCCCCATTCTCCTACACATGTGGTATTAATTATCCCAGATGACTGTAACCTCCCTATCCTCTCACATGTCCAGGTATGCCTGGATGTGTGCTACATTCACCCCTGGAGGACATAGCACCATATGACAGACTGATATTAATCCCTGGCCATACTATGGGATATGTACCTGAACAGTGCCATACATACACAGTGGTCCCACACCAATGAGGAGTAACCTCTACTGACCCTGGTAACTACTGCATCATATGCACAACTGGCCTTGTGTTCTCAGCTATAGAAGTTTTAAGTATGGGCAACATGTACAGCAATATTACATATGTATATATTTCAGGACTATGTACACACAACCTATCTCATGGACATACCTATAGATAGTGAACTATGATACATTTGGAGGTGTCACAGTAAACACAGTATTAACCTGCTACTTTGCATTACCTTTGTTTGTGGCAGCTGTTGCTGTATCAGTGATGCTGCTTGCTGCTTGCAGTTTTCTGCTGCTGCTGCTGGTTTTGCTGCTGTCAGTCTGTTTATTTTCGTATTTCTGTTTCTCTCTCTCTCTCTCTTTCTCAGGTTTGTGCAATGATTGTATTGCATGTGTGGAGTGTGGGTACTGAATGCTTTTGTAGGTATCTGCATAGGCCCATGTGATGGCCTCTGCACCAATTGTAAGGCAGCATTGGCTAATTGCATACAGCCAGTTGTGTACTGATTGCATGTCTCACTGTGATTTCAGGACAGTGCTATAAAATGTATGTGAGATAGGCGTTGCCCTTTCAGATTGTAAGGGCGTGGACCATGCTGGTATGCTGTTGGAAAATGTTCTGTGAGTGTGAAGGTTAGTACATCTCTCATGCTTCATGCTGTGTTGTGAATTCAGGTTGCTGCATTTCTCCCACCTGTTCCCTGTAGTGAGTGTGTATGCATACTGACACCCACAACTATATTTATTATGTATTGCTATATATACATATGTGTACATATACATACTGTCATATATGTACATTAGCTGACAATACTGGGTACAAGCTAACAATTTTCAGGGCTGTTTCTGTTAACACACACTAGTATGGGAATCCAGTAATTGGGACAGTGAAGGTCTGTCTGACATGCTTAGGGTAGTACACATACTATATTGCCTTTATCTTCATTCCTACTATTACATGTTCCACTTATTTAGCACTATATTCCTGCATGAGAGTCATGTCTTGCTGGTAGGTCATACAGACTAGTGTTACAATGGTCTTGTGGTAGGGCCTACTAGTATGCTTGTATTTTGCTTTCAAATTGAGTACAGGGTCTATCGATCAAAGTGCTGGAGGCACCTTCCAGCAGTTAAGGGGTTAGTAGGTCTCACAGGAGTCAGGCTGTGTTGCAGATTCTGGATGCTGCATTTATCTTCACTGTCTCCTGTAGTGAGTGTTTATGGATACTGACACCTACGACTATATTTCTATGTATTACTATATATTTATATATATGTATGTGTACATTTACATATCTTCTTATGTGTACATTACCTTACATTATTATGTACAAGCGAACAATTAGTAGGGCTGTTTCTGTTAACACTGAACTAGTGTGGGAATCCAGTAATTCGGACATTAAAACTCTACCTGAGATGTATTGGGTAGTACACCTCCTATATTGCCTTTATATTGATTCCTACTATTACATGTTATATTTATTTTAGCTCTATGTTCTTATATGGCAGTCATGGCTTAGTGGTAGGTCATACAGACTAATGTTACTAAGGTCCTGGGTTCGAGACTGGCAGTGGGAATTTATTTTTCTTTCCAGACTTTCAAAATGAGTACAGGACCTGTCAATCAAAGTGCCATAAAGGCACTTTTAATCACTTAAAACCAGGTCTGCGCTCGTTTGCGCGGAGCTCACGCATGCGCACTTGTGTTTAGCTCACAGACACAAGACACACCCGCGCTATTTTCTTTGAAAGAAAAGAAAAAGGGGTGACAGGAAAGTGGTGAAAAAGGGGTCACAAAGAGGGTAAGACAGTAGGGACACAAGCGTGGGATTTGCAGGAGGGATGTAGGTAAGGCCCATAGATGCCCATGTCTTTAGCAGCAACAGCTGTGCATTTCCATGTATTTTGGTGAGACATTTGAAACCTTCCACCCCTGAGAGAGGTGTCAGGACAACATTAATGTTTGTTGTAGAGCCAATTGTAATTAACAGTTTCAATGTCAAGCGGACATGTGTGACATGGACAGCTATGTATGGGGCGTAATTTTTTGTGGGAACAGAGTGCCCTTTTTTTTTTTCAGGGAGAGTGGTATGTCAGGTGAAGGAAGTCGGTATAGCTGGCGAGGTAGGTTGGGTAGGGTAACAGACAAGACAGACAAGACGATACAGGGGGTGTATGACACACGGGGGTTACACAATTGACGGGACGGAGGTTGGGATATCCAAGGCATGAGCCCACAGATGGCAACAGTGGAACTGATATCCCCACCCATAGGCAGTTGCCACTGTTCCTTCACAGCCCAGGACGGGGTTGTGCTGGGGGCTGTGTAGGCAGGGCAATGGCCGGGGCCGTTAGCTGTGCCACATGAGCCTCGAGCTGGTGTAGGGGCCCAAGAACAGAGTCTTGGATCTCCCTTCGCACCACAGACCGGACACCTTGGAGGGTGAGTGGACGAACTCCTCCGGCCACGCTTGCAGAGGGGGGACGGGCCCCATCCCCTGCAGCGCTTCCACCCGAAGGTGGCACAGGGCCACCGGAGGAGGGTCCGACCTGGGCACTAGTGCCAGGTGCAGTCGCCAGCTGAGGTGGGAGAGGTGGGTCCGCTGGGACCTGCCTTCCCAAGCGTTCTAGGTTTGTGAGTAGTTATGTTAGTTTGGGTTAGTGGCATATTATTCCATTCAGATTAGTTGTAACAGCATGCATTGGTATTCCCATTAAACAAACACCCAGATATTAACACCATTGAACAAGGGGCATATCAATATCACATGCATTATTTGAATGGAAATACACAATCAAACAACATGCAGGGTTGATTAATGGCAACAGGCCATCAGATTTGCAGGTATGAACAGGGCACATGCACGAACAGACATGCATATATGTTTGGAACGGACAAATGTCCATGGTTAATGAAATGTTCACATACCAATATGTATTGGGTGTTGTTATATGGAATTATAGGGTTGGGTGGAAATAGAAAGTGATGACACATTCATAAGTTACACATTGATATACATTTGTAATAGGTACACAATTAAGTTGAGGCTGATGTTTCAAAATGATTTTTATTTGACTGTCATGCTACACCTGTTACAAATACATCACTATCCTACTTATTTTTAATTTGATCAGATACATCATCCTGCTACACTTTGATGACAGGACAGGGGACAACTATGGCTGTTTAGTCTGTCAGATAATCATTCATTCTATCTGCAAATTGTTTACTGTTATCACCATATACAGATTTTGGCCTTGACATTCCAGATTCAGACACACTGAAATCAGTTTGGGATGTTAATTTGTACTTCACACATGCATTTAATTCTGTGGAAACACACTGGGGCTAATATATTCAGGGTTATTACTACTTTATTTATTCATACATGACCCTTTCTGTCACTCTCACACATCCTGCAACTTCACAGTTCAGGTTGGTACTTCTAGGCTTTGTTCACATATTAGACCTGTGGTGATTCAAACACTTTCCAACAGCCTCACTTCTGTCATGATTCAGCATTTCAACAGGGGATAAATCACACATGTGACTACCTCAGATTCTGAAGCTGTACTCTGGAGACTACTGCAGGTTATACTACATTTAATTAATGGTGGGACATCTGTATTACAGCACTATTTATTTCTATAAATTATTTTTCCAGTCACACTTGCATTCTGATGAACTTGTTGCAGCCATACCTGCAAACTTTCAATTCTTGCTTGCACATTAGATTACTTTTAATCAATACACTGCAGTGTTCTGATACATGCTACACTATAATATTTATTTACAAGTACTAGATGGGGTTACTAACCTGCATGGTGGTGCAGCTGCGCCAGTCTACGGTCATGCGTCTCACGGTTCACAGAGCGGACACCTGCAGCTGTAATACAAAGGAAGTAATATTGGACTACACATCTCCATGGTATCAGCTAGTTGAAATCCTTACATACATGAGTAAAATGTAACTTACTCAGTAGTGGGGCGTTGGGCATATCCCGGGCCTCCTGGATCCATTGGGTCAACTGGTCTTGCTTATGCCGCTTCAAGTCTGCATGGTGGTGACGGACCTGCTCACCAGTGCGTGGAATGCCAGTAGCACTGGTCAGATCATGAGCCAACTGGTCCCATGCCTCTGCCCTGTATGCTCCCCATGAGACCTGGCCCTGCATGAGTTGGGCCTCGTGATGATGGACAAGGAGCCAGACCATGTATCTGGACTCCTCAACGCCCCAACGCTGTGCTCGAAAGCAACGTCCCTCACCTACTCCACTCATTCTGACTGCAGGTCTGTTCTACAATCGGTTATGGTGTGTATTCCCGCCTATGGGGCTTATATATGCTGCTTGTCCCGCACATTTCTCTGATTGGCCATTTTGGAATTGTATCTACTTCACTGAAAATGCTTTATCATGCTCCATTCTGTATTTTATCCCATATATATGCTATTTCTGCATTTCTAGGTATTGCTGTCATGGCTTAGTGGTTTAGTACCTTGCCTCTAGTGCATGGTATCCTAGGTTCGAATCTAACTACTGATTTTTAATTTTCCTGACAGAATTGAGTTGAGGATCTGTCAATCAAACATGCCATAAGCACTTTTAAGCACTTAAAAACAGGTCTGCGCTTGTTTGCGCGGAGGTAACGCATGCGCACTGGCAGTTAGCTTGTGGGAGCGGCGCGCAAACGGTGTGCGCTGGGATAAACCTTAATTGGCTAGTGACACACATGTTGAGCTAAGCACAGCTAGTTGCAAACAGTTTCAGCCTGTTAAACCGGTGCGTAGCAACGGGCATACCGATTGCAGCTTTTTAAACACTACGCAGCTACGGGCACTGTGTCTCACAGCAACTTAGCTATCGTAACATTTCTAATTATTTTTATTATTGTGTTACTTCAATATGTATGCTCCATTTCATTCCATTTTACAAAAGGGTATACTTTTACATTTGGACAATACTGTCAGGGGCTTTTTTGCAAAAAAAAAAAAAGGTTGTTGTGTGGGCTTGAACCCTGCCTGCTTACTCTTAAGCCGGCAACTCTACCGCTAAGCTATTTCTTCTTGGCTTACTTTGCATATGTAGTTCTCATATCCTTTTCCACCGATTGCTAACTGCAGTTGCGCTAGTAGCACACCCGCGCACATGAGCGCACACAGTAGCACACATTTACGGGGGTAAAAAAAAAAACAGTTTTTATTTTCATTTTATAGCCTCTGTTCACTTTGTACACTGATGGTCTGTGGGGGAATGTGTTGTGTAGTGTGTTTGTTTACATTTCCATGGCTTCTCTCGTGGCTGTTTACTTTCAGCCATTATACACTTACGGGGGCGTGTCCGCATGCAGGGCTTAGCCTACGGACACGCCCCCTACTCTCTTACATGGACCGTGTAAGAGTTACAGTGTGATTCAGCATGCCTCATGCACCTCATGCATATGCATGACATGCTGACATCACACCATTTAACTGCAGCCTCCATGTAAGAGTTATAACTCTTACAAGGAGGCTTCCTGAATCTGGCCCTATACTTCACATATATTGCTATATATCATATAACCTAAGCAATATCATATAAATTATTCTATTCCTGTCTTTTTGTAAACAAGAAACATCTTCATTAAACCATCACTTACTATATAGGCAATCCCACATTTATGTAAATGAAAACAAACTACACTGCCACAATCCTAATTGCAAGCATTGTATATGACAAAACATACTGTGACACTCCAAGTTGCAAACATTATACATGACTTATAATCTACCCAATCTTTCTCACTCAAACATGACATAGGCCATTTAAGTCCTGTGGGTCATTTTAAGCCCAGCCAATTTCCTTTTCAGAGATGCAAATCAAACTCTGTACCTTGTGTCTCTTGAGGTTAACACCTTAACCATTTCTCCAAATCTAAATCCCCTGACTGGTTTGCCAGTCTCTCTTGATACACCTCATGGTTCTGTGTTCTCTCTTCTGCAGCTGTACACTAGACAAAAAAAAATATATCAAAGCTTCATGAATAACTGTATTGGCTGGATAATCCATCCTGTATCAAATGGTGAAGGGTCACTATAGTTACACAACCAAGGAGTGTTTACTGTCTTAAATGCCTCCTCCCATCAGCTTAGGAGGTCTTGTTTGTACCTCTTCATGTCACTGTAATGGTGACAGTATCGTTCCCCAGTGCATGGAATGCCAGTTGCACTGGAGACAGTCTTGACAAATCTATTCCAAGCCTCTGCCTTATACTAAGACCTGGTGTAATCCCCCTGCAGCAGCCTACAGCTGTAGTGGTTGATAATTGCCACAAAAATCCTGGACACCTCAACACCCCACCTTTGTGCTCCAAATGAAGCAACATCCTTACCTTTGCCAGCCATGTCAACAGAAGTACAACAGGAAGTACATATCTGAATTTGTGCCTGATTCAGATCTCACTTGTAGCAGCCTGTGCACAAAGACACACAGCCTTGCCAGCTGCATTTGCAAAACTGAAAGCAGAAATATGGCTCAGCAGGCACACTAGCAATGATTGTATCAAAAAACACTGAAAATATGAAAGATGACATTGAGATATGGCCATGTGTGATGCTCCGCCGAAGTACACATGTTCCAACATTAACAATTAAATGCTTTACTTTGTTTTTTATAATCATTCTTAGTTGGAGGTAAAATGTTATGCGTTTTGACATTTTGGGCTGTTGAAAGTTGCACACAATCAAAATTGAGTAGTACCACATTGGAATCAAGGCCATGAGAAAAAAAAAAATAGTATACAACATTAACCTTTGCTTATAAATTGTCAGTGCCAAAGTAGAACTTATTTTTTATATAGTCATTTGAGATATACTACTTTCAAAATGAATGGAAATATACTTAACAAATGCCTGTATGTTTGTGACTTGAGCTACTCAGGATTCTGGAGTTTTATGTAAAAGGCAGTATTTGTCTTTGTAAATTCATTTCATATGCATGGATTTGCATGCCCTGAGTAATACATGTTGGCGTATGTTCCATGCATACTTCATATGACATACTGTCCTAAACACATAATTTATGATATGTGATGAATCATAATAATAATTATAAAACTGTCATGCATGTCATAAGTATGTAAGTGCATTTTAAAGTAGCTTTCATCACTGTCATGGATAATATAATTTACACACATTATATTGGACTGATATAGCAAGCATTAATGACATAATTGTTGCAGAAGTTATATTTATAATAATCATTTGTATTTAGTGTTACATTCTTAAACAACAGTTTGTGACAATTTCCATTTAGACCCCGTCTGTAAAAATGACTGCAAACTGGATTTTAACCCTGCACTACTTGTTTTCTTTTAATAAGTTCATTTCACTTACACCTTGTGCCACGGAGACCCATAGTTGACAGGTGCAACTTCTTTAGTTCTATCCAGAGTGCTGACACCCGCACACCTGCATTAGGCTTGTTTGCACTACAGAAGGCAGCACAAATTAAAGTTTTCATTTTTCCCTTCACTTGTAAACAGCGTTTGTGCACTGCCAAGAGGCATGCAAATGCAAATGCAAAAGGCAAAAACAAAAAATAATAACAGTTAAGAAATTATAAGTAAAACTAACAAAATTAAAGGGCATGGGTGGCATTCGTAGCCCGGGGCTGAGCAAGTATGTTGAATGATCAGTGGACAGCAGTGTTACTTGGATATGTAAATCAGTTCTGAGTAACCTAGTTGCACTGAATACAGAAATGTGAAGCAATTTCTATAATTACACCCTTTCTTTATAAATGTGCATTGTGTTAAGGTCATATTTTAGTATGTGTGAAGTCTTCCACAGTGTTGTAAATTGTATGTGCCTTGGGATATCACTGGCAAGCGAAGCTAAGCGCAGTCACGATTAAAGCATTATAGAAAACCTGCAGACTGTATAGCAGTTAAAATAGATTTTTTTAAAACAAGTAAAGCGGTTAGAACAGTTTCATGTAAGGGTATCCTTTTGGGGGTATCCTGAAGGTTTCATTAAGAGTAGAAAGATTGTGATAGGAAAGAGTGAAAAAGGGTAAACAAAGAGGGGAGCACACAAGGGAAACAACAAGAGGGTTCAGATGGAAGAGTTGGGAGAAGATGAGCACTATGTTTTTGTTGGGGAACAGACCTCCTATTTTTCAAAAGTTTTATTTATTTATTTATTTATTTTTTGTAAGTGGATAGTGCAGGTGGGAAATAGGGAAGAAGGTGTAGGAGAAATTGTAAAGGAAGAAGGGCTGAGGAGGTCGCAACTGTACACCCAGTCTACAGAGCCCCAAACACATCCACTGTCAGATGGTGTTGCAGTGGTGGTCCCTAATGTTGAGGGGCTAGGGGCCTGTGTCAGTGAGGTAGCTAGCAGCAACTTGGAGAGCATGTCTTCTGCATGCTGAAGAGATGCTTCAACTGGAATAATTCTCCTGTCTACTACCTCTACCAGTATGTGCTCAACCAAACTCCGAGGCCCTATTCACTGAGACTTGCCAGGTTGCCACATGCCAGAGTGCATGCAGGACCAATGCCCCACTCCAACCCTGTGAGAACGGCCCTAGATGGGTAAAGGATGATCTCACCCTAGCCTGGGAAGTACATGCCCATTCTGCTACTGTGGGATTTGAACCTGTATAAAAAAAATGAAATGGTAGAGAATCAAACCAAGAACTTCAAAAGAAATGCATAAGCAAAGTAATAAATAAAAGAGAAACAAAGAGGTGGGGAGAGACAAAACAGAAAGAAAAATACAATAACTCCATTCAATGCTGTTGTAATACAAAGTATCAAGTCAGTAAACTACTGGGGAATGTATTGTTGTTGAAGGACAGTTGTGAATGGGAAGTGCCTATGCATACATTTGGTGGTAGTGACTGGAGAAGTGCTTATGTAACTTGGATGAATGTGTAAGAGTAGTGCTTATTATATTTGCAATGAATTGAAATTGCAATTGATTTTTTTTCTGTTGGAATGGTTTTCTGTTTTCAATTCCATACTTTTCAAACACATTTTACAGTACATAGTCATCAGATATGGAAAAAATCACTAACTACTACAGTTAGTCATGCTTGATATAACACATTTTTTCTTTATCTGCTGCCATCTTCCTTTGAATTTCTTTCAGCTGCAAAGATATAATAACAGAAGACTGCAGGATTACCACTGAAATCAGTTTTAAAAACATTGCTGTATTACTTTTTGCGCTACCTTGAATTAGGTGTAATAATTTCTAACATGGCTAGTGAAATAATAAATATATTATGAGCACCTGTTACTTTTACCAGAAAATTCCACCAGTTTCTTGCTTCTTCTCTTTTCTTGTTGGGAATTATATTGGATTTCATCCCTATAGTTCCTGTAATCATTAAGGGGAATTCAATAAAGCCTACACAGAGTGATTTTCTGTGTAGGCATAGTGGCACAGAGCTTACACGGAAGTAAGCAGATGTGCAATCTAGTAAACAGAGCAGTGGGGCATGCATGAGTGTGCGAACACAGAAGTGTCCATTGCATGTAAATCACCTCATAAGCAGGTGAATTTCATGCAAATAAGGGTGCTAGAGTGATCCAGCAAGCAAACAGGCAGTCCTGCAGACCTCATGTTGGTGTCTGAAGTGTACACGGAAAATTTCCATGTACAATAAAAAAAAAATTGGTCAAGGGCGGTAAAAGCCCATTTAGAAGGTCAGAAATTGCATAGAAGGAACAGATATGTACAAAACTGTGCCCTGTGTGTCCAAAATGTAATGCAAAATAATTTAAGTTTTTTTTTTAATACCCATATTATATTTCTGCAGCGCACAGCAGTGCACAAACATGCCAAAAAAAAAAAAAAAAGATATATATATATATATATATATAAAAGCACATATATATATATATATATATATATATATATATATATATATATGTGTATTAAAATTGTAAAAATGCAAAATAATAAATATGTGACAATAATGCATTATAGGCCCTTGCATGTAGTATGTACAATGGTAGATAATCTGTGGTTGTTAAGGAGGCAGGCCCTGGAATAGTTTACAATCTAGGTTGTGTACACAGATCTGTATGCAAATTTGCTGGGGTTACTAAATGGCAAAAATAGGTTATGGTGTCTGCAGATAAAATCCATGTAACCACAGAACTATGTTGGTGCCACAGGAGAGCTAGCTGACTTCAAAAGGGGGTGCATCACTATCTCGTTAAGCACATTTGAGCTCAGTAGCTCCCATTTGTATGGCACGCCTATCAACTAAACAGGGGAATGTGTCTAGTGCTGTTAAGCTTTGTTTACCTTTGGGGTGCATATTTTAGCTGGATTGAGCATCTTTGTGTGGAGCGCCGCTGGGGGTGTGTCCATTGAGTGATGACCATTGTTTATATCTGCGGTGCGGGTCTGCATTCCATGCCAAACTGCTTAGCAGGAAAGGCTGTTTAAATAAAAAAAAAGATAGCAAATTGCCTGGGTAAGCCAAACATGTATAAATTACTGATGACCTCTGTTCCACTTAACCTGTGCCTGTAAAACCCCTCAGTAATGTCCTTGGCAGGTAGAATGCATCATTGTTAGTCAATCACACAGGCTGTATTTACAGCAGAGCACTATAAAGTATGCGTACACCCTACAGTGTGATTTTCTCCCATAGTCTGCACCAGTAGAGTACAGACTTGGGAATTTTAACTGAGAGAATGCTTGAGGCTGCTGCAGCTCTGCTACATCTGTATGTGCTAGATGCTGATGTTGATGCTGCTGCTGACAATAGGCCCAGACTAAGAAGGAGAAGAGTGTTCAGGCCCAGGGTAACCTACCAGGAGCTATATGAGCTGGAGATTGTAGAGTGCTACAGGTTAGACAGGGACATACTACAAGAACTCACCAAGCTCTGTTGTACTCAACTTGGACCCAGAGCGAACAGAGGGGAACTCATCCCAGTGGAAACAAAGGTTTGTGTAGCCCTTAGGACACTAGCTACAGGTACTTTCCAAAGACCAACTGGGGACATGATGGGTGTTGCACAGGCATCAGCATCCAGGGTACTCCACCAGTTCCTGGATACCATGCTACCACATGCCAGTGAGCACATTTACTTACCCTCTGAGAGGACCAGCAATATGCATCTCTTCTACCATGCAGCACACTACCCTGGAGTACGAGGTGCCATAGATTGCTCTCATGTACACATCAAAGCACCAGCCAGTGAGGAGGGTAGAGTCTATGTCAACCACAAAGGGTGTCACTCCATCAACTATCAGGTTGTGTGCAATGCCCAGAGTATTATCATGAATGTGTGTGCTGGCAGCTCTGGCAGTTATCAAGACTCCCATACCTGGCATGCATCACAGCTGTACCAGATGTTTGCTGGGGGGGGGCATCCCATATGGCTATCTACTGGGGGATGCTGGCTATGCACTGGAACCATGGATGATGACACCCATCAGAAATGCGCACACACCCACAGAGGAACACCATAATGAGGCACAGGCACAGACTAGGAACATCATAAAACATCACGAGCTGCTCAAGTAATGTGTTTAGTGCCACGATATATCTGGTGGAGCCCTGCAGTACTCTCCAGCCACATGTGCACAGATGTTCACAGTATGTGCCATGCTACACAATATGATCCTATGGAAACAGCTGTGGCAGGATCATCACAGGGAGGGTACATACAGCCCCCCCCACCAGTGCATAGGTCCCCATAGCCACACCCACAGGGGGACTCAGAGGAGGAACCCCCTGAGGCTGTCCCTGTAGGATGTAGACATGCTTATTATGCCCTGGCCTTGGCAAAGAGGCAACGCATAGCACATGCAGTGACAACCTAGGGTCCTAGGGACTGCACCTCCTCTGACTTGCATACATAGTAAAAAGGATGCCAGCCACACACCAAACAACCTGTACCTTACCATGTATTGGCTTTGTACTGCATGCATCAGATAGAGTCAACCCTGACATATAGATCTCTCAACCACTGTATTCACAAGGTAAGTCACTCTGCTTTTCAACAAATGTACGGGTCACTCTGCTTTTCAACAAATGTATGGAGTACCAGACTATGGTAGCATATGTATGGACCTGGCGCATGTATTCAAGGGAATAGAGTGGGCTGCTGGGCTATTTGAGAGAAGTAACAGCTATGTGGGACAACAGGTACTCTGTGTAATACTGAGTGCCTCATAATATGCATTAGGCCACATGGCTGAATAACACACTGCAGTATGCAAGGGAAATGCTAAACAGTGGGGTCATAGGTTCGATGCATGACTGTCAATGCCAGAGACCCCTACCCCCAACACATCAGTGTTACCAGACAACTGCAATAACAGTATGTTTGCAAAGTTATACCAGCAGACCACACAACCCCAGGCCTGTCACAAAGAACCTGGCCACATGTCCTATTTTCCACAAAATGCAGGGGTCACAGCAGGGGTTACTGTGTATGTCTGTCTGCTGGTGATAGTGTGAGGAGTTAAAACTAACTTTCTGGTAGCTGGTGTGTCTGACTGAGCTAAGTACATTAGCATGGTTGAAGGTGTTGATGGTCTGAAACTGGCTGCACCTGAAACATTTTCATGTGAGGTACTCGAATGGTAGGAGTCCCACAGACTGACAATATCCAACAATCTGTTACTGCAAGAAAGCTGGACAATGCCAGAGACAATGGGGACAGAGGGCCAAACCTACAGACATTATACATGCTCTGGGTCATCTAGTAGGTGGCTAGTACAACAGCAGGTTGCAACAGGTCAGATCAGCATTAGGATGTAAAGTCCATCACTTAACTGTGTCAGTACTTACAACAATTCATTGGGCTCCATGTAGTTGTATATCACCAAAAAAATACAACTGCATGAGGAACAGTGCACACATATGGGGTGGAATGCTGGACATCCTGCAAAAGCATGTACAATAAAAGGTATGTAGACTATCACCCTGTGTGTGGTGTTACATCATGTATGCTAGTCACATCATACCTACAACTGCTTAGAGCAGGAAAGATGGACAAAGCCATGAGCAGTAGTGGGACAAAGGCCCACAAAAAAGGAGAAGGATTAAGTATTGGCCAGACAAATGTAGAAAGCTCAGAGAATAACAAGTCAAGCATTAGCATGGGTTTCCTGATGTGTATGAAGTCAGTAACTTAAATGTCTGTCAGGACTTCCTAACATCAATCTATAATGCTTTTCCAATAATGTACCAGAAAATCACAATGCTATGTACAATGTAACATACATATGATGCAAAACTCTGTGCATTCTATTACAGTTTTTTTTACGGTTGATAGGTATGAGACATATATTACATTTAGCACACAGTTAGGGAATGCCTTTGACTAAATATCATGGAGGTGCTAAAGTGCTGAAGCAGGTGCAGTAGCCAGTTCACTGCAGCACACAAAATCCCGGACTGGAGTACAGGTAGGTCTTGCCTGGAGTCAAACTGTAAGTACTGACAGTCATATTAGGCATGCTCCTACACTTAGCTGACTGGAACCCATGTCTGATGCCTCATCTGCCCAAAGAACTGCTATGTGGAAATATGTCTGTGCATACAGACAGCTATGTATACGTATCTGTCTCTCCCTATCCCCCTCACACATGATTACCTTATCGATCAGTATATGGTACACACACACACACACACACACACACACATATATATATATATATATATATATATATATATATATATATATATATATATATATGGGTAATATCTATATTGTATTATATATCAACACACACACACACACACACATATATATATATATATATATATATACATACATACATAGAGAGAGAGAGAGAGGGAGAGAGCTACATACATGTGTAGAGTGATTTAGACCCTCCACATATATGTATATAGCACAGTCATATAACACACACACACACAGCTACAGTTACATCCCTGATATATATGTATATATATATATATATATATATATATATATATATATATATATATATATATATATATATATACATGTGTATATGTATATGGGGATGTATGAATGTCAACACTTACAAGTAGAATGCTGGGGTTATCTGCATCTAATGTAAACCACCAAAGACCAACAACGAAGGTTGTTTGTTATCTGCATCTACCCACACAACAGTTGTCTGATGTTAACAGACTAAGGCCACATAACACCAGAAGCTGCCCAACCACAGACTCTGTGCCTGTGGAATGTCACCCTGTACACAGACAATGATGATCAGGTGGTGTAATGTGCAATGGCTTCAATGCAGGACTTGTCCAGGCCATATTGTCACTGGCCAATTGTCCAACTAGCAAACTGCAACCAGCCAGACATGGTGAAACTGGTACCTGTACACACATAGCAGGGGTATTATCAGGTATACCACCACTAGGGCACTAGATACTCTAAATGCATAAAGCAGGTTCACTCTGCAGACCACACAGGCTGTGTAATACAAGGCCGCTTTGCATAGTCAACAAGTACTGTGGCTGCAGCCACATGTACAACAGCTGTAACTGGTGGTGCATGCAATAAATACTGTAAGCTGCAGTGTGCAATAGTGGGTAGGTAGGGATTCTAATCTCACTTCAGCCACCTTGTGTGTGTGCAGATATTTCCCCTTACATTAATAGAGACATGCCCATCTGGCCTATGACTGTGCAATGGTTAATCATTTTATTGCCCTGTGACAGCCTCCCTGTCAACACCTGCTAATGTCATCCACCTTAACAGCACTAGATGACAATGTAATAACAGATAAGCTCCATGGCACATGTGATAAGCACATAGCACAATAGCGTATACTAATAGATAGGTATGGGTTCTAATCTCACAATAGGCGACTGTGTGTGTGTGTGTGTGTGTGTGTGTGTGTGTGTGTGTGTGTGTGTGTGTGTGTGTGTGTGTGTGTGTATGTGTGTGTGTGTGTGTGTGTGTGTGTGTGCATGCATAAAAATATCCCCTTGCAGCAGTGTACACATGCCTGTATCACCTATCTGTACATTGGTTATGCATTTTAAGGCCCCATGACTACCTGTCCACTTCTCCATTACCCCCCTTTACAAGGCCTGCTAATGTCATCCACCTTAACAGTACTGGCTAACAATCTAATAATAGATAAGCTCCATTGCACAGGCAATAAGTACTTTGTGCTATAGTGTATACTACTAGATAAGTAGGAGTTCTAATCTCACAACAGGCAACTGTATGTGTGTGTGTGTGTGTGTGTGTGTGTGTGTGTGTGTGTGTGTGTGTGTGTGTGTGTGTGTATACAAACATATTCTCATGCATCAGTACACATAAGGCTATATGGATGTGCAATGATCACGCATTTTACCACCCTGTGACTAGCTGCTGGCCCTAAATAGCCCACATTTACCTAGGCATAAATGCTATCTGCCACACCTACAGTTGTATGTACAGAACACCCAGGTGACAGACATCAAGAGTAGTAGGCCTTGTAACAGTGTATGAATGCATGATTACCCCGACTGCTCCCATTGTTCCCGACACACTGTTCGACACATATGCACCCAGGTAACCATGCATGTATACAGCTGTACCTTGTTGATGTTATATTTCTGCTGTGCTGCCATGCCATTATGTGTTGGTAGAATAGTGTCAAGTCTCCATAGTTCAGCCACTTAGACCCCTGAAACAGAAACACACACAGCTATGTGAGACACCTGTCAGTCTGCAACACTACCAGCAGTGTAACATCATGCAACAAAGATACACAAACTGTGATGTGTACGCATGACACACGCCAGCACACAGCAGCTGTCATGGCCACAACAGTTTGTATGGCAATACACTACTGCACTACAAAACCTACATTTAAAGTAATATAGTCACCGTGTGCATCAGATACATATTTGCATGTCCCTGCATTGATGGCATGGATGGCAGGGATCTGGCACTGGTATCATCACATGCAGTGGATGTGGTGTGGGGGTGCCAGAGGTCTAGGCTGTACCAAACAGTTGACAGCATTTGTGTAAGTCAGGAAGGCATGCTGGTTAGGTGGGCCATGGAGGGGTGCCTTGTATGTCTGTTGGTGACCTGAATGTAACAGTGATGTTTGAGTGTATGCATGTACACAGTCAAGCCCAGAGCTAGCCCTAGGCATGTGTATGTAGGACAGCTGTTGATTGTACATGGCAGAGTGGAGAGTTCAACATCTCTGGCTATGAACACAGGAACTGGCTCTGCCCAGGGTCAGATGCGGTGCTAGTAGCTGATGATGACTGCTGTCTGCTGGGGCCATGTCCCCCATGGGTCCACTCAGGACCATGTGCCCATGGCCTGCCACATCATGGTGTGGACAGCACATTCCCTTCCGTGGTGCTGGAGGTACTGCCACTATGGGAGCCATACCTCTCAAACTCTTAAAGCAATAAATCTGGAAAAATACATAAATAAAAGTGGAGCAAAGGCTCAAAAATAAGGACAGTTTTTAAATATTGCTCATACAGACTTAAAAAGTTGATAGAATAATAGGTTTTGTATTAGCATTGATTTTCTGAAGGGTATGAAGTCTGAAACTCAAATGTCTGTCATTATTTTCTAACTTCAATTCTTTAGTGATTTGCCACTAATTTTCCAGAAAAACACAATTTTATGAAAAACAGACCAAAATTATGAGGCAAAAATCTGTACATTCTGTGAAAATCTGCACAGTTAAGAGGTATGATGGGAGTGTGAGTGTGCACAGTGACATGGACTCTTAACAGATGATCTTGCTGACCTACGTCCACATGTCCGATGCCCTACTCCAACCAGATGTTCCACCACAGACAAAATGCGGTGAAACACTGACATTGTCTCAGCCCACTGTCTGTCCACTACATCAGTGAAATGATCCATGACATCACCAATGCAGTGGAGGCTCTCACAGATGTCAGACTGTGCTGCAGCCATAATCCTGAGTATCCATCTGGTGTTGCATTCAGAATGTGGCTGTGCCTCCATGATGGACCGAAACATGCAGTAGGTGAACTGTGATGTGACACATGTGACAGGTGGTGGATGGGCAGCAGTCCTCCTATGAGCACCCCTGTCAATCTGCATATATGGTACCTCAAAAACTCTCTGGCTATGGCCAGCGTCTACATTTACTGATGCCATAGTTGCCACACTATCCTGTTTGATGTCGCCACACACTGACTGTCCTATATCTGTGGTCTCAGGTGACTAGGTATGTGTGGGCATACTGACTGTGTGCAGGGACAATGGGGGAAGAAGTGGGATGCCAACCCATGGGATAGATTCAGTCCTCGTCAACCCCACCTGTGCCTCACTATGACCACCATCATCATCAGAGTCCAATGAGACACTGACCTCAGGTTGTGAGGGGGACACACTCCAACCTCCACACTCAGCCTGTGAGGAGGAAGACAAAATAAGTACATTACTACCTGCACTCTTATGTATTGTAGTCAACACACACGCATGCAGGTGAGGAGCCACAACTGCATTCCACATTCCGCATCTTATTTCTGATCCTATGCACAACACACAAACAGACTACAATACACACAGACAAGACAGGCCCCTTATAACATGCACTGTAGCTACGTCTGGTTAATGTTGCCAGTACTTTACACATATGTGATAAGCAATATGTCAGTGTATGTGATAGACCTGCACCTAAAAGAGAGTGCACCCTTCTTGAGCATACTATGCCAGTTATAGTATCATTGCCTCTGGTATGTACCATCTCCATACTGTGTGTGAATAGGCATCTGTGAGTGATTAGTGATTTCCTCCTGTATAGCAAGTTGCATAGTCCTTCTCATAAATAAGTACACATGTGTGACTGCTCCTGCAAATACACATCTGTGATTACCCATTCAATGCACTTCAGTTAACCCCTCCGAAATTGAACTTTCAACTATTGTACTCTGGCTAAGCATAACAGTTGTGCCTAGGGCAAAATGACAGTCCTTAACATTCTTAGGGTATATATGATCCATAAAACAACAGTATCACACTTACCAGGTACAGGACATTGCACCCCGGCTACACCTGATGGACCTATGGAAATGTGAGGGAAGAGGTACTGTCAGCAATAACAAATGTGGCATTGTTACAGGGTAATATGTGTGTATATCAACATGTACAGTAGCTAATGTGATGCTGCCAACATTGCTGACATTCTTAGTATTTGTGCACAACTGTGCATCAAAACCAAACCTCCCAGTGCAGATAAACCTGACACCCGTGTACTGGTATGCAGAGGCTGACATAATGAATGATAAAGTATTACAGTGATGAACACAGGAAGCTTACCTGGACACTCCACTGATGTGGATGCTGTTGCACCCACCTCTAGGATGTATGGGTTGATGGATGGTTGGGAGCTGGTGGTTGATTCTAGGTTTGTCAGGAATTCCTCTGTGGCTGACAGTGTTTGTTCTGCTGCAGACCCTCCACCAGTGGCAGCTTGCTCACTGGCCACAGTGGCAGCCTTTGCTGTGCAGCATTGACCATATATGCTGCCCGGTGTCAGACCTGCTCATATGTCCTATCCTATAGCCCTATCTGTTTGACTGCTGTGATGAGGTCACCCCAAAGTGCTGCATGTTGTTCACAATGCTGGTGACTCCTGGACAGCAGAAGGCCATGATACAGTCTGAGGCCATCCAGGATAACATTATTTTCAGCTGCATAAATTGGTGGGTTACTCCTTTGATACATCCTTCCTGAAAGACAACAAGAGCGGAACACATCACAAGACCAAATTCATGGACATCTACTATGTACAGACCCTGCACAAACAAAATGGCCTGACCTATCCACTGCTACATCCCATGTCATACCCTACAGTCTATCAACACACTATGTGTGTGGCTATCACCAACATGGTAGCAATACCAGTCATGTCCCTGTGTGCCATGACAAAGTCTGCTGTATGTCTCCATGCCCATCAATGCCATATACGTTGGTGTGCCCCTATGGGCAACGTCCCAATTACTATGTCATCCAGCCACTGTCAGACAAATAGGTGTGTGTTATTACAAGTATATGAGCACAGTTCAGCAACACCAGTGTGCCACAATGACAGACAGCAATAAAAACCTGCTGTAGTTTATCTTCCCTGTAGGCAGAATACATCTCCAGTACACAGATGTTTGTGGAATCTGCAAATGTGCCTGATACATGTGAACCTTTTGGCACAAACATTTGGCCAATGGTTGATGGTTGTTGTTAGAATATAGAGAATCAGGCTGTCACACTCCAGACCCCTCAGAAAACAGCTATGCTACAGTAATAGATGTTAGTCTATTCATAGTCTTACATTGTATGGCCAATATGTACACTCTGTCACTGAGGGTGGGCTGTTGTCCCCTTACTCATAATGGCTTTGACCTGAATTCCTGCTGTAGGGGGTTGCCAGGTATGTTAGCAATAGCTCTGAAGCTATGAGATAGGAATGTTGACAAAGCAGTGACCTAGCCAGAGCACATCAGAGACAGTCAGGGACACCTTTACAATGTCTGAACTATTTCTGTGTGATGTTCACAGACTGAGAGGAGCTGACTAAGAGTACATCATGTGATATTACAGGTGTGTCCATCCATACATACTGTCAATATGTGCAAATCATAATCCACTAGCTTTTGTACAGGAGCCGACCATTGTAGGAGGGAGTGAGAGGGCCACAGCTGTGATTTAATTCACACCAGGCACAGCTGAGAGGCATGACTGTAGCTGTTAGACAGCATAGTTTCACCGACATGTCATTTTCATAGATGTACTACAGGTCTACTCTTGTAATTGCTATTCCCCATACCTCCATCCTCCCATCTGCCTCCCAGTATATGGGGACATGTATTACATACCTGGTAGAGTGATGTAATCCTTTCATGAACAAATTCTAAAGAAAAAAAAGCTTGCTAAATTGTAGTATGTCTTGGTAAAGCAACATACAGACATGTTTCCCATAGGCAGTTGATTGTCTTTTGTAGGTAATGCTTATTAACAGGTAAATGCCTATTTACCAATCTGTGGCTCAGACTTGCTAATTGCATCTAAAACAGCTGGGTTGCACTTTCTTTAGACAATGACATGGCACCACAGTGCAATATTTAAGGCCTTCATGTAGGCCTTGGCCACTTTCTCAGTCGTTGAGATGGACATTAGTGAGGTCTGGAGCCTGCAGCATCACAGAGGGTAGGTACAAATACTGTCCACTGTTGAGATTTATGAGGTATTTCCACAGTTTTGCATGCTATGTTTGACCATTGTCCTATGACATTGTGATTATCTGGCAGTTCAGTGTTAAACATTGTGGGTTGAGGTCAGTAAGGGGAAAGAGACATGTGAGTGTCAGACGTCATTCCCATCAGAATATGCATGCTGATGAAGTGGCAGCTATTCTATCAGCTCACTATGTTTGTAGGGACAAACTGTGAAACATGTCCTGTCACTAGACCTTTGCACCTCCCCTTATGTATGGTTTTGTCTGGATTCCTTGTTCTAGGGGGGTTGTGAGGTATGTTAGGTCTGTAGCAGGTAGCTCAACATACAGCTGCATATGTTGCAGGTCACAGCCACTGCTACAGCCTAGGACACATAGGGAGGAGTGTGACACTTTGGAGGACATGAAACTGTACGTGTAACTGAGGCAGCAGTGTCAGCTCTGTTGTTACAGCAGAGCCAGGGTGAGGGAACCCTTTACAGTCCACTCAAGGCATGTGCTTAAGGTACATCTGTTATGTAACAGTGCCAGTCACAGAGTAGTAGGCAACATATAGTTAAGCTATACAAATATGTGCAGTGTGTCCCTACCTACAGGCCATTGACTTGCAAACATGGGTAGCAGTTAATTCAGTAGCAGCAACCTGTGTGGGTTAAAATTACTTGAGTCAGTCATTATTTTCTTTACTCCCAAGAATGTAATTGAAATGCAACACACTGGATTTGAACCCAGGACTATAGTTGGCAAAATGTACTGAATGCAAGGCATTTAACAGGCTGAGCTACTGAACCAGTGTCACTGTAAGTGTATTTGCAAGATATATGTGCATGCATACAGTCTGTGACACATGTTTTCTTCATCCACCAGTATGTGCATGGCTTTCAAAGGCAGTTGTTGTGCAGCAGGCTCACAGTTGTAGACATATGTACTTTGCCACTGGTGCCTTAGCTGGTGTGTTTAAAGATGTTGCTGATGAAAGGGAACGGTTACCTGCTATCATACCTCTGGACATGTTAGAGCAAAAACTGTAGACAAAGCCATATATATAAGTGGATCACAGGCCCAAAACTAGAGACAATCTTGACATATTGCTCTTACAAATGTAGAATGTTGACAGAATAACATGATTTGCATTAGCATGTGTTTTCTGAAGGGTAGGATGCATGAGCATGACACTCAAATGTCTGTCATGATTTTCTAACCTCAGTCTTTGATGATTTGCCACTAACCTTGCCTGTGATATAAATAGGACCTGCTAGACAGAAAGGTATGTATCCCAGAGACTATCCCATCTATGGAACAAGCTCCCCATTCATGTGAAGCAGAGTTCCTCCCTAGCCCAATTCAAGTGCAGCTTGGATAATTGGATGGGAAACTGGAAATTCATCCCTGGTTTGGCTCCTGTGTCTCTAATGCAAACTGGTAACCTGTAAATGGTTCATCTTCCAGGCCCATGCTTACACTTATCAAGGGTATCAGAACTTGTCAGAGATTTGGGACGCATGCCTAGACTTAAAAAGGCCCTTGTGGTTGTTAGCCTAATAAACACCTATGAATCTATGAACTATTTTACCAGACACATGTTTTTGTGAAAATAGGGCCAAAACTAGGCAGCCAAACTGTGGACATTCTGCAAAAGTCTGTACAGCTGACAGCTATGCCTACTATCCCAGGCCTCATGTACATCCATTATTATTTATTTGACTGTGCACTGGTGTAGTGTCTGCATGACAGCCCCAAGTACACTGCCATTTTCCCATTATATGTGCTTGCAGTGTGTCAGTGGCAATCATATATTGCTGGAAACACATGCTTGAATTTTGAGTTGAGTGGCTCAGTGTTCTAATACACTGCACTATAATCAACAGGGGCCCAGGTTCGACACATGGCAGGAGTGATTATTTTGCAGATGTTCCTAACACTGTGAGAAACACATACGATGATTAAGGCTCCTTTAAGCCGTTTTAAGTGGATTTGCATGGGTTTGCGTGGTAATCTGCTTAGCCCTGCTCAAACCCATGCAAAAAGAAAAAAAGAAAAGAAAAAGGGGGTGATAGGAAAGTGGTGAAATGGGGCAAGCAGTGATAAGAACATAATGAAAGGCAGGTAGGGATGTGCAGGCAGGGTGCAGGAAAGGAGCATAACTCTCCATTTCTTGTACAGCAATAGCTTTGTATGTTTAGAGATTTTTGTACATGAATTTGGACCCTCAAACCCCAGAGAGAGGGGTGAGGACAACAGAAATGTGTTGGCAAGTCAATTGGACCTATTTAGTTGTGTCCAGTGGACACATGTGTGAAATGGAGTACTATGTATGGGGCTAAATATTTTTTTTTGTGGGACAGGTGCCCACTTTTTTTTTTTTTAAGGAGAGAGTGGAATGTTGGGAAAGGGATGTAGGTACGTATGGGGAGGTAAGTTGGGTAGGAGAGGTTGCATTTGCAGATAGACAGTACAGCATACAGGGGTGGTGTGTGACACATGAGGGGGGTAAACACCTTGGATAGGTAGGGAGTTGTGGAATCGAGGTGCATGTGCCTCCAGATGGAAGCAGCATGAGTGAGATCCCCACAAATGGGCAGTCAACACTGCTCCTTCACTGCCCCAAAGATGGTTGTGCTGGAGGCTGGGTGCCAGGGCCTCAGGCCTGACCAGGCTGTCCAGCTTGCCCTCAATCCAGAACAAGCATAGGTCATAACTCCTATGCACAATCCTGTGCACCATGGCTGGTAGTTGATCCTGGGTGACTTACCGGGCCTTTTCCACCACTCTCAGGGGGGTTCTGTTCCCTGAGGCGGTTCCACCTGAGGGTGGTGTAGGGAAAGTGGCAAGGGGAACCACCAGCCTGGATCCCAGATGTGCTGGTACCCAGTACCATGGTCAGCTGAGGTGGGGTAGATGGATCACCAGGAACTGGCTTACCCTGTTGTGCTGTGGTGAGAGTAGTATGGCAATGTGTATAGGTTATTTGGTTAGTAATAACAGCATACCAGAACATTGGCAATAAACCAATCAATTTTCAATGTATATTATAGGGAACACAATAATACTTAACATAACAGGCAGTATATGAACAGCATACCAGTAACCATTATGGCATAAGGCCAACAACATAGGTAATTCAACAAGATATGTTAATATGCAACCATTGTAATACATAACAATAATAAAATACATGCCCAAAATGTCTATTGCATAACATACGTTAATAGTAAACCATAACCAATTAATAACAATAATAGATATACATATAGAAATGCAGTCCATTAATACCATTGTGAGCTAAATAGTTGACAACAGTAGTAATATCTACTCTATAGGTCTGTCATTTCTTTTTGTGTATAGGTGCCCTGTGGCTGCTGTAGCATGTACATGCCTCTCAAGCGATCCACATGGGATAATATGGGCAAAGCAGTAACACCTGCAGGTATTCAACTACAAATAACACTTGTACATCAGGCAGACCTATATAACTACCAAGGATGTTCTGTTACTTTCCTTTTGACATCTATCATGTTGGTGATACATCACTGACAGTGGGATTACACAACAATAATTACATTCTGTGATGGCGTGACACTTGGAGAGACATGTATGCAGGGGCAGCTTGTGCTATCAGACTGCAGGACTGCAGCCCTCCCACCTAGAAACAAATGAAATAAAAATATACCTACTGGCAGTTACTGCTTTATTCTTTACTGCTTTTATCACTCTAGATTACAAGTTGCATCCCTACTCACCACACTCACAGTGCAGCTTGGCCAGGAAACCCCCATATGCCTCCATGTTGTGAGCTCTCTCCTCTACAGTTGTAGGGAGAGTAGCACACCATTATGCATACCTGGCTATCCAACATTTGGATTAGGTATTTGCAAAACAATGCTAACAGTATTTACAAAGTTGTGGGGCAATCCCAGCCCAAGATTCCCAGACACAGGTGTCAAGAAGATCCCCCTTCTGACACTTCAAGTCATCAGAGTGGTGACATACCTGGTCACCTGTGCGGGGGGGGGAATACCTGTAGCACTGGTGAGATTATGTGTCAGCCAGTCCCAAGCCTCCACCTTGCACTGTGAGCCCTGGAACTGCCCCTGCAGCAAACAGTCATCATGGTCTTTCAGTAGGAGTCCAACCATGACCCTGGACTCCAGAATGCCCCACCGCTATGCCCAGAAGAGTGCACCCTCTCCAATGCCTACTATATTTCCTGCACAGTTCAAACTCCAACTGTTTATGCTGTTTTCATGCTTGTTGAGCTTAATATAGCCTGTTTTCCTACCCTTTAATGCCATTGGGCACATAAGCTCACCACTTAGCACCATGCAAACCAGCTGAGCTCAACTCAGAAATGCTTAAACTGGCAATATTTAGCAGTGCTTGGCACTGTTAGCAGTGTGTAAACCAGCTAAGTAGAGGTGTGCAGTGCCAAGCAATGCCCAACAATACCCAGCAGTGCTAAAACAGATCTTGTTTAAGCAGTGCTTGGCATGGCTTAGCAGGCCTTAGCAGAGCTTAGCTAAGCGTAGCATATCAATATTTAAAAATAAGTGTCATGATTTGTATTTGGAAAATAAATGCTTAATAAAGCCATCATTCAAACTTTGCAGCTACTGCACAAAAGGCTGTCACTCTAACAATTTGGCTACATGGGTGTGCAGATTGCTGCTATACTTTTTGATATACCTCTCTGCCTCATGTAAGCACTGTTGAGCACCTCTCCATGCCATGCAAACCCACTCAGCTAAGCTTAAACTTGACCTTTGCATTAATAAGTAAATATATCTGGTTTCTATTTTTAGATGTCTGACAAGTGTCACTTGCTGCACACTGCAACACACCATGCAAACGTCACAAAAACAAAGCAAAAAATAATAAGTTTCACTACATTGATATAATGCACTTTGACAGTGCAGAGGCTGTGTTACTTATCTGCTGACACAGATAGTAACACACTCCCTACACTGATTCAGTAACCATGGTACATGGCTCTTCCACAGGAACATGCCATCATTAATATGCATAGAGCGCTACCAAGAGGGAACTGCATCCACGGGCACAGTACCTTCCATGTAGGCTCTACACTATGCCTACACAGATTTAATTATATCTGGGGGATTATCCTTTTGTCTTATCCTGTCAGATTGTAACTGTATACACATGTATATTATTAAAATTCAGTAGTGATATATTGTACTGCATTGTGTAGGGTACTGAAGAAGTATGGATGCAGGACTGCCTTTTGTTTTAAAAAAATGCATGTAACACTCTGTGAAAACCTGAACTGCGAATGCTGACATTTAACAATTCAAGGAAGTGTGGGATTTCCTTTTTCTGCAGAACTTCCCCTAACGTACAATAAAAAAGCAACAGAGCTTGTTATCTGAAAGGGTATGTGTTGCTCATTATTAAAACAAAGTAACCCCCACTCCATTCCCCTAACAGCCAGTCTGACTAGGGTGTGATAAACATCATTTCAGCAATGTTGTAAGTGCAGCAAAAAATTAAGTTCAGGAATTATTTTAACTTATGCTTAGTTACCTCTTACAGAACCTATATTTTTGTAATAATTAGAAAAGGTCTTACAACTTTTTAATGCAATACTAAATGGTTACATCTGTAACTGCAAGTTTTATTTTATAATTGTATTAAATGCAGTCAGCATTACTGATATCTGAAAAGTCATCATCATCATACATTTGTTCAGTTACCTCTGCAAGTTACTATTTTTATATTCTCTACCCACATTTTTATGTATTACTGTAACCTCTTAACAGGTAATAGCAGTATTTTCTCTCTGTCATGAACAGATGGATGTCTGATTACACAAAATGGTATTATTTATTTTATAATGCATTTCAGAATGGCAACTCAAGTACATATTTGCAGGTTTAGATATTTGACTGTTGATGTACATGTACGTCTACAATTTCTTCTACCCCTCATTGTATAATATATATGCATTATATGTGTGTGTGTGTGTGTGTGTGTGTGTGTGTGTGTGCGTGCGTGCGTGCGTGCGTGTGTGTGTGTGTGTGTGTGTGTGTGTGTGTGTGTGTGTGCGTGTTAGTGTGTGTGTATATGCAGCTACATATTGGATTAAAAAAATTGTACTTACTTTGAACTCGGCCTTCTCAACTGAACCTGATCAACCAGTCGGCCAATGGTCAACACTACACTTTTGCAAGTCATCATACCTGTGACAGTACTGTTGATCTGAGTGGGTTAGACCTGTCAGAGTTGTCAGGTGGTCACCTAACTCCTGCCAGATACTGAATTTTTCCAAGCACTGGTATACATGTATGCCTGGATCTTCACCAGATATGAGTCATGCAGAAAGTACAGCATGATTGAGGTCTCTTTCTCAGACCTTTACAGGTGTTGCCATCACTCAATGAGCCAGAACAAGAATAAGGGACGGTGAAGGTTATATTAACCAGGGTTAGAACCACTCCCTGTTGGGTGTGACATCACCTTGACCAAACCCTTTTTACTAGCATGATCATTACACCAGGCATTTATAACATTTATAGGCTTGGTGTAACAAACAATGCTTTGTCACACCCTGATTTTTCTTAAAGGGAAACACCAGATCATACAATTACTAATGGATTATTTTTAACTTTATCTAAATCAATTAAGAGTTGCCAGTAATATTTTTTCATAACATTTGCATATTCTCTCATGTTTGACTTTAGCAGTATTTGGTTTCATGCATTAAGGTGGGACTTATCACTTTTTAAATTTTTTTATTTTATTTATTTTTTCGTATTAATACGTAGTGGAGAAGAAATGTTAATACTAATGTGAGGAAGTATTTCTAGGACTTTTGTATATATATTACTTGTTAGGTTGTGACATACAGACCGGAATGGTCAGGGATTAACCTTCACATTCATTACAAGCTGATATTCAGATGACAACATTTTGAATTTTACCAGTATATTTCTATATTAGCTAGTTTGGCCTAGCAGCATGTGTCCACAAACATCTTGGCATTGCTGCAGAGTGTTGTGGAGTTTGTAAGCATCTGCAGTGCATCCACACCTTGTCAGACTCATTCATATAGCATGTCACGTGCATTCACAATCGATGAAAATAAAGAATATGTGTTATACTACTATTCATAGGCATGAATATAAATTAGCCTAATTTGCATACTAAATGTGTAAATCAGCCTGAATTTATGCTGCAAGGTTGAGCTGCAACATATTGATTCTTAAGCAGACAAAATAGGCAGCAAATTGCTTAGGATACCTCAGACCTCAAGAAGAAAGAAAAAAGTTTATAAAATAAGTAAACAGTCCTTAACATGGCAATTAACAGCTTCTGCCATAATGTTTCAAAGGCCAAGTGCAATATATTTTGAGCTGTATTGTGCTTTTACATTGAATGTGTGTTGAATTATGGGAAACTGCTTGACCTTGTTACTGAACTTGCCAGAAATACAGATGTGTAGTGAACATGTTGTTTTACTAATGTCAGAAAGGGAATGGGAGACAGTGCTGTATTTTTGTACTGAAAAATCAGACCTTGTGGTCTTTGAAACCACATTTGTGTTAAATTATTTTTGGAGCAGTGTTGGTGGCAAGAATAGCAGGCCAATGGTTTAGACTTTAACTACTGATGTCATGCAGACAGTACTATGGCAAGTGTATGACAGTAAACTTTTTTTCCTGTACAGTACAGATGAAGAATAAGGAATCTGGGTATAGGCATGATAACTTTAGCTATGCAGTTAGACGTAGAAACAGATCTCTTACACAGTGCAAGAAAAGGGCAAATGATTTGATAGGACATACTAGAAGCAAGGCTGGGCAGAATCCAGTTTCCAGGAACACTATGGGGGGGGAGCTTTGGATCTTATTAAATTAACACCAGATGATGAATTATTTTTCTCCATCTGTGGGGAATGACTATGATACAGAAGATGGTGCAGCTGGAATAAATAGAGGTTGCACCAGCATTTGCATTCATCTGCTCCTGAAGGATGGTTTAAAAATACATCTTTTAAAGGTCTAACACTGAATGCTGACAAACAGTGCTGTAATTAAACACACCATAATTCATTATTATTAAGTCAGCCTTGTACATCAGCAGTTAAAGAAAACTAAGATAGAGTTCATGGTAAGTACCCCCCATCGCCAAGTAAGTATGCTATACAATATGCATTTGCTGTATTATTGTTTTATCTGAGGGTAGTGGCAGACAGTCTCCCAGTGCAGTGGCAGGCTCTCTCACCTCACAACATGTTAGTAACTCTTAAGAAAGTGACACAAAGTCAAACACAGGCTGACATTACACTCACGCTTGTACACCAGGAGCAAACATGCACTTCTATACCAGTTTTTCCATATGCAGAAGAACAGTTTGAGGATGAAGTCAGGCAATCTGAGGCCACATTGCCCACATTGACAGCATTACAAAGAGGTACTAGGTACAGAAATTAGTTTGAACTGCCTCGGGAAATGTGCAAGTGTTAACAGCACACCAGGAAATGTGGCATGACATACTTAGGGCTCAAACTAGTGCAAGAGAGTGTCAACTAGAAATGATTAGATTCCTACAGGGTACGTGTGAAGATTTCAAACAGTAGTTTGAACTGGCAGAGAGAAGAATAATGTTGTGGTTTTACTAATGCATAGCATGGTGGAACACCAGGCATCAGTTGCAGCCTCCTTTCATATGTTGGTTCAGACATATTACAGTCAACCTTGACTCAGTTTAACCAGGGGAAGGGGACAGGTGTCTGTCCAGACACAGAGGAAGATGACACAATATTAATGCTGGCTCTCAAGATGGTAATGTCAGCACTCACAGTGAGCAATCACAACACATTTCTCACAGGCCATGTCAATGGTTATCTACACCTAGGAGACCCTCATGTTTCAGGTTAAGGTCATAGTCATGAAGCTCTGTCAGGTCAGTGACAGGAGGATCACCTTCCTCCTCTAGATCACACCATTGCACTAACTCACCTTACAGTTCTCATGGTAGCCCATCCTCCAGATCTGCTGCACCATCACCATGTCTACTGATAGGAGATGTTTGTGACTCCTTTGATCTTAAGCTATGTGACTTAACATTTCTTTATAAGTATGCTTGCTTAAAAAAAAACTAAGGATTAGTTGTTGTTCTTGGTGGTGTGGGGGGGGGGGGGCTGTTGGGATGGACATATATGCAAAATAATCCCTTTCTAACTATTACTTTTACCATATTCTGAAATTGCATTCCTGCACATTTGTGTTTAAATTTAATTGTGTTGTGGGGAGGAAGGAAGTCTATGTGTATATGTTAAGTACATACATACATTATCACTGTACAAATAAAGACAGATTCTGGCTTCATTAACATTTTTTGCATGACAGTAATTAAGAAATCTGATGTGCGGTGCAACATAATTCTTTACGGATAAATTGAAAATGAAAGCTATATTTTTCACTGTTGACAATACCAGTTTATGTTGGATACTAAATAAACAATTAAAAAAAAGTTATTAAATACAGCGTGTGCAACTGCTAACTTATTTATTGATTTGCTGCCTTTCAGCATCACTGCACAGGAATCAGTTAGCACTCAAGCAAACAGCTAGTAATAAAAAAAATATTTTAAGATGAGAGAGAGAGAAAGTCAGATAAACAGTGACAGTAGACCATTCATTACACATCATACCAACAGGTGTGACTGTATGCATCCGTCATGCTCTATTTGTTTTTTAAGGAAAAAAAAAAGGAAACACTAACCTGAATGTCCTGGTCCAGATCTCTGGACTAGACGCTGTCTCCTAACCTGTGCAGTTGCATGCTGTGCATGAGCCTGCTACATGGGCTCCCTTACTACTGCTGTTGGCTGGTCATCATTAGTCATAATGGGGCTACAACTGAGAGCTGCAGTGACAGCATGGGTCACTTCATGAGCAGACTGGTGCATAATCGTCTTATGCAGAATGCAATAGGCAGTGAACATACTACAAATCATAGCTGTGTCATACTGAAGGGCACCCCCAGATTGATACAGGTACCGGAAACAGCTCTTCAGGAGGCCAAATACCCTCTCAATCACAATATGGGTTTAGGACAGGGATGTGTTATATTTCTCTTCCACAGCTCCAGATGGATTTCTTACCAGAGTCATGAGCCATGGTTGCTATGGATATATGGCATCCTTTTATGTAAAAAAAGAGATAGAAAGGGGAGGGAATATGAAATAAAAAAATACAGATTAATATGCAGCAATTACTTTTAACATTAATAACTTCATATTTAAAATAAAAGTTTCCAATTACCAGCAAATTGACCACTGGGCATCCTACCATGCTGCAAGAGGTGGCTAAGTGAGTTAGTGTGCCAGATGTGGGAATCATGTGCACTGCCAGGATACTGGGTAGAGACATTGGTAATGGACCTCATGCATCACACACTACCTGGCAATGGATGGAATGGAAGCCCTTTCTATTGTAGTATCACTCAGCATGTTGACCAGGAGGGACCCTGGTTGTGACATGAGTGCAATCCATTGCACCAAGTAACCCTGGGAAATGTGTCATCCCATAAAAGGCACACAATGTCCAAGCTTGGTCCTGAGGTATTGTACTGATCAACAAGTGGCAAGACTACATCCAAGAAGTCTTTCAGTATCTTCAAAGCAGAAGCCTATGGGATCTCTAAGGTATCCAAAGACTGACTCTGGAAGGTCCCCGCTGCAAATATAGTGAGAGCTGTATACACTTTGGTGTCCACAGAAAATAGAATCCATGCATTCCTGCAAATCCCCCTATGGGGGTCAAACATGCCACCTAAGACCCTTATAATGCCCCTATCCACTCTAACCCTACCAAGGATTTCCTAATCCTTTGTCTACATTTCTGCCTTCTTGGTGAGTGAGTGTTGCTGGATGCAAGCAGTTTTTGGCAGTTCTGTGCCTTGTCTGCTGTAGCATAGACTAGATTCAGGCCTGCTGAATCTAGCTTTGTTTGTATAACTTGAGCACTAATCCATGCCGTCATTTTTGGAGAAGGTTCCCCTGCACCCTATTGGCAAGAGTATGTGATTAGAACTTGTCTGACTGAAGACTGCTGGAACAGGGCTCAGTTTTTAGCTTTTTTACTGGTTAATTGGATAATTTGTTTAAATCAGTTTGCTCGCTTTCTATTGTTATAAAAAATTGCACTTTATTCATCTGCTTTTACTATAATTGTGTTTCTTCCTACTTTATTACCTTATTTTGCTTGTGCTTCTTCTTAAAAGTTCTCAATTGCATTATTCTGCTGCGGTTATTACAGCCTGGTAGTAGCCTGATTAAATTGTAGCTGTTATTCTAAGCCTTTTGGTTATTGCATTTGGGCTTCAGGCCAGTTATTTTACATTAAGAAGGTTTGTGGTCTGTACTCTTGTGGGAGGAGAGGCTAGATTCTGCCCTTCTGAGCTGGGAATTTCTGGTTAAAGGCTTATTGTGCCTGCTTATTTGAACTGTTTGTTTCTGAAATTTGTGCGCCTTGATGGCTGTAGCCCAGAAGTTAGTAGTTTATTGGCCATTTTGGGCTGATTTCTTTCTCTTTCATCTCCCTGCTACAAAAACCTCATTGCACAGTTTCTTGTGCTTGTATTCAGCTCAGCAAGTGCCTGTCAGGTGTCCTGCAGACTTCTACAGCTGCAGAGAGACAAAAAAGAGACTTTGGAGTGATTAAGTATCATTTTTCTGCATTTTCTTGCTGTCTTTAACTAATTCCACCTAAAACGCCAATTTTTTAGCACTTGTGTGATTTAAAAAGCTTGTTTCTGCTGCATATTGTACTTATTTGCTGCCTGCACTTGAACAAAGTAATTTTTGTGTTTAAATAATCTGTTTAACTATTGCAGGCTACACATTAAAGTGCAATAGCCATTTCTGCGCATTTAAAGTATTTTTTTGATTGTATCTGCTTTATTTTCTGAAAAAACAACACACAAAAAATATACTTGTTTCCCGCCATTCTGAACTAGTATAGTCCAGTTTTTAGGTTATTCCTGAATTCAAGGCTGTGTTACAAGTTTCTGTGTTGCCCATACTTACTTGGATAGAAGGAAGTTTCTTTGTTCACCTGTGAGAGAGGGAAGCTTTGAGCAGCCTATCTGTCCCTAGAGGAGTGGTTTCAGCCCAGAAGTTAGTAGTTTAGTGGCCATTTTGGGCTAATTTCGATCTCTTTCATTTCCCTGCTATAAAAACTGCATTTGCCCGGTTTTCTGTGCCAGGCAGCGCCAGTTAGCTAGGGTTAAACAATTCCTGGCTCCACAAAGTCTACTCTTCAAATTTTCCCTTGTAACTAGACAAACTTTCAACTTAAGCACTCAAACCATTCATTTTACAGCCCATCACTTGCTCAAAACTCATAGCAAGCACTAATTAACCCTAGCACTAGACCCACCTATGCTGTCCAGAAGGACAATGCTCTCTATTCGTCCCTACCAGGCAATTAGTAAAACAGCTCACTTTACCTATTCAGGCATGTCCAAAGGGCAGTTTCAGGTGTACTCTCCAGTCCAACTGGTGAATCTGGGCATTTTGAGGCAATGTTACAACTGCCTCATGTACACAGACAACCCTCTCCTCCTACCACCAAACACTAATATATGTGTGAAAGATGCAATTATACAGCCAAACTGGAGACAAAGCTCTCTCAACCCAAGAATGAAAATGACAGTCAAGAGGAGAAGGGAAATACTTGCAACACACCACCAGTCTCACATACACCTATTAAACCAACACCAGCAAATAACACACATAAATACACTAAAACATACTCAGAGGATCTAAATAAAAATCTGCAAAAGCAACAGAGACCTCCGAAGCAGACATCCAAGCAACCTCCACACCCCATCACAAACCAAGAAACACATACTTCACATAATCAGTGTGCCATGCAATCACATCCCTAAAGGCAAAATAACATACCCAACACACTAGTAATAGGCTACTCTATAGTCAGGCACACTGATGTTCCACTAACTAGGTGGGAAAAGGAGAAGGTTACAGTTAGCTGCCTGTTGGGTGCCAGGATCCACCACATAACATAAGCACTCATGTCACTCCAGAACAAGTACATATATGACTCTGTCATTGTCCATGTTGGTTTGAATGACCTGAGACGTACCTCCCTGGACTACATGAAAAGAGATATGGAAGAGCTCTCGGATCACATAGTCCAGGCCAGTATGACCCTGACCCTGAGTAGCATTCTGCCCTCACCAAGAATGATGCCACAGTATAAAGAAAAAAATGATCAGTTTCAGCAATTGGCTAAGTTTCTAGTGTCATTCAAAGGGGATCCAGTATCTGTCCGCCTGAGATGACATGCTCGACAAGCCACGTTGCTTCACAAGAGACCACTTGCACCTGTCACCCTTAGTCTTTCGAATACTGGCCAAGGCTTTTGCCACCCCCATAGTGCCTTTTTTAGGCAAGGCTCAAAAGACAAACTCACCACCGTAAATAGCACAAGTAACCAAAAACTGAGGGTAATGCTAGTCAATGCCAGAAGTCTAAACCTCAAAATGCATGTACTCGAGGCACTCCTCAGTATGGAGAACATCAATATCTGTGCAGTAACAGAAACCTGGTTTAAGGCTTCAGAGACCACCCCAGCACTACCACGCTGTAACTCACACCATACTTTTCAGCCACAGAACCCGGACCGAAACACAAAAGGCGGGGGTGTATCCATATTCATCAAGGATACCCACACCTCCAGGTTAGTGGTGCAGCACAATGCCTCAGAGATCATCCATGTGCCACTAACAATGGGCAAAACAGCAATTTAAATTGTAGCTTGCTACAGATCACCCACCATGACCCAGGACCCTCATTCTTCATTTCTGGAGACACTGGAAAATATGAAGGTCCTACCAAACACCCTAATATTGGTTGATTTCAATTACCCAAACATTAACTGGGAGAACTACTCAAGTACTAACTCCCTTGCCCAATGCTTCCTAGAATTTATAAACTCGAACACCCTGGATCAACTGGTCAACACCCCCACCAGAGGTGACAACATATTTGACCTGGCCATTACCAACATGGGCGACCAGTGTTCCACACCAGAGGTCAACCCCTCGCTGGTTAGATCAGACCATAGACTATTCACTCTGGATATCCACATTCCGCCCCCACTCCCAATCAAGGAAACCACCATGAAAACCTTTTCAAAGGCAAACTTCACGTTACTCAAGACCAAGGTGTAAAGGTTCACAGCCCCCATGCTAAAGGACAATGCTGTCCAAGCTGCTGAATCCCTTACTAAGGCACTCTATGAGCACCTGCAAGAATGCATGGATTGAGCTATCCCAAGCAAAACCAAGACTCACTCCTCCAAGAAAAGGAAACCAGTCTGGTGGACCCCTGTCATAAACAAGCTATACAATAGAAGGAGGAAACCAGTACAGAAAAGAGTAAAATCCCAAGAAGGAAAAACATCCCTGATCAGTATCAGCAAGAAACAATGATCGCTCATAAAATTCCAAGGCTAGCTTTGAAAGAAAAATTGTGAAGGACTCCAAAGATAACCACAAAGCATTCTTCAGCTACATCAATAACCTAAGAGGAAACTCTCAGAATTGCTCTGAGTTAGTGCAGAATGGCACAAAATACACTGAACTGACAGATATTGCCAACATTTTGGTAGACAGGTTTAGTGCAAACATCAACCCCCCCTCTCATCCCCTAAAGGGCCGATAACCATACCAGAAGAATGTAGAGCCCCAACAATCACTGACACACAGGTTAAAACAGCCCTATCCAAAACCAAAAACACAGCTTGAATGGGCTGGACACTGGCCCAGGCTGTGTCTTAGACGAGCTCCAAAATGAACTAACCCCTCACCTAAACAGACTGTTCAAACTCAATCTCTCTACAGGCTACATACCCATAGAGTGGCGCACAGCAACAGTTAGCCTGCTCCACAAGGGTGTAGCCACAACGTACCCCAGCAACTATCACCCTATAAGCCTGACTAGCCTAGTCTGCAAGGCTATGGAGTGCATCATCATGGAACTCTTTAACAGAGACAATGGGAACCTCCAAACATTTGACCCTACCCAGTTTGGCTTTGTTAAGGGCATATCATGCCTCCTAAACCTGATGGACTTCTTTGAGACAGTTACCAAGGCTTTAGATGAGGGAAAGGAGATCCACACAGCCTACCTAGACCTCTCAAAGGCTTTCAACACCATTCTCCATTCTGGTATTATAGACAAGCTCACCAGCTGGAACATAAACCCCCTATGTCACAAGATGGGTTGCCAATTGGCTCACAGATAGAACCCACACGGTGAGAGTTGCAGGCTCTAGGTCCGACTCTAAACCGGTTACAAGTGGCATCCCCCAGGGCTCAGTCCTGGGACCTCTCCTGTTTGGTATATACTTCTCAGAGGTACAGGCAAGCACAGGAGGACTATGGCTGACCAAGTTCACAGACGACTGCAAACTGGGGGCCATAATTGACTCTCCGGCTGATACAGACATCCTCCAGAAGAGTCTCACTGAGACAGATACCTGGTGCCAAAATCATGGCCTCAAGCTAAATGCCAAAAAGTGCATAGTCATCCCCTTTAGAAAAAAACAAAGTACCCATGAACTACCACATACGGGGTAGTCCCCTAAATACATAAAATGTAATAAGGGATCTGGGGACCCAAGTAGATAGTAATTTCTCCTTTGATAATCATATTGCCAAGGTGGTTAGAAAATCCTTCTATGTGGCCCATCAAATCATAAAAGGGTTTGCATCTAGAATAAAAGAGGTTATTGTGCCACTCTACTCATCATTTATCAAACCCATCATAGAGTACAATGCCCCATTTGGGATGTACCTTACAAGACACCTGCAACAGCTGGAAAGACCACAGACGTACCTCACCAAGAGGATTACTGGCCTCAAACAGATGCTGTGCTCGGTTGCATACTGCTTACTCAGAGGTGATCTCGCCTGACATACAAGGCCATGTCCAACCCAGAATTGATGGACATGCTCCAACTAAAAAAAACAAATCCCCAAGAGCCACACTCTCTAGGGATCTAAATCTCATTACAACGATAAGTAGGACATGCTGGAGGGATAGATTCCTGTCCCAGAGACTCCCCATGCTTTGGAACAGGATTCCAATCTACATTAGGCAGAGATCCTCACTAACACTCTTCAAGAGAAACCTTGACGAGTGGATGGGAAACAGAAAATTTACCCTGGGGATCACTGCAGTGGTTCTGCTGGACAGAGGCACAGGGAACTAATCTAAGGGGGCAGTGAAAGCCAACACATTCTGGCTAGGCTTATAGATGCCCTCGGGCAGATACCCTAGTACTTACCTATGAACCTATGAGCCTAAGACAAGCAACTCTGACCTAGAAATAGCAAATCTAACTGCAAGGGATAGCATTTTCACCAGTTGCAAATGATATTTTTTGTGAGTCTTCCCTTTTATACTGCATCTGCAAAAAGTGCAGGAAAGCAGGAAGAGCTTACTATGAATTGCAACTGGCATAAAGTACCCTTAATAAACATAAAAACACATAACCTCCATTTCCATATCATTATCTGCTCATTTGCATACCAATATTTGGGGACAATACAAACTGGTGTAACTGGTCTGTATGAATTGTAGCTTAGCTGTGCTTGCCCACGAATTCCCTAATGCATTTATACTAATGACTATGAGTAAAACCCTATAAACATACCCCCGGATTCACAAAACCTCCGTGTAAAACTAAATAAGTCTTACTCAGAAACTGCAGTTGAACGGTATGACGTCAGCATGCCATGCATATTCATGAGGGCACGCTGACTCCACATCAAGTCTAACACGGACCGTGCAGGAAGGCAGGGGGCGTGTCTGACTGCCGAGCAGTCCTAAGGTCTATGCCCCTGCAAGTGTCTGAATTGTGAAATGTCGACACACATGAGCGAGTCCACTCAAATGTCAACATACCCAACACTACACTCCCTCACACTGTAAACCCCCAGTAGAGTAATAAAATGTAAAATTTATTTTTTTTCTAATTCCCGATATAGCTGCCCATATTTGCGCGTGTTTGTGTGGGTGTGCCCATAGCTTTGCTAGAGTTAGCAATGTCGACATTGAAGAGCATAATAACAAATGTTTATGCAAATCAATCCAAATAGCAATAGCGTAGTGGTAGAGCCTTCGCACAAAAAGAAGGCATTCACGGTTTGAGTCCCACCACTCCTCTCTCTATTTTATGTTTTAAATTAGCATATGAAATAATCCCTGACATATATATGACTAAAATATTACTAAAAAGCATTGAAATGGCCTATGTATCAGTGAACAAAATGTATATATGGAAATGTAAGAAGGATTTTGACATATAAATGCCTGTAGCTAAGCAGGGCTTTACTCAGCGCAATTTAGTTGCCCACAGCTAAGCAGCTCTTTACCCAGTGCAATCTAGTTGCACACAGATAAGCAGCACTTTACCCAGTGCAATAAGTTTGCGTGGAGCTGTGCACCGCACTAACCAGCGCACCTTAGGGCAACGTGGAGCAACGTTGGGCAACGTGGAGCAACGTGGAGCAATGTTGAGCAAAGTTGCCTAAACACAGCCACACCCCCTAGCCTGTCTGGACAGTAGAAAAATAAAATGCAATGACAAGTTTCGAACCCGGGACACTGTGCATCATAATTAAAGTACTGAACCACTAAGCCATGACAGCTTAGGATAAATGTCGACTCTTAACATACATATACTTATAAATGGTAGATTAACCATTGCTAAGCAGGTCTACAGTCAGCCGAGAATTTTCAAAAATGGCCAATCACAAAAAGTGCGGGAAATATGGCATATTTAAGCTCCATATGCGGGAATACTCGCCATAACTGATTGTAGCTCCCATCTGCAGTTAGAACATCTGGAGAGAGTACTCGCTTTCGAGCGCAACGCTGGGGCAAAGAGGAGTCAAAATACATGGTTTGGCTCCTTGTCCATCGGCATGAGTCTCGACTCCTGCAGGGCCAGTTCCAAGGGACGGAGTATAAGGCAGAGGCTTGGAACCGGTTGGCTCATGATCTCACCAGTGCCACAGGTGTCCCTCAGACTGGTGAGCAGGTCCATCACCACCATGCAGACCTGAAGAGGCAGAAGCAGGACCTACTGAACCAATGGATCCAGGAGGCCTGTCATATGCAAGATGCCCCACTACTGAGTAGGTAGCCATGGAATGCAGTATGTAAGACATGCTAATATAGTCTAAATAATGGATAGGTATGTCTCAATATCCCTTCATTTATTCACAGCTGCAGGTGTCTGTGCTGCGAATCAGCAAGCCTATGCAGATAGGCTGCTATGGCTGCGCCACCAGGCAGGTTAGTAATTATTCTGCATGTATTGTTATATAATATATGTGAGAGAGCATGAAAAAAGTGCTGTAGCCCAATAATACAGCTATAAAATGCCCTGAATAATTTCTCTGCATGTACTGTTATATAACATAAGTCAGAGAGCCAGAAATAGAGTGTAGTAACCCATTAATAAAGGTAAAATAAGTCTGGAATACTATCTCTGCATGTACTGTCATATAAAATAAGTGAGCGAGCCTGAAAAAGAGTGTTGTAACCCACCAATAAAGGTATAATATGTCTTGAATAGGTCTTCCATATGCACTGTAATATCAAATAAAGGAGAGAACCTGTAGAAAAGAGTGTTTAATGTAATTAATAAAGGTATAATACTTGGAGTGTGTCTGTGTCACTTACTTTGAAATGTTGTTCTACCCTTGCATTAAATAAATAGTACTGTTGTATTAAGTGCTGTCAATCCACAGTTGTGCAGTCCCATATAAAGTGGATGAAGGAAGTGCCAGTAGCTGTGAAGCATATATACAGTCCTCAACAGTCGGTAAATTGCTGGCATGCATAGGTAAATCTGGCACACGAGTAACTTGTCAAGGTGTCCCCCAGAAATGTGAGTGTGCTACATGAAATGTAGGGTTCTGTAGAATTTAACTGAAAATGTCACGTGAACACATACAGATATGTAGATACATAAATATAAAAATAAAATATAACTATGTAGCAGTAACATCTGCATCTTGGACAGTTAGTATGTCAGATATAGGTCAGGTATATAATGAACTAGCCAAACCCATTACACAATCTAATGCATGTTGCCTAGTGTAATAATACATGTAGGGGATATACACCTGCAGTCAATAGGAATGTAGTGTAGAGTAAAAGTACTTATAAAATGTTAATGGAGGTTTCTTTTTACACCCTACTCTATGTGCATAAACAATGCAATTCCACACCTCAATGGGTATGTCTAATCTCAAAACATTTGTTGGGACATATGTCCTATTGTTCTATAAAAATCTGCATTTTCTTTGATGCATGTGCCCTGTTCAAACATCACAATATTGGTGGCCTGTTGCCACCAATGATCCCTGCATGCTGTTGCAATGTCCACTGTCGTTCAATATATGCATGTGTTATGCTTGCTGTTTAACTGTTGGAACCCTGGTGTGTTGGGTTAATGGGAATATTACTGCATGCTGTTACAACTAATTTGGAATGCTGTTGTCTATGTTGTAATTAAACACACCTAATCACAGAACGTATGGGAAGGCCGGTCCCAGCAGACCCAACTGTCCCTCCTCAGCTGGCGATTGCTCCTGGCACCAGCAGGTCCGGTGTCCAGCCCGAGCTACCCTCCTTCATTGGTCCTGTGCCACCTTCAGGTGGAAGTGCTGCAGGGGATAGGGCTCAACCCCCCTGCAAGTGTGGGTGGAGAAGGGCCACCTGTCACCCTCTGAAGGGTCCGGGTTGTGGTGCGTAGGGAGATCCAGCGTTTAGTCGCTGATCCACTACGCCAGCTCGAGGCAAGAGTGGCGCGACTCACGGGTGAGCCTGCCCCTCCTACCCTCGGGGCTGTGAAGGTGCAGTGGTGACTTCACATGGGTGGGGATCTCAGTCCCACTGTTACCATCTGTGGGCTCATGGGCTTGCGATTTCCAAACATCCGTCCCCGTCAATTGTGTTCACCCACCCCATGTGTCATACTCCGCCCCTTTATGCATCTTGTTTGTCTTGTCTGTTTACCTCCCCAACCTACCTCTCCCAAATATACCTACTTCCTCTACCTCACATTCCAATCTCACCTTAAAAAAAAAAAGGGCAATCTGTACAAACAAAAAAATTACGCCCCATACATAGCAGCCTATTTCACACACATGTCTGCTGGACATGTAAACTGATAATTAGAATTGGCAGTACAACATACTTTGTTGTCCTCACCCCTCTCTCAGGGGTGGAAGGTTTCAAATTTCACTCCAAATTTGTAACATATTCACAGCTGTTGCTGGTAAAGAAATGGGCAACTATGGACCTTCCCTACACCTGTCCTGCACATCCCAAGCTGGTTTTCCCACTGTCTTTCCTTCTTTGTGCCCCCTTTCTCGCCACTTTCCTATCTCCCCATTTTCTTTTCTTTCAAATAAATTAGAGCGGGGGTTAGCAGGAGTAAGCACATTTAAGCAGTAGTTAGTGGGTTTGAGCGACTGTGCGCATGTGTGCGCTAAGCTTAGCATTGCTAAGTATCGCGCAAACTCGCACAAACCTGCTTACAACTGCTTAAAAGTGCCTTAATCACTCTGTATGTCAGGGGCCTTGTTCTGTTCAGCAGCAAAATACAATACATCTGTCAGTCTCAAACCCCAGACCTTAGACACACTTGACTGCATGAACTACCACTAAGTCACAGCAGATATACAATAACTTGCTGCTGAAATAAATATATCATGCAAAACAATGAGTGAATGTAAATGAAAAATAGGAAGGCCATAACACAAAGCTTGTTCTGTGGATCTATACGAGCAATTGTTGTGGAATTGCATTACATGACTGTGATAAGAGAAGCATCCATTCTAGCAGCAAATAATGTTATTGAGGCACTCTACAACCCCCACACAGTATCATAGCAGGACAAACACTGGCATATCTGATTAGGGCAGAGGCCATACTTCTTGATTGTGAAACATATTTTAGCTGTGTCCCTCTGAATCCCTCTGAAAAGTACTGACGTTAGTCAGAGAGGTGGTGTATTACACAATGAATAATCACAATAATAACAGTAGACACTGCTTGTACTTCATAAAAAGAGTACTAATCCATATGCACTGCTTCACTCAAGTCTACACTTACTGTCACTATTAGTTGGAAGGTGTACCTTACTTTTAACTACCTCTCCCTGACTCCAAGCAAATATGTATCTGAGTGTTTCATAGGCCTGGCAGAGGCACAAACACACAGGCATATCAGCTCATCTGCTGTTACACACTCTGCAAATAGCTTTGTGAGGACTTCCACAAGCATACCCTTATGTAGGAGTACAACACAGAAATAACAAAGGATCTAGCCATGTACTGGTAGCAACGGACTGTAACAATGCCATTGCAGCAGTGCTGAAAACACCTGTGGGTTGCACAGACAAAGAATAACAGGCTAACATCTGGCTACCATTTGGATAGGTTCACAGTTGGGAACTATGCAGACAGACCACCTGCCTTGATAAACCAACAGGTATACACCAATCCATTAAGTCCAGTAAAATAACACTCACACAATAAGACGTAATGCTCTCTGTATGTCTGCATCCCCCCCATATTTTAAATATACATGTGTTTAGGGTCAACCAAGGATGTAGGTAAGCATACTCAGTAGTGGAATTGTCCAGTTTACCTGAGACTCCTATGCTAATGTCAACAATAAAAATACACAAACACTGCAGAAGTGAGTAAATCAATATGCACAGTATAACAGTCCACAAACAGTTCATGTGTCAAAAGAATACTTCTCAATAACTACTTTTGTATGGCAGTCAATTACATAAGTAGAAAATAAACTACATACTCACATATATCTTGTGTAAGCATTTGCAGGGGTGAGTTAAACTTTACACTGATAGTTCTGTACTGGAAGTGGCAACAGTCAGGTCTGAGTACAACATGTACATCACTGTCTACACCTCTAGCTTCAGATATAAGAAGAATACCAACCTTCTGACATAAACAACAGTGTCCACAGCAAACAAGCATGGGCCCCACTCTGGAAATCTGAAAGGGCTATGCCTACAAAACCTAGCAATTTATAGCATTGGGTTGCAATGACAATGAGTACTGCAATTACCACACAGCAGGCTGTATGCATTTACCAAATGCTGGGCACCAATTGGTGCAGAGGTCATCACATGCACATGTGCAGATACCTATAAAAGCAGACTGTACTTGCTATCTCCACATGCAATCATTACATTGCACGTGATAAAGCATCTCTGAACTTGTGGATGAGTAAAAACTAGTGTAATTAAGTAAAAATACTTGAGTGAATCAGCAAACAAATATATTAATTAAGTAAAAAAAAATAATTAATAAGCAAAAGGAATTAAGTAGAAGCAATCTTTACTTAAGTAACACAAAAAAAAATTGTCAAAACATACACAGACGGACCTGAAAGTGACAAACAGGTATGTGACAGGTATGTGATTACCGGCAAGTAGTAGATGTTTATGAAGAGTACTGTAAATACTTTGAAGCTTGCATATGTGGCAGCAGTAGGTATGTATGCACTGATGCCATGCATGACTACTGCCATGGACAAATTAGTGTGTAGCTGTGTGCAGTGGGACATAACTGTGACATATGTAGCTCAGCATTTAATGTCAAACATCCGATCATGTCATCTATGTCCTGTACAGTACTGTGTATAATAGTTGTCTGGGGGAGTAGTGCAAACAGCTATATAAACCTGGATGTGACAGAGTAACACATGCATGATAGTCATATAATGTGTATCTTAGCATTGGCAACTGCTGTACCAGGCTAGTATAGTAATGTAGCATTAGCAGCTATAAATACTCCCTGTAATATTACTGTTATGCTCACATGTGACAACTGTTCATGTTGTAGCAAGGCCCAACAGGTCATCCTTGAGGTCTACAGACGTACGACAGTGTGTACCTTGTGTGTTTATGGCACACACATATGTAGAGATCTTTATGTGTTAGATATATTAGCATCTTAACATGTGCATAGAGCAAGGTACATACTGCAACTGTTTGTGAAGGGTGGACATATATATGTTGGTGAAGGTTGTTATGTGCATATTTTCTTGTAGGTTGTAGTGTGTGGCAAACAAGGCAGCATACAATGCTGGTATATGACATGTGGTGTTTAAACACTGTGGGTATGATTTGCTAAGTTTATAGTCTTCCAGACAGGGAGTCCTGCTAAAGATACATGGCCTGAGAATACCCTCAATGCATTCTGTGCAAGACTGTGCAAAATTATTACATAACTGTATCTCTCTCAACCCTTGCATAATTGATATTCCCACCATGAAAGGTGGACTGTATATGTGCCTACATGTAAATCTATATGTACACCAATGGATGTTTATATGTACGCTCAAGCTCAATATTGTAAGTGTATTGCCATCCCTTTTGTTAAAAACCCTGTACCCATGAACAACCACATAGGTGGTAGTCTACTAACACCAAAAGTGTGATAAGAGACCATGGGACACAGGTGGACAGTAGTGTCTCTTTTGATAATCACAGTGCCACACTAGTCATGTAAACTGTGTAGGGTCCACGTCATCACAAAAGGTGTGTCATCCATGGAATGAGAGGTCAGTGTTCCACTCTACTCATCAGTCATAAAACCCATCATAGAGTACAATGGTCCTTTTGGTATGTACCTCAGAAGACATCTACAGCAACTGTAGAAGCCAGGCACAAACACCACAAAGAGTATTACCAGACTCAAACAGATGCTCTATGCAGACTGTCTTCCAAAACCACAGCTACACTGTGTCACATACCGCCCACCCAGAGCCAACCTCTGCCTAACATACAAAGCTATGCCAAACCCACAAGTGTTGGATATGCTCCATGTCAACAGATCAAAATCCCTACAAGCTACACACTGCACTGATCTAAACCTTGTAACGTCAAAAAGCAGAACATGCTGGAGTGGTACATTCTCATCGCAGACACATACCATACCCTGGAACTAAATACCTATCAATAGCAAAGAAATGTCCTCATTAGCAGTCATCATGAATAATCATGATGAATGGATGTGAGACAGGAAATACAACCCGGGAATCACCTCTGTGGCTCTGCATGACAGGGGCACATGAACTTAAATTATATGGGTGTTGAAGGGCAGGGTACCGTATGGCTAGGCTTCTATAGGCCCTACACCTAATAGCCTATGAGTTACCTGTGACCTGATACACACATGCATGTACATGTTGCATAAATTGCTATGTGAGGTTGACTGAGTGTGATGGTGAATGTGTAGGTGAATGTGTCAATGTTGTATATATGTGTGATAGCTTAGTGGGAAAATGTTTATATCATGGTATGTAGTGTTCTAGCTCTGATCCCCGCAAAACATATGTATGCTATTGCTAGGCAGCAAAAGCAGTATGGTATACGGTGTGACATAGTCCCATGGTGTTGACTGGAGTGTGCCATTGTCGGCTAAAGCAGTACATGTATGCACATTGATTGTTAACACTAGTTAATACAAATCCTGTATGAACTGTAGTACTACCTGAAGCTGTAGGCCTAAACAGCACAGTATGGTGTATATCCACATTGCTTGGAAACACTGTTTTGTTTGTTACCTGTAGTCCTCACACATTACATACCTCAGGCATAAGGTTTTGTAAGTGCTGACACACAGTACTCTAAGGTACACAGGTAAAGCTCATCTGGGTTGCCATACCTTTGTGTCTTGTAGGTATGTCTGATGTGTGTGTGGGTATGCCTGTAACATGGCCTCGGTCATATGTGTGTTACAGGATATAAGTGCATATCTAGCAACATGTATAGTGTAGTACAGCAGTATGCCACCTATATTGATGAATGTGCACATATGCTACTTAGGGGGTTGCTATCAACAAGTAGCGTGGTGTACTGGTAGTATTGTAACTGTACTTTACAATCATTTCAATGGATGACAAATTTCTGTATGCATTAGCTTCATATATACCTCCTGTGGCTAGGTGGTGCATTGTGTCACATACAGTGTGCCATGTGCTGTTGTATAGTCTTACATACTGGTTTCACTTTGTTGCTCTGCAGAACATGGTTTAATATATAAAACATGCCAGGCACTGTCAGGCAGTTGTGGGCTGAGCACTGATGTGTGATAATAAAAGTGTGTATCTACTGACAGCCAATAGGTTGCTATATATGGCATTTCATTGATATCTGTACTTTAGAATGTTAAGTATGCCACAAGACTTGCTCACAATAATTGTTTTATTTTCTTCCAAGGACATGTCTCATCATCACAACCCTGCGTATTCCCCTGAAGAGGAGGAAATAATTATATCCACACTATTACAACATCACACCCTCCTGTTCTCCAGAACCAGCCAGGACCAGCATGAGCGCACTGCACTGTGGCAGGATGTTGTCTGTTGGGTTAATGACGTAGGCATGCATAACCGGACGTATGAGCAGGTACGCCATCACTGCAGTGATTTAATCAGACATGTCCAGCAGCATGCCTCAGATGTCCACAGACAACAGCTTGCCACAGGTGGTGGTGCAGCATCACATCCATCCCTCACTAGAGTGGAAGAGCTGCTCCGCAGCATGGTGGCTCCTGGCCAACCACTACAGCAAACGTGTCATCATGGAGGCCAGAATCACCCAGCAAGTTGACTCGGAGCGTGCAGGTAACATGCCATATCTGTAGACTACTGTTAGCTCAATTGTTAGAACATGCATATGTCAGATGTGTACTGCGTATTTGGAAGATGTGGAGCTTGGTGTTGTGCAATGCTGATAATTTGGAACATAATCTGTATGCCTGTGACTGTCAACCATTGTACTACTGTAAAATTGCAAAGTCACAGCAGCAATGCCACAGTTGTTGACACCGACAAACTGTTGCATATCCTTGTAGGTCCCTCTGGTGCGACAGACAGCAGACCCATGCTGGTGAGTGTTTTACATTTAATATGGCAAATAACATGTGCATGTCATAGGTGAGTTTTAGGCCATATACACATGTACAACACCTACACATAATGCATGCTCTGCAAGTTTTCTGTGGGACTATGCACATCCCAGTAGCATGAGTGGCTGCCTCAAACACATGCTATACACAGAGCATCCCAAACAATTGTGGTACACTGTAGTGGACATTGTATAGGCAGAGTCATTACAAATGCACACAACATACACCACCTTGTCATATGCAGTACGTGCTAATATGATACACATGGCATATGTAGACACCTGCTGTAAGGTCAGACTCCAGTATCCCAAATGTCATCCACACAGCACACATACTATACTTGAGGGGTAGAGGCCTATCATGGGGCAGTGCAAAACCCTTCAACAAACAAGACATTCATGTTAGGCAATGCTCCCTATTGAACACCTTACATACCCATGTAACAACTGCCTGTGAAATGGTTAATGTAGCCACAGTGCTGCAGTTCAGGTACAGCAAGATAGTTGCCAGTGTGGCACACATTAGTGGCCTTGAGTGACCACATGATACTGCCTGATGATGGCTCATCGTACTACATTACATCCAGTTACAGTAACTACAGTACAACACATAGCATTCATTGCTCTACACCTGACAGTTGTGTGCATCCAGCCGTGGTATGTATACCTGTGAGTGATGGTGCACAGGACATTGAAAAGCATTTAATACTTGCACAGCAATGTTGTGTCCATGTATACATTGTGTTCCAGGGTGAGGCCAATCATTGAACAACACACATGCATCAAACACATGTAAACTGTTATTAACAAGGACTCTCTACACTCGCACTGCATGCTGTTGAGCAACACACATCTTGCATGCTGACACGTGTGATAGGACTCTTTGGCTTGTGATACTGTACTCCACCATCAATCACTAATGGGTATGTTCTGGATTGATGTTGGTGTGTGTGTGTGTGTGTGTGTGTGTGTGTGTGTGTGTGTGTGTGTGTGTGTGTGTGTGTGTGTGTGTGCCTACTTTAGTGAGTAGTGTATTTGTGTTCATATGTGCATGTGTGCATGTGTGCTAACATCATGTACAGATTGTAAAGTGTGTTTCCTGTCTCCCTCTCACAGGTGATGAGGTTGTGTTGGTTGAGTGCAGCAGGGAACCTGAAGACACTGCCACAAATAGTGGAGATGATGAAACATGTGTTGTGGCACAGGCAGGTTTGACAGGGTATGTCATTGTTCCGCCAATCGACAGTACACAGCTTTCCACACCATCTATGTGCACATTCATACTGCCAATACATCCCTCATCACCAATGGCCTTAGCTGAGGGACAGCATACAGTAGGCATTGACCAGGATAGTGTGATATCTATGGCACAAGCAACCCCTCACAGCAGCCATACCCAGATTTCTGGAATTATACCACATAGGCAAATGTCCAGGGGTTCTCGTGGTAGCACTGCTGCTGGTAACGCCCCTGGCAGATGTGCCCCCACAGGTCTTACAAGCTCAGGTATGTTCCAGGCTGTAATGCAGGCACAGGCCACACCCGTAGTGGCAGTACCAGCCCCAGCAATGTTGGAGCAGGGCTGTCAATAGACCATCATGGAAGTCCACATGCACGTGGCTCTGGCCAGTCCCAGCAGGGACATGGGTCCAGTCGACATCACTCTGCCTCTGATGATAGTACCCAGTCTGGCTTAGTACCCGATACTGTCCTTTGCACCTCTGCCAGGCACAGGTACTCTGTCCATGGCCATAGATGGTGATCTGTACAGCCTGGCAGGTACAGTCTGTGGCTGTCCCACAACCTCTCATATATAGCAGCCACATGGTGGAGCTGTGTGCATGCAGACACACACACATAATCCAAACACCTAGGGCTAACACATACACACACACATTACATCAACATTGACCCATGCTGTACTGCTGTCCATTACACACACACACACACACACACACACACACACACACACACACACACACACACACATACATTTCTTTTGGATGGGTCAATGTCGGGCTCTGGCAAACCAACAACACACCCTGTGCATATGATGAAACTGTGCCACTTCCTGTCATCTGTAACATTGATGCAGGAACAGGCTAACATGGTGCTGATGCACAGGGTGACCCTATAGCAGTGTAGCAATGTTAGAATGTTGTCAACAGTACAGTGTAATGATATCCCTTTAGGTGTATCTGAGCAGGCATGATGCATTAAAGCTATGATTATCAATGTAGTATTGTTTACAACAGTGTTAATTCCAAAAATGTATTGTCCGCACATGTGCCACTTGGCTGATGTGTGTATAGTTTTGGCAGCATGTGTTGGTGAGTGGACAGTACGTGTGTGATGTGTGCAGTACAGATTTACAGGTGTACATTTGTGAACATGGTGGAGGTGCACTATCTGCATGTACGTGCATAGAGGACACATGGGAAGGGTGACATGCCCTGTATTACACAGTGTCAAGACTTCATTGTTTCTATTGGTGGCCAGTATTCATTTTAATACACATATGTTTTAACTTGGGTACACATGTGTGTATGACATGGTTTGACACAATGCTGTGGGTGATACTGTTACTATCTGTCATTAGTTTGCATTCTGGTAGTGTACACAACCTCAACAGCCTGACTATGACCAATTGTTAGATGATGTCTTGACAACTGACACACAGATGTAGGAAACTCAGTAGCATTTGGATCCGTCTGGTACTATACTATACCAGTAACCAGTTGTATTGACCACCACCCATTCCTGGGACCACTCCTGTTTGGCATATAGCCCTCTTAGGTACAAGCAAACACACTCGGGATATGTCCGTCCACATCTGGAAATGCATACAGTGGCCTACAATGCATTCTCCAGATGAGACACTTTTCCTCCACAAGGGTATTATACAGACAGATACCTGTTGTCCAACCCATGCTGTAAAGCTGTAAGCCAAATATAGCATAGTCATCCACATTTATTAAACATAGTATCCTGACAGTACCACATAGGTAGTAGCCCCAAACATGTAGAATGGGTACCGATGTGTACATACAGCCAAGTGTTATGTCATCTGTCCTTTGGTATTCACATTTCCATAGGTATTCTGAAGTCCCTCGGTGTATCACATAACCAATAAGGGGTCTGTATGCATATCCACAAAGTTGTTGTACACCTATAATGAATGTCCATTATTAACAGACTTTGTTGTGTTTGAACATGTCTGAAATATACCCAAGGCATGAACCCTCACTCACACTGTTCTATAGAAACTGTCACGGGTGTGTGTGACACAGATGACCTAGGCCACAGATCACTACAGTTGCTGGCCTTGTCACAAACATACATATGTGACCGAAGGTCTGAGAAGCAGCAGAACAATCTGTCATAGGTAACAGATACATTCATGTAGAAAGCAGGCTTCACACCTATGAACTAATTAAGGTCACATGTACATATATGTATTTGCCACACAGATACCTGAAGTGTGCAATGCACATAGGTTCATAGGTTCATAGGTTCATAGGTTCATACTAGGCTATCTGCCCAAGGGCATTTATAAGCCTAGCCCATAGTTATGTGGCTTTCGCCACCCCTTTAGTTTGAATAAAACTATGCCTATTATTTTGCTGTGCCTCTATCAAGCAGCGACACTGAAGTAATCCCTGGGGTATATCTGCGATCTCCCATCCATTGGTCAAGATTCCTCTTGAACAAGGCCAGCAAGGTGCTCTGCCTCACATGTACCGGGATTTTGTTCCACAGCATAGGGAGTCTCTGGGTGATGAATCTGTCCCTCCAGCATGTTCTATTAATAACCGTGTCAAGGTTTAAGTCTCCCACCCTTGTGGTTCTGAGGGATCTAGATTTTTTGAGGTGAAGCATATTCATCAAATCTGGGTTTGACATGGCCTTATATGTCAGGCACAGGTCACCTCTGAGCAAGCGGTATGAGACTGAATAGAGCTGGAGTTCTTTCAGTCGGGCAGCATAAGACATATTTTTGAGACCCTTTATCCTTTTGGTGAGGAACTTTTGGGGCCTTTCCAGCTGCTGCAGGTGTCGGGTCAGATACATTCCGAATGGGGCATTGTACTCAATCAGAGGTCTAATGAGTGATGAGTACAGGGGGACGATGACCTCCCTTGATCTAGATGTGAATCCCTTCATGATCAGGTGGGCAATGTAGAAGGTTTTCCTAACTACTTTAGCAACATGAGTGTCAAACGAAAGGCTACTGTCAACCTGGGTCCCCAGATCCCTGATGACTTCTTCTGTGCTCAGTGGATTGCCACCTATATGGTAGCTAGGGGTAACCTTGTTTTTCCCGAAGGGTATGACTATGCATTTCTTGGCGTTTAACTTTAGGCCATGGCTCTGGCACCAGTTATCCGTCTCTGTGAGGCCCTTGTGAAGGATATCTGTGTCAGATGTGTTTTCGACTATGGCGCCCAGTTTGCAGTCATCTTCAAACTTTGTCAGCCATAACCCTCCTGTGTTTGCTTGTACTTCAGAAAAGTAGATGCCGAACAAGAGTGGACCCAGGACTGAGCCCTGTGGGACACCACTTGTGACAGGCTTTGAGTCTGACATGGCTCCAGCAACTCTGACCCTGTGGGTTCTGTCACTTAGCCAGTTTGCAACCCATCTTGTGATGTATGGGTTTACATTCAAGCTGATGAGTTTTTCGATGATACCTGAGTGGGGTATTGTGTCGAAGGCCTTTGCCAGGTCGAGGTAGGCTGTATGGACTGCCTTTCCTCATCAATGGCCTTGGTGACTGTCGAAAAAATCAACCAAGTTTAAAAGGCATGATCTGCCTTTGACAAAGCCAAACTGGGTTGGATCCAAAGTCTGCAAGTTCCCTATGTCTTTATTTATGAGTTCCATTATGATCCTCTCCATGGCTTTGCAGATAAGGCTTGTCAAGCTAATGGGACGGTAATTTCCAGGGTCGGTGGAGGCACCGCCTTGTGAAGTGGGACCACAGTCACCTTGCGCCACCCTTGGGTACATATCCTGAGGTGAGGCTAAGATTAAACAGCTGTCCTAACTGCGGTTTAATTCCTCATTGAGTTCGTGGAGCACACAGCCGGGACACCATGCGGTCCCATGGATGCTGTGTTTTTGCCTTGGAGAGAGCAGTTCTCACCTGGGCGTTGGAGATGTTTGGGGGCTACAATCCTCTGGTATAGATATCTCCTTTGGGAGTTTGCACTGAACCTGTCAGCCAGTATGTTGGCAATGTGTGTAGGTTCAGTAACCTTCACATCATTTTGATCTAATTCTGAGCATATCTGGGAGTTTCCTCCTAGGTTTCTAACATAGCTAAAGAAGGCCTTATGATTGTCTTTGAGTCCTTGGCGATTTTTCTCTCAAAATTTGCCTTGGATGATTTTATGAGAGCTCTTAGTTTTTACTTATAATGATCAAAGGTGTCTTACCTTTCAAGGATTTTGCTCTATCTTGTAGTAGCTTCCTCCTTTTGTTGTAGAGCTTGTTTATGGCTGGGGTCCACCAGACTGGATGCTTGCCTTTGGTGCAAAGAGTCTTAGTTTTGTTTGGGATTGCCTGATCCATGCAGTCCTGTAGGTGCTGGTAGAAGGCATTTGTAAGTGATTCAGCGGTTTGAGTAATGTTTACCACTGGCTCAGGGGCCTTAAAGGAGACCACACTAGTTTTTAGAAGTGTGAAGTCAGCTTTGAGAAGTTTTTCACTGTTGTCTTTTTATTTCAGGTGGGGTGGGATGAGGACCTCCAGCGAGATTAGTTTATGATCTGATCTCACCAGTGAGGGGTATACTTCCGGTGTTGAACATTGTGATCCCATGTTCGTGATGATGAGATCAAGTATGTTTTCTCCTCTTGTGGGGTTGTGACTAGTTGTTCCATGGCATTTGAGTTTATGAACCCAGGAACCTTTGGGCTAGAGTGTTTGGGCTTGAGTAGTGTTCCCAGTCTATATTAGGGTAGTTGAAGTCACCTAGTATGATGGTGTTTGGAGATACATTTATCCCTCCAATGTTTTCAGGAAGGCCATGTGAGGTTCCTGAGTTTGAGAGGGTGGCCTGTAACATGCTACAAATTGCAGAGCAGTCTTGCCTATGGTTAATTGCACCTGGATGGTCTCCGATGCATGCATTGCCACCAACCTTGAGGTGTGGGTGTCCTTATGAATATGGACACCCTCCTTTCTTGGTGTTGTCCGGATTTTGGGGCCGGAACGCATGATATGAGGTGAAACCTGATAGTGCTGGGGTGCTCTCAGGAGCCTTGAACCAGGTTTCTGTCACAGCACAGACATCGATGTTCTCCATACTGAGAAGGGCCTCAAGTGCGTGCATCTTGAGATTGAGACTTCTGGCATTGAGCAGCATTACCCTTAGTTTTTTTTCCTTTTTTGTGTTCTAGGGTGGTAGGTTTAGAATTTGAGCCTTGCCTAAAAAAGGCGCTATGGGGGTGGCAAGAGCCTTTGCCAATATCCATACTGTTGTTATACTGTTATGTCATACAGTAGTAAAAGCTAAACACACAACACATTGACCAACAGTTTCACACACACACACACACACACAGCAATTACAGGATTCAAATCCCTACCTAGCTATGCTGTGATACTAGAAAGATACGCATTAACACGATGCGCTATATGCTTTACTGGGAGTTTTCATTTCCACTGCTATATTTGTAGGATGCTGACATCATCAGACTTTCCAAACAGGAATGTAACACTTTTAAGGTGTTTTCCTAGTCTCCAAAAAGGGCAATACTCTCAGAGGAAATCACACAGAAACATACACACATCCCCACACACTCAGCAATTGCAGGATTCAAATTCCTTCCTAACTATGTTATGATACTAGAAAGATACGCATTAACACGACGCACTATATGCTTTATTGGGAGTTTTCATTTCCACTGCTATATTTGTAGGATGCTGGCATCAGACTTGCCAGACAGGAATGTAACACTTTTAAGGTGCTTTCCTAGTCTCCAAAAAGAGCAATACTTTCAGAGGAAATCACACAGAAATATACACACACACCCCTATACACACACACAGTAATTGTAGGATTCAAACCCCTAACTATGTTATTATACTAGAGAGATACACATTAATACAACAAGCTATATGTTTTATTGGGAGTTTTTAATTCCACTGCTATATTTGTAGGATGCTGACATCATCAGACTTGCCAAACAGGAATGCAACACTTTTAAGGTGTTTTCCTAGTCTCCAAAAAGGGCAATATGTGGAAAGGAAATTACACAGAAACGTACACACACCCCCACAGCAATTGTAGGATTCAAACCTCTACCTAACTATGTTATAGTACTAAAGAGATATGCATTAACATGATGCACTATATGCCTTACTGGGAGCTTTCATTTCCACTGCTATATTTGTAGGATGCTGACATCATCAGACTTGCCAAACAGGAATGTAACACTTTTAAGGTGTTTTCCTAGTCTCCTAAAAGGGCAATACTCTGAAAGGAAATCACACAGAAACATACACCCCCCACACACTCAGCAATTGTAGGATTTAAACCCCTACTTGACTATGTTATGATATTAGAAAGATACGCATTAACATGACACGCTATATGCTTTATTGGGAGTTTTCATTTCCACTGCTATATTTGTAGGATGCTGACATCATCAGACTTGCCAAACAGGAATGTAACCCTTTTAAGGTGTTTGCCTAGTCTCCAAAAGGACGATACTCTCAAAGAAAATCACACAGACACATACCCCCACACGCACACTCAGCAATTGCAGGATTCAAACCCCTACCTAACTATGTTATGATACTGGATTGATAAGCATTAACACAACACACTATATGCTTTATTGGGAGTTTTTATTTCCACTGCTATATTTGTGGGATGCTGACATCATCAGACTAGACATGGTAATGTGTGTGCACTTAGTTTTATGCAATCCCAGGACTGAGACATGGGGGACAGCAGGTGTTACCAGCTTGAACAGGACTCCACAATTCCTACCTTGTGTGATCTATCTGTGGCCCAGTTGCCAATCCATCTGATGACAATACATATTTATGCACAGGTTATTGATTTTGTGGATACGACACGTGTCTGGGATGTTGAAAAAGGCCTATTCAAAGTGTATGTGAGATGTGTGTAGCTCATTTCATTGATGTATGTCCTGGGTGGCTGCCTTGCAAACCGTCTAGCAGGTCTGGGAAACATGATCTGCCCATGAATAGTCCAAAGTTGGTAGGGTTGTGTGTTTATAGGCTTCCAATAGTTCTGTTTCTGACTTCAATCATGATGGACTCCATGGCCTTGCAAATCAGACTTCATCGGCTTATAAGACTATAGTTCCCATGATCTGTTATGCATCAACACTTGTGTAGTGTGCCATATGTTGCTGTAGCCCATTCAACAGTTTCATATCCTGTAGACAGGGTGAGGCTCAACAGACTGTTCAGCTGCAGGGTCTATTTGTTCGACAGTTCACTTATGACACATATAGGGGCACAATGTAATCCAACTGATGCTATGTTTTCTGCTTTGGAAGGAGCTGTTTACCCATTCTACATGTGATATCTCCTGGTATGATGATAGGGCCTTTAGTCAGTGGGAGGTGGGTATGTGTGTATGGGCCTGTCTGACAGGATGTTGGCATTGTCAGTCATTTACAGTTCGCCCTGACTCAGGACATACATGAGTGTACATTGCTATTGATGACATAGCTGAAGGAAGTGTCATGGTTCTGTATGGACTCCTTCGCATATAATCTTTCCATGACCTGGATTGGATAGTGTTTGCAGTGCACATTGTTTATTGATGATACTGATTTCAGCTTTTATTTTTTCTTTGCTTTTCAACTTTCTATGAACAACCTAAGCATCTGTAGTACATATTTGATTATGACAGGGTTCCAATATATTATATATGTGTCTGTTGTCATATTACTGTGTGCACAAGTCAAGATTGGTGAATTGTGAGAGGTTTCTGGGTTAACACATGTAACTGCCTGATATGTGTGGCCCACTGCTGTACTCAGACATGGCCTAAGTGTGTGAGCATGCCCAGTTTGGCCTTTTAGTATGTTGCTGTGTGTTGTCCACTACATTTGTTGGCATGTGTGAACATGCCCAATATTAACATTTATACTATATGTGTGTTGTAAATCGGGTTGTATTTTTACTGCGGGGCTCACCTTTGTGTCATATCTCTACTGGTATTATGCTGTGCCTGCGGGGTTTCCATGAGACACTTTGCGTAGACTTATCAACATTTATTCACACAGGTTGAACAGTGAAATGCCGTCATGGTTTAGTGGTTCAGTACTGTGACTTTAGTGCACGGTATCCTGGGTTCAAGGACTGTCACTGCTTCATATTTTCATACTGGGCAGACCAGACTGCTTAAGGAACAGTAAAGCAAATATGACCATGTTTACCTGCTTTTGCTCAACTATGCCCAACTTTGACTAAACTTGCACAACATTGCTCAACGTTAACCAACATTGCTGAACGCTGCCCAATATTGCTCAACATTGCCCAAAGATGTGCTACTTAGTGTGTGCAATTTTGTTTACATATACTAAATAGTGGTAAAAGCTGTTTAGCACTGCTTTATATTGCTTAACACATGACAATCATGCCTCAGGTGGTGCTGCAGGGCTGCCTATGTCGGATGCACATAGTACACTCCCTATACATATTTGAAAACAGGTAGTGTCAAGTTAGGCATCCCTTTTACTATATGTGTGAGTCAGAGAGAGGTATCATTTCCAGGGTTCCTACTGAGCCAGTGTATATGCTATGTGTTGCCTCTTTGCCAAGGCCAAAGCATACTGGGCACGTATCCTTCTGTCTACTGGGGCAGACTCAGGTTGCTCCTCCTCCGAGTCACGCTCTGCCTGTGATGGCCTTGGCAATGGTGGGGGGGATGTTTGGCCTGGCCCTATGCTGCTTCTGCTGAAGCTGCTTTTGCAGGATCATATGATGTAGCATAGCACATACCATGACTATTTGGGTACATGTAGTTGGTGAGTACTGCAAGGCTCCACCAGATGTGTCCAGGCACCAGAATCGTGACTTGAGCAGCCCAAACACATGCTCTATTACATTTTGTGTTTGTGCATGTGCCTCATTATGGCATTCCTGTTCAGGTGTGTGTGCATTTCTGATGGGTGTCATCAGCCATGGTTCCAGTGCATATCCAGCATCCACCACTAGGTGACCATGAGGGATGTCCCCATTGGCAAATGTCTGGTACAGCTGTGTCAGATGCCAGATATGGGAATCCTGGTAACTTCCAGGGCAGCCAGCACACACATTCATTATTATGCCTTGGGCATCACACATGACCTGGCAGTTGATGGAGGGGAAACCCTTGCGGTTAAAGTAGACCCTACCCCGCTCACCAGCTGATGCTTTGATGCGTATGTGCGTGCAGTCTATTGCACCCACTACCTCAGCGTATTCCACTATTTGCTGGAAAAGACGCATATTGCTGCCCAATACCTCACGAGAATTGGGGAAATATACATGATCACCGACATGTGCTGACATGGCATTCAGGAACTGGTGCAGTACCCTGGATGCTGATGCCTGTGAAATCCCCATCATATCACAAGTTGGTCTCTGGAAGGTACCTGTTGCTAGTATTCTTAGGCTAACACATACCTTGGTTTCCACTGGGATAAGTTCCCCTCTGTTGGTTCTGTGTGTGAGGCGTGGTCTGCACAGCTCAACAATTTGCTGCATGAAGTCTCTGTCCACTCTATAGCACTCCACTATCTCCAGTTCATGTAGCCCCTGGTAGGTTACCCTGGGCCTGTACCCTCTTCTCTGTCTCCTCACTGTGGGTTGCTCAGCAGCATTTGCATTGTCACCACCCTCAGCATGTTGCATATGTCGCCTTATAACAGCAATGGCAGCCCCTAACATTTCTTTGTCTCAGTAAAGTTTTTTCAGTTTTCACTTCTATTAGCTTACTGCAGTGTTGCAGTGTCTTTGAGAAAAAAACATAGTGGAAAGTTGTTTGCAGAGTTTTAAGTGCTGGGCTGGGCTGGGCTAGTGCACTGCCTGTGTAATTGGCTGATTCTGATTTTTTTCACCTGCTAGCTCTGCTACTTCTCCTTGGTTAATTTCCTACTATTTGCTGTGCTTCCTTTTCCCTTTCTGTTTCCACAGGGGGCAGCACCGTGCAAACAAGTGCAAACATGCGCACACCAGCTCACACATGCGCACACATGCTTACACGGACTAACACTTGCTGACTCTGGCTTAAACGCGTGCACACAGGCACAAACGCGCTTACACAGGTTTCAACAAACTTACACTTGCTTGCTCCAGCTTAAACGCATGCACACAATTGCACAAGCGTGCACACAGTCTTACTCGGTTTTACAGGTGGGCATACACGTTGCAGGCACTTCTACAAGAAACTTTAGTGTTGTCCATGGCATACACCTTCAATTTCTTGACTTTAGCTAGGATACCTGTTGACACACCTCTTCCAGTGATGAGTAACTGACAGCAAACACATGCCACTCTGCTCCAATGAGCTTACATTCTTTCATACATACTCCGCTCATGATGTCACCTATCTTCTACTCTGATACTCCCCTTATCCTACTCTTACACTCCACATACTTTGCTCATATGCCATGTGAAATTGCGATTCACTATCCTTACCGTCATTTGCATAGGATTGCCTACTAATGCTTGGTTACATCTCTTAGACTGAGCTTCCCAGCTTAGCAACCTCTACTCAGTAGCCATGTTGTCTTCAGCCTGTCATTTACTTGCATGGCAGATGTATATTTATAATAAAATGCCTATTTTTGGCTTTTATTTTTTATTTTTTTTGGTTTTTACAGCACAGCGCTTTTGCGCAACTCTGCATTACGCTCAGACTTTGGAGATCGAGGTAAAAAAAAATATTATTTTTTTTTTTGCAACGGATAGAATTGCCAATGGCCATATATTTGGACATTGGCATGCTTCCTCAACTGGATGCATCATTTATTTGGAGCTGTCACAGCTCCGTTTTGCTATTTGCAGAACGGTACTCATTTGACAACAGAGTACATTTCAGCAAATAACACTACTCTTACTCGGACAGGTTAGGGTTTCCTGGATCACAAATTTACCTCATTTGCATAACTTTCAGCAGCAAATGAGGTAATTTGCATAACCTAACCCTCTCCGTGTAAGAGGAGTTTTAGGAGCTCTCTTGCACGCCCCTGCCGGCTGTTCCTGGAACGCTCGACAGACAAGTTGGCTGCATGGAGTGTTACTCTACTTTTAGTCTCTCAAGCCTTCGTGAATCCGGCCCATAATCTTTTATTTATTTATTTATTTAGTTAGTGCATTATTTTTCCCCATACCTGCTGGTCATCAAGCCTCCCTTGAAAAATATATTACTTTTTTTCAGTTGGGGGAAATCATCAAGGTAGCCTTGAGGATGCTATATGCTCTCATCAGCATCCTAGCAAGAAGAATGTTTAATTTTAAGGCTTAACCCTGCCTCATTGAAGATGTACACACTTGAAACACCATAAGAACCACCTATGCCACCTTGTTGTCACATGCACTGACTACCATCACTGGCTTAGGCAGCTATGCCCAGATCTTCATGGCATCATCTCTCTGCATTATCACGATGGGCCCTGGTCTTCAATTGAGGCCTTCACATTAGACTAGTAACACAGGTCAGACAGGAGTCACTATTTTTCTATCCCAGGGTGAGCATACTCCATCCTTCCTTCCCACACCAACAAGCACCTGATCTGCAGATCAAATTGCCTCACATCAGCTTTATCACTCTATGCTACTTTTGCAGCAAAAACAATTTTTGTTACAATTATGGGATAACATTAATAAAATATAAATTGCAGAAAAAACACAAGGAGATTATATATAAAAGGATAGGTGCATGCAGAATGAGCAGATGGTCGTATTCACAAACTCATGGCTTGGTGATATAACAAATACTGCTGAATACCAAGGTACAAAAAATAATATTCCCTGTATTAATGTAGGTCTACAGGTTGCAAACCAAAGATGTTCATTAAATGCATTTTATTTAATTGGCTAGACCTCAATACAATTTTCAGATTTAAACTGCTGTACTCTAAAGGAATACGTAACATTTTGTAAACAAGAAGCATCTTTATCAAATCATCACATATGACATACGCAATCATTCATTTATATAAATGAAAACAAACCATATTAACATAATTTTAGCTGCAAACATTATACATCACTTATAATCTATCCAGTCATTGTAAGTCAAACATTACATAGCTCATTCAAATCCTGCCTTCTTTTAAACCTTGTTCCTCCTGCATGTATTGTTCCCACAGTTCCCATGTTTTCCTATGTAGTTTGCTCCTACCTTTTTCTAAAGATTACAATTCCAGTTGCTTTATATGTGTTACTATATTCACTTCTTCTAGTGAAGTTGGTTTAGACTTTGATTTCCATTTTGTAGTAATTATTTTTTGGCAGCGACCATAATTAGACTCAGCAAGGCCTTACCATGTTTAGACAATTCCAATTCTGTATCATAGCGCAAAAAATAATTTCCTTAGTTACAGCAATTTGCTCACCCAGTATCTCTGACAGAGCAGTCCTTAGGGAATCTGTAAAGTCTTCCAACTCATGATGCTGCTAGAAAGTATGTCCCCAATTATCTCTTTCTTCACCATAAAACCTCCAACATTTACTGTCTACCTGAGGAAAAATTCTTTGGGGTCTACATCGGGTATAAAATACATATGCAAACACTAGGAAGCAAAGATGTAAGTAATACTACTTGTGAAGCCCCAGCACTGGCCCACAAATATCAAGAAGCCTCAGTCCTCACCACAAGCAACAGTGGGGGGCATAAACACAGGGAGGATGACAAGTACACACACAGTAAAGTGCAATTTCCTTTAAGAGCACACAGAGACCACAGTCAGTCTGGGGCTGGTTTATCCCACTTTCTCCAGATCCCCAATAAGACTCCCCACTGGGACAGCTATAAGGTTGAGATTTCAGCTGAGTGGCCAAGCCAAGATCTCTAGACCCTCTCTGTCTAACCAGTGTTTCATGTCCCTGCCAAAGTAGCTGACACACACACACACACACACACACACACACACACACACACACACACACACACACACACACACACACACACGCGCACACACATACACACACACACACACACACACACACACACACACACACACACACACACACACACACTTTGAGGTTTGATTTACAGACACACACACACACACACACACACACACACACACACACACACACACACACACACACACACACACACACACACACACACACACACACACACACACACACACACCTGGGAAAGGTTTACTAGCCATGCCTCCTTCTGCCTAGACTAAGGTAGTTTTCACTGCCACCAGCCACTACTTATCAGCTTCTTTAAGACCCTTAGCAAAGGGTGTCCAATCTTACTGTGTAAGGCTACTATTAAAACAAATGGTAGTTTGACCAAGAGTAAGGACATTAGGAGTGACTGCACAGTGTCCAGATATATATGCTTAAATATCTCTAGACAGACCAGCCACAATTGAAAGGTTTAAATATATTTAATAATAAATAATAAAAGAAGAAAAGACTCAGTAAACAATCACAGTTATTTCAGAGTTCAAAATCACATGCAATATTTAAAACAACATTGCAGGACAGTCTCAAATAAATAAAGAAAACATTTAAGCCATATTTCACTATACAAAACCAAAACCAACCACGAGGAAATTCTCAATACTCAAAAACACAAAACCGCATAAAATGACCAGCAAGGAAACTTCACCACTGAAATAGTGTCCACTTAATTTATTAGGCCCTTTCGTCACAAAATACTTTATCAGAATACAAATACATTATAATTCCACCATACTTAAATACTTAAATCCTAATTACATCTAATAATAAACCAGTTATTCAATTAATTCAATAAAATCCATTAACCATCTTTGTTAATATCCTCTGTTAACATATACCCTCCTGTTTAAAAAAAAAACATTTAATATTCACTGTGTCATTGAGCCCTGGGGGTTGTCTGATACCAATTTAATTTGCCAATAAGCCTCTTTTTGTTCAAGAACATTTTTAAGTCCCCACCTCTTAAATCAATCTGTCCCTTTTCAACTACTGAGAATAGAAACTTTTTGTAGCTGTAAGTGTGCTTGTACAAGGCACTTTTCATATCTTCCTTCCTATATAATATTGATGTTCTTTTATTCTTTCAAACAACTTCCTAGCAGTCATTCCAATATAGAAAGCTGGACAGCCTAAACATAAACAAATATTAACCACCCCCTTCTTGAACAATTGTATCTTCCATTTAGAGTGATAGTGTATGAAGGGTTTGATAACATAATAAAATGTCCTTCACGAATGAAGTAAATCAGGAACAAACCAAATACACGCAAGGTGGAACAAGTGCACGGTTCAAACCAAGAGCATCCAAGTGAACCAAAAACGAACCAGCACAAAGGAGAAAAGTGCCTAAATCTTAGTTTATTGTGGCAATATCTGAATCTACATACTGCAAACCGGTTTCGGCTATATATCCAGCCTTCCTCAGTATAAGAGTGATCTAGATAGCACATCCTGGTTATTCCTTATATACCCAAGACTATTAAAGGTATATACACCTTGAAACAATATATATATATATATATATACACATTTCAAAAGTAAAGATTATAAAATATATAATATATGCATACCATTTAACCTGAAAAAAATCAATCCATTAATTTAAACAAAACTTCAAAAATGCATCAAGTCATAGGCTGATACCAACTAACTAATTTGTTTCATTTAAACCAGGTTTGAATAAGGCTCCTAACCTGGTAATCCATGAGGATTCCATATTATTTAATCTGTCATGCCAGCCTGCTTTAAGATTTCTATGCATGTCAATTTTATCAATAATGGTGAATTTAAATTGTGCAGTTTGGTGAATCATGGTATGTTTATATAGGACATTGGAGATTTTATGATTTCTGATGGCACTGAGGTGTTCACTTATGAGATGTCTAAGTGGGCTTGAAGTTGAATGAAGTGACATACATTACACTGTCCAAATTTAAACATTCCAGGGAGTTTACTAGGGAGAACCTGATTATACATCTCATCTTTAATACTGCTTTTCTGTAATAAATTTTTCAAGTTGTAATAATTCTAATATACAAACTATCCCCCAGATTCACAAATTCTCCATGTAAGACTTAATAAGTCTTACTCGGAGGCTGCAGTTGAACGGTATGACATCAGCGTGCCATGAATATGCATGAGGGCACACTGACCCAACCGTAAGTCCTACACGGACCGTGTAAGAAAGCAGGGGGCGTGTCTGACTGCCGAACAGTCCAAATGTCCACGCCCCTGCAAGTGTTCAAAAATAAAGTAAATAGACAAGAGCGAGTCCGCTCAAATGTCCCTGCACCCAACATCACACTGCTTGATAATGTAAACCCCCATCACACATCTAAAACGCATAACCATAAATTTGTTTTAAATACCCAAAATAGCTGCCCGTATTTGCACGTGTGTGCGCGGGTGTGCCCTTTGCTTAGCTAGAGTTAGAAATTCCAACATGGAAGAGCATAAGAAAGAATGTTTATGCAAATCACACGAAATAGCAACAGCATAATGATAGAGCATTCACACAAAGAAGAGGCATTCATGGTTCGAATCCCCCCATTCCCTTTCGTATTTATTTGTTAAATCAGTATATGGAATAATACCCAACATATATATGTTGAAACATAACTAAAAAGCAGTGAAATGGTCAATGTATCAGAGAATAAAATAAATATTTTAAAGGATCCCAATATAAAATTGCCCGCAGTTAAGCAGTGCTTCACCCAGCGCAATATAGTTGCCCCTAGCTAACCTGCACTTTACCCAGCGCAATGTAGTTGCCCATAGCTAAATCGTGCTTTACCCAGTGCAAAATAGTTGCCCAAAGCTAAATATTGCTTTTCCCAGCGCAATTGGTTTGCGCGGAGGTGCGCGCCACGCCAACCAGCGCCCCGTCGGGCAACATTGAGCAATGTAGAGCAAAGTTGCTTACACATAGTCATGCCCCCTAACTTGTCTGGACAGCACTAAAATAAAATACAATGATAAGGTTTGAACTCAGGACACTGCATCAAAGTACTGAACCACTAAGCCATGACAGCTTAGGAAAAACATCCACTGTTAACTTATATATAGTAATAAATGTTTGCTTAACCATTGCTAAGCATGTCTGCAGTCAGCCGAGAATATTCAAAAATGGCCAATCACAGAAAAGTGCGGGAAATGCAGCATATTTAAGCCGCATAGGCGGGAATACTCACCATAACTGATTGTAGCTCCCATCTGCAGTTAGAATGCCTGGTATTGGAGAGGGTACACGCTTTCGAGCGCAACGCTGGGGCATCAAGGAGTCAAGATATATGGTTTGGCTTCTAGTCCATCGGCATGAGACTCAACTCCTGCAGGGACAGTTCCAAGGAACAGAGTATAAGGCAGAGGCTTGGAACCGGTTGTCTCATGAACTCAACAGTGCCACAGGCATCCCTTGGACTGGTGAGCAGGTCCGTCACCACCATGCAGACCTGAAGAGGCAGAAGCAGGACCTTCTGAACCAGTGCATCCAGGAGGCCCGTCAAATGCGGGATGCCCCACTACTAAGTAGGTAGCCATGGAATGCAGTATGTAAGATAAGCTAAGATAGTCTAAATAATGGATAGGTATGTCTCAATATCCCTTTATTTACTCCACAGCTGCAGGTGCATGCACTATGAATCAGCAAGCCTATGCAGATAGGCTGCTAAGGCTGCGCCACCAGGCAGGTTAGTAAATATTCTGCATGTATTGCTACATGATATAGGTGAGTGAGCATGAGAAAAGTGTTAAAGCCCAATAATACAGCAATAAAATGTCCTGATTAAATCCTCTACATGTACTGTTATATAACACATGTCAGTGAGGCAGAAATTGAGTGTACTAACCCACCAATCAAGCTAAAATAATTCTGGAATACTATCCCTGCATGTATTGACATAACATATAAGTGAACAGGCCTGCAAAAGAGTATTGTAACCCATCAAGAAAGGTATAATATGTCCTGAATATGTCTCCCGTATGCACTGTAATAAAAAGTAAAGGAGAGAGCCTGTAGAAGAGAGTTTTCAATGTAATTAATAAAGGTATAACATTTGGAGTGTGTCTGTGTCACTTACTTTGAAATGTTGTTGTACCCTTGCAATAATAAATAGTACTGTTGTATTAGGTGCTGTCAACCCACAGTTGTGCAGTCCCATAGGAAGTGGATGAAGGAAGTGGCAGTAGCTGTGAAGTATAAAACATTCATTCCCTGAATAAATCATCTGCATGTACTGTTACATATAAGTCAGATAGGCAGGAATAGAGTGTAGTAACCCATGAATAAAGCAAAAACATGTCTGGAATACTATCTCTGCATGCACTGTCATAGATAAAACGTGAGTGAGCCTGTAAAACATTCTTGTAACCTATCAATAAAGGTATAACATTTCCTGAATATGTCTACTGTATGCAGTGTAATGTCAAATACAGGAGAGCCTGTAGAAAAGAGTTTCAATGTAAATAAGAAAGGTATAATACTTGCAGTGTGTATGTGCCAGTTACTCAGAAATGTTGTTGAACCCTTGCAATGAAGAAATGTTACTCTGTTGTAGTAAGTGCTGACAACCCCCAGTAGTGCAGTCTTATATAAAGTGGATGAAGGAAGTGCCAGTAGCTGTGAAGTATGCAACAGTCCTAAACAGTTGTGAAATGGCTGACATGCATAGGTAAATCTGGCACACAAGTAGCCTATCAAGGTGTTCCCCAGAAACTTAAGTGTTTTACCTGAAAAGTAGGTTTGTGTAGAAAACAAGTGAAAAAGCCATGTGAACACATCCAGATGTGCACATACATAAACAAGTCAATTTAATACAAGTATGTAGCAGTAACATCTGCATCCTGGACAGTTACTATGTCAGATGTAGGCCAGGTATATCATGAAGTAGCAAAACCCATAACGCATTCAAATGCATGTTGCTCAGTGTAAGAATACATGTAGGGGATATACAGCTGCAGTCAATAGGAATGTAGTGTACAGTTAAAGTACTAATAAGATGTTAATGGAGGTTTCTTTTTACACCCTACTCCATGTGCATAAACAATGCAATTCCACACCTCAATGGGTATGTGTAATCTCATAATATTTGTTGGGACATATGTCCTATTGTTATTTAAATCTGCACCTACTTTGATGCATGTCCCCTATTAAAACACCACAATCTTGGTTCCCTGATGCCGCCAATCATCCCTGCATGCTGTTGGAATGTCCACTGCCATTCAATACATGCATGTGTTATACTTGCTGTTCAACTGTTGTAACCCTGATGTGTTGGGTTAATGGGAATATTGCTGCATGCTGTTACAACTAACTTGGAATGCTGTTGTCTATGTTGTAATTAAACATACCTAATCACAGAACGTATGAGAAGGCCGGTCCCAGTGGACCCACCTGTCCCACCTCAGCTGGCAGTTGCACCTGGCACCAGCAGGTCTGGTGCCCCGCCCGGGCCACCCTCCTCCGTAGGTCCTGTGCCACCTTCAGGTGGAAGTGCTGGAGGGGATGGGGCTCATCCCCCCCTGCAAGCGTGGGTGGAGAAGGGCCTCCTGTCACCCTCCGAAGGGTCCTGGTTATGGTGCATAGGGAGATCCAGCATTTAGTCGCTGATCCCCTACACCAGCTCGAGGTGAGAGTGGCGCGACTCACGGGTGAGCCTGCCCCTCCTATGCAGCCCTCAGCACAGTGACCCTTGGGTCTATGAAGGTCCAGTTGTGACTGCCCATGGGTAGGGATATCAGTCCCACTGTTACCATCTGTGGGCTCATGAGCTTGCGATTTCCAAACATCCATCCCCGTCAATTGTGTTTATCCACCCCATGTGTCATACTCCGCCCCTGTATGCATCTTGTTGTCTTGTCTGTTTACCTACCCAACCTACATCACCAAATATACCTACTTCCTCTACCTCACTTACCACTCTCCCCTGAAAAAAATTAGGGGCAATCTGTACCTGAAATAAAATTACACCCCATACATAACTTCCCATTTCGCACACATGTCCGTTAGACATGTACACTGATAATTCTAATTGGCAGTGCAACATGTTGTCCTCACCCCTCTCTCAGGGGTGGAAGGTTTCAAATTTCACTCCAAATTATCAACATATGCACAGCTGTTGCTGTTAAAGAAATGGGCAGCTATGGGCCTTCCCTACACCCTTCCTGCACATCCCAAGCTTGTTTTCTTACTATCTTTCCCTCTCTGTGCCCCATTTTTCACCACTTTCCTATCTCCCCGTTTTCTTTTCTTTGAAAGAAATTAGCGCGGGGGTTAGCGGGTGTAAGCACTTTTGAGCAGTAGTAAGCGGGATTAAGCGAGTGTGCGCATGTGTGCACTTAGCTAAGCGTCGCACAAACCCGCTTACTACTGCTTAAAAGTGCCTTAGTCACTCTATGGCAGGGCCCTTGCTCTGCTGAGCAGCAAAATAGCAGTCTCGAACCCCAGACCATTGACGCAATAGACTGCATGAATTACCACTAAGCCACACCAGATATACAAACAACTTGGTTCTGAAATAAATATTTCATGCATTACAATAAGAGAATGTAAATGGAAATTAGGAATGGTATAACACAAACCCTTTTCTGTGTTTCATTATCAGCAATGGTTGTGGAATTGTATGACATGACTGTGAAAGGGGAACCAGCCATCTTAGCAGGAAATAATGTTACAGTAGCACCTTACAAACACCACACAGTATCAGACCAGGATAAACACTGGCCACAGGAATACATTGCAATAACCACATTTTTATGGCAGTTAATTGTGTAAGTGAGAAAAATGTACATACTCCCATGTATGAGTACAACATGCACATAACTGGCTACAACCCTAGCATCAGATAAGAGACAAATACCAACCTTCAGACTGACACAACGGTGTCCAGAGCAAACAAGAATGAGCCCCACCTTTGAAATCTGAATGGGATACGCCTACCTAACCTAGCATTTTATAGCAGTGGGCTGCAATCACAGTGAGTAATGCAATCAACAAACAGCAGGCTGCATACAATTACTGAATGGTGGGCAGCAATTGGTGCAGAGGCTGTCACATGCACAAGTGCTGATACCTAGAAAAGCAGGCTATACCTGCAGTCCCCACATGCAATTATATTATTGCAGGTGTCGTGAGACAGAGAGTGAGTGAGAGAGAGAGAGAAACAGAGACTGAAGCTGAAATAGAGGGCAAAAACCCAAAGCAAATCAGCCAAAAATAAAAAAAACTAAGGTGAAATAGAGGGCAAATACCCAAATCAAACCAGCCAAAAAAATAAAAAAAAGATACGAAACCATATCACACAGAGCAGGTAAATACAAAGATAAGGTATGTAACTCAAATGTATGTGTTGGCATGTTATAGATGTTCCGGAAGAGTACGCCACACACTGCAAATCATCCATGTGTGGCAGCAGTATGTATCTATTTGTATCTGCACATGTGCATAGGGCAAGGGACATACTGCAACTGTTAGTGAAGGATGGACAACTATCTGTCAGTGAATGTTGATATGTGCATATATCCATGTAGGTTGTAGTGTGTGGCCTAGAAGACAGCATGCAGTGCGGTGAAGTTGCCTTAGGTCAACTGGTGCCCTAGGCAAAAGGGCCCTACAGTGCCCCCACCACACTTCCTGGTGCCCCCATCCTTGTGTCCACATAAATAGTGGAAAAGCACCCCCTGCTAGTGTGGCGCCCTCAGTGACCACCCAGCAGGCCTATCCTAAGGCCAGCTATGGTAGTGTTGATATGTCATGTGGTGGTTAAATGCTGTGGGACAGATATGTCAGATCTGATGTGTTACAGACAGTGAGGCCTGCTAATGCTACAAAGGCTGAGGGCACCCACATGCATGCACACTGTGCAACGTAATCACATACCTGTACATCCCACAACTGTCGCATAAGTGAGATCCCCACCATGAAAGGTGGATCTGTACATGTGCCTATATGTACATCCATGTGTACAGCAATGGATGTGCACATGCATGTGTATAGATAGGCATATACATAATATATATATATATATATATATATATATATATATATATATATATATATATATATATATATATATATATATATATATATATATATATATATATATATACATCTAGAGTGAGAGAGAGAGATGCAGAGACACAGGGTCATATGTACCGCAACAGGTGTGTGGTGAACAAGGCATCAACTGTAGACAAGTGTTGATATTGCAGTGCCATTCCACCTTCACACAACAGTGTACCCATTAAGTAGCACATAGGCAGAGATCTACCTAACAGTGAAGGTGTGATAAGGGAACATGGGACACAGGTGGACAGTAGACTCCACTGTGATGAAGACAGTGCCACACTACACCTGTAATCTGTCTGTGTGGTATGTGTCATGACAACTGGTGTGTTATATATGGAAGTATAGGATAGGGTTCCCCTCTACTCATCACAATGCCCTGTATGGTATGTACTTCACTTGACAACTACACCAGGTGAACAGGCCACAGACAGACCTCCCAAAGGGTAATACTGTCCGCAAACAGATGCCCTATGCAGACTGACTAACAAAACCCCAACTACACTGCATTGCATACTGGCCACACAGAGGTGACCTCTGCCAGACATACAGAGGTATGTCACACCCATAGCTGGGAGACAACCACCATGGCAACATATCACAACCACTCAGGGTTACATGCTATAGGGACCTAAGCCTTGTCAGCTCACTAAACAGCACATGCTGGAGGGATAGGTTCCCATCTCAGACATATAACATACACCGTAATAGACCACATAGCAATAGCAAACAAGGCTCCTCCTTAGCAGTTGTTATAAATACCCCTGATGATTGTGTGGGAGATTGTTAATACACCCCAGGAAACACATCTGTGGTTCAGGTTAGGAGGGGCAAGTGAAATCCAGGTACATGTGTGTCAAAGGCCAGGGTAGCATATGTCTAGGCTGCCATAGGCTCTAGGGCCAATAGCATATCACCTACCTATGACACTATGCACTCACACATGAACTTAATGCAATAGCTGCTATGTGAGGTTGAATGAGTGTAACGCTGAATGTATGCAAGGTGTGTAACTGTGCTATAGCTTAGTGTGATGTTGTATCTGACATGGTAGTGGCTAACGTAGCTGTGAGGACAGCAACTGATGTGTAATGTACTGTTAGGCAGACATAGTAGTACAGTATATGATGTGACGTAGTTCTCCATTGATGAATGTGGTCTCTCCTTGTAGGCTAAAGCAATACATGTATGCTTAGTGAGTGGTATTGCAGGTGAATCCATCACCAATATGAACTGTAGTACTACCTGAAGCTGTACGGCTAAACAGCACAGTATGGTGTGCATTCACATTGCTTGGAAACACTGTCATGTGTGTTTCCTGTAGTCTGCACAGAGGACAGACTGCAGGCATAAGGGTGTGTAAGTAGTGGTACACAGCACCGTATAGTACACAGGTAATGCTCATCTGTGTTGGCATACAGTGGTACGTTGTATGTTTGCCTGATGTGTGTGTGATTATGCCTGTACAATGGCTGCAAATGTATGTGTGTTACAGGGTTGATGTGTGTATCCTGCAACATCAATAGTCTGTTTACAGCAGTATGCCACCTATAGTAACAACTTGACACATCTGTTTAGGCAGGGCTATGGCATCAATGACTAGGGTGTTTTATTGGTACTACTGTACCTGTACTTTACATCCATTGCAATGGATGACATCTCTGTTCATGCATTGGTGTGATATATGCCCCTGTCCTGAGGTTGTGCAATGTGTCACAAACAGTGTGTTGGGTACTGTTGTATAGTGGTGTGATATATGGAGTCTGCCAGGCAGTGTTAGTTAGTTGTGGCCTGAGAACCAACAAGTGTTAGTGAACGTGTGTAACCACTGACAGACAATAGGATGGTATATATGTCAGTAAAGTGATATCTGTGGGTAAAGGTGTAAAGTGTGCCACAGGACACTCTCACATAAATTGTTCATATCTTTTTCAGCCAGATGGCCTGCCAATGTAATCCGGCTTACACTGAACAAGAGGAAGAGGTGATAGTCAACAGCCTTTTGCAGCAGTACCCCATGCTGTTCTCCAGAACCAGCCAGCACCAGCAGGAGTGGACTGCACTGTTGCAGGAGCTTGTTAGTCGGGTAAATGACATAGGCATGCATAACCGGACATATGAGCAGGTACGCCATCACTGCAGTCATTTAATTAGACAAGTCCAGCGGCGTGCATCTGATATCCAAAAACAGCAGCTTGCCACAGGTGGTGGGGTGGCCATACATCCCCCCTCACCAGAGTGGAGGAGCTACTCCTAAGTGTGGTGGCTCCTGGCAACAGCTATGGCAAACTATGACATGTGTTGTAATGGAGGCCTGAGCCACCCAGCACATCCATCTGAAGCAAGCAGGTAATACGCCCTATCTGTAGACTACAGTTAACTGTATTGTTAGATTATGTGTACGTGACATGTGTACTGTGTGTTTAACAGTTCCGCTGCCTACTGTTGTGCAATACGGATATTTTGTATAATATCCCTACACCTGTGACTGTTGACTGTTGTTGTACTGCAGTTTAGCATACCCACTGTAGCAATGCCACAGTTGTGGCCACTGATGACCCCTATCATATTCTCATAGGTCCCTCTGGCGTGACGGCAGGGCAGCTGATCCATGCTGGTGAGTGTGTTATACCTGCAGTGTTGGTAATGAAATATGCATGTCATAGCTGAGGTGTAGACCATGTATACGTAACACACCTACACATAATGCATGCCGTGCATGTTTGCTGTGAGACGTTGCACAGCCAAGTAATGTCAGTAGCTCCCTCAATGACATGCAATTTACAGAGCATGACACACAGTTGTGGCAACCCTGTACTGCACATTGGATAGGCATAGTTGCAACAACTGTACACAACATAAGACATTTATCACATGCAGTACACAAAGTCATGCTACATATGGCATAACCACACACCCCTGTAAGGTCACACATCAGTATCCCACATGTCATCCACACACACATGATGTACCTAGGGGTAGAGGCCTATCATGGGGCTGTGCAACAGTCTTCAACACATAACACAGTCATGTTAGGCAATGCTCCCTACTGGGCACCTCATACACCCATGTACAAAGTGGCTGTGTAATAGTGAATGTATCCACGGCACTGCAGTTCAGGTACAGCATGCTAGGCGATGGCCTGTCACACAGTAGTAGCCGTGAGTGACCACAAGATGCATGACGATGATGATGATGGCATATGATACTACACCCCATCCAGTTACAGTGACCACAGTACTACACATAGCAGTCTTTGCCCTGCACCTCATTGTTCTGTGTGTGCAAACATATGCACATATACACACCATGCATAGCATGTTGTGTGTGTGCTTACATATGCTAGTATACACATTTTGCACAACAGCCACCATCTGTACAAAGTGTCACATATATGTCCTGGAATGCTATTGGGTGTGTAGGTCACATGATACACATTTGTTATGTGTGGTGTTTAATGTTGCAGTCATGTAGCATGCCATGTCATGGCTGGCAACAACATATCTGCAATAATCCCACACACAGCATAACCACTGTGCAATGTCCATGTCGTGCATTGGGATTCCTTCACGTCGACATGCACCGCTCATCCCATGTCTGTACATTGCATGCATTTGCTACACCTGTGCCCACTATTATGTGATATGGACACAAGCACTGTCATCACACATGTCAATCTATGTGTCACACAGATGACACATGCAGCCATGGTATGTATACCATTGAGTGATGGTGCACATGACATTGCAGAGCAGATACTTGCACAGCAATGTAGTGTCCATGTACACATTGTTTTCCAGGGTGTAGCCAATCACTGCACAACTACACACATGCATCAAAGCCATGTATAATGTCATTAGAAAGGGCTGTCTACACTTGCACTGCATGATGTTGAGCAATACATGGTCTGCCTGCTGACACGTGTGTGGTGACTGTTTGCCTTGAGATACTGTCATCCACCATCACCCACTATTGTGTATGTGTTGGATTGCTGGTGTGTGTGTGTATGTGCTGTGGTGATCAGTGTATTTCTGTGCATGTGTGCATGTGTTCATGTGTGCATGTGTTCATGTGTTTGCATGTGTGCATGTGTGCATGTGTTCATGTGTGCATGTGTTCATGTGTGCATGTGTGCATGTGTGCATGTGTTCATGTGTTCATGTGGGCATGTGTTCATGTGTGCATGTGTGCTAACATCATGTACAGATTGTAAAGTGCGTTTCCTGTCTTCCTTCCACAGGTGCTGTGTTAGGCGTGGCTGAGTGTAGCAGGGAACCTGATGTCACCGCCACTAATAGTGGAGATGATGAGACATGTATTGTGGCATAGGAAGGTCTGACAGAGTCTGTCATTGGTCCACCAATCGACAGTACACAGCGGTCAATCCCATCTATGGGCACACTCATACTGCCAATACATCCCTCGTCACCAATGCCGTAGCTGAGGGACAGCATACAGTTGGCATTGACCAGGAGAGTGTGGTACCTATGGCACGTGCATCCCCTCACAGCAGACATAGCCAGATTACTGTAACGGTACCACATAGCCGGATATCCAGGGGTCTTGGGGGAGCACCACTGGTCATACTGCCCCTGGCAGACGTGCCCCCGGAGGTATTACAACCTCCAGTATGTTCCGAGCTATAATGCAGGCACAGGCATGTATGGAACGGTACACCTGACAGGGACTAAGGGTGCAGAGGGCCCATTACACTGCTATCAATGTCAGCATCCGTGAACTTGCTGGTGCCATCTGGAATTACACTGAGGTTATTGATAGCCGTTGGAGGGAGACATTAGATGTCCTCCACAATGTGTTAGCCGTGATCCAGGACAGTGCAGAAAGGATGAGAGGCCAACACAGATGCATGCCAGCAACAGCATCAGCTGGCATTCATCGTGGATGAACCACAGATCACAGCCGCTCCTGTAGTGGCAGTACCAGCCCCAACAATGCTGGGGCTGGCCTGTGCATTGACCGTCCTTCTAGACCACATGCACGTGGTGCTGGCCAGTCCCAGCAGGGACATGGGTCCAGTTATCATACCACTGCCTCTGATGATAGCACCCAGTCAGGGTTGGTACCCGATATTGCCCATAGCACCCCTGCTAGGCACAAGTACGGTGTCCGTGGCTGGAGACAGTGATCTGAACAGCCTAGCAGGTACAGTCTGTGGCTGTCCCACAACCACCCGTATATGGCAGCCACATGGTGGAGTAGTGTGCATGCAGACACACACACATTTACCATACAACTAGGGCTCACACATACACGCACACATTACATAATATTGGCCCATGCAGTACTGTTGTCCCTCACACACACACACACAAACACACACACACACACACACACACACACACACACACACACACACACACACACACACACACACACACACACACACACACACACACACACATGCTGATTGGATGGGTCATTGTCAGGCTCTGGCAAACATACAACACACCCTGTGCATATGATGACAACTGTGCCACCTCCTGTCATCTGTCACATTGATGCAGGGATAGGCTAACATGGTTCTGAGGCACAGGGTGACATAATAGCAGTGTAGCAATAGTAGCAAGTTGCCAAAAGGAAGGTGTACTGATATCCTCGTAGGTATATCTGAGCAGGCATTATGCATCACAGCTCTGATAGTCATTGTAGCATTGTTTACACCAGTGTTAGGTCTGAGTATGTATTGTCCACCCATGTGCCACTTGGATGAAGTGTACAGTGTTGACAACATGTGTTAGTGAGTGGACAGTACGTGTGTGATGTGTGCATTACAAATTAGCAGGTGTACATCTGTGAACATGGTCTGTGCGCACTGTCTGCATGTACGTGCATAGTGGACACGTGGGATTGCAACATACTCTGTTCTACACATTGTTAACATCTCATGGTATATTTCTATGGCCAGTATGCATTCTACAACAGATATGTACTAACATGGGTACACATGTGTGTATGACATGGTTTGGCACTATGCTGTGGGTGATACTGTTGATATCTGTCAATAATCTGCAGTCTGGCAGTATACACCCCCTCAACAGCATGACTATAACCAATCATTAGATGATGTCCTGACAAATGACTCACAGTTGTAGGGAACTCAGTAACAGTTGGATCTTTCCAGTACTATACTATGACAGTAACCAGTGGTATTGACCGCCACACGTTCCTGGGACCACACTTGTGTGGCATAAAGCCCTCTTCGGTACATGCAAACATACTAGGGATATGTCCATCCACATCTGGTAATGCATGCATTGGCCTACACTGCATTCCCCGGATGGGACACATATCCTACACAAGGGTATCATACAGACAGATACCTGTTGTCCAATACATGCTGTGTAGCAGTACGCCGTCTATGGCATGGTCATCCACATTTACTATACATACTATCCCGACAGTACCACATAGGTGGTAGCCCTGAACAGATATGTTGGGTACCAATGTGTACAGACAGACACGTGTTATGTCATCTGTCCCTTGGTATCCACATATCCATAGGTATTGTGGGGTCCCTCAGTGTTTCACATAACACATTAGGGGCCTGCATGCATATCCACAGGGCTGGTGCACACCTATCATGACTGTCCATTATTGCCAGTCATTGTTGTGTATGAACATGTCTGACATATACCCCAGCAATTACCCTCACTCACAGTATTCTACAGTATGTGTCATGGATGTGTGTGGCAGGGATGTCCTTGACCGTGGGTCACTACATTGGCTGATCTTGATGCAGGCATACATATGTGGCCTATGATCTGAGAAGCAGCGGCACAATCTGTCGAAGGTTACAAATGTATTCATGTAGTATGCAGACTTCACACCTATGTACTTATTGAGGTCACATGTGCACATATCTATTTGACATGCAGATACCTGATGTGTGCAATGCACATACTGTTTGAAACATATGTCATACTGTAGTAAAAGCAAAACCCACACTGCATTGGCCACCTGTGGCACACACACACACTCAGCGTTTGCAGGACTCAAACCCCTAGATGACTATGTTATGACACTAGCGAAACAAGCATTAACACGATGCACCATTTGCTTTCCTGGGAACATTCTTTTCCAAAGCTCTATTTGTAGGATGCTGACATCATCACACTTGGCAGAGGGATTCACCACACCTAATGTATTTCCACAGTCTCCAAAAAGGCCACTCTTCTCAAAGGCAGTCTTATACACAGACATTCACACTCAGCATTTGCAGGATTCAACCCTCTGTCTAACTTTGTTATAGCTACTGGAGAAATATGGGTTAACACAGCATGCTATATGCATTAATGCATGGTTTCGGTTCTCCTTGAATATTTGTAGGATGCTGACATCATCAGACTTTACAAAGAGGGATGTACCTCTTTTAGAATGTGTTTTCACAATCACCAAAAAGGCCACTCCTCACAAAGGAATTCATACACATACTCACTTGGCGTTTGCAGGACTCAAACCCCTATTTGACTATGTTATGACACTAGGGAGATACTCATTAACGCAACATACTATTTGCTTTACTGAGAGCATTGTTTTCCAAAGCTCTATTTGTAGGATGCTGACATCATCACACTTGGCAAAGAGGGATTCACCACTCCTAATGTATTTCCAAAGTGTCCAAAAAGGCCACTCCTCTCAAAGGCAGTCTCATACACACAAATTCACAGAATTCAAACCCCTACCTAATTTGATTATGTTACTGAAGAGATACACGTTAACACACATGCTATATGCATTACTGGGTGGCTTCTGTTCTCCTTGAATATTTGTAGGATGCTGACATCATCAGACTTTACAAAGAGGGATGTACCTCTTTTAGAATGTGTTTCCACAGTCTCCAAAAAGGCCATTCTTCACAAAGGAAATCACACACATACTTGTCGTTCGCAGGACTCAAACTCCCTACCTGACTATGTTATGACACTAGTGAAATACGCATTAATACGACGCGCTATTTGCTTTATTGCGAGCATTTTTTCCAAAGCTCTATTTGTAGGATGCTGACATCATCACACTTGGCAAAGAGGGATTCGCCACTCTTAATATATTTCCACAGTGTCCAAAAAAAAAGGCCACTCCTCTCAAAGGCAGTCTTACACACACATTCACAGGATTCAAACCCCTACATAACTATGTCATGTTACTGGAGAGATACGCATTTATACAACATGCTATATGCATTACTGGGTGGTTTTTGTTCTCCTTGAATATTTGTAGGATGCTGACATCATCAGACTTTCCAAAGAGGGATGTACCTCTTTTAAAATGTGTTAACAGGACGCACTATTTGCTTTATTGGGTGCATTCATTTCAAAAGCTCTGTTTTTAGGATGCTGACATCATCACACTTGGCAAAGAGGTATGCACCACTCCTAATGTGTTTCCACAGTCTCCAAAAAGGCCACTCTTCTTAAAGCCAATCTCACACACATACACACATACACTCAGAAATTGCAGGATTCATACCCCTACCTAACTATGTTATGATGCTAGTGAGATACGCAGTAACACAACATGTTTCATGCTTTACTGTGTGGACTCTGTTCACATGCTATGTTTGTAGGTTGCTGACATCAGACTGGACATGGTTATGTGTGTGCACATAGTGTTATGCAATCCCACAAATGAACCTTGTGGGTCAGCAGGTGTGAACATCTTGAACAGGAATACACAATTCATACCTGGTGTGATCTATCTGTGGACATATTACCATTTGTTCATATGACAGTACATATTCATGCATGAATTGTAGGTTTTGTGGATACCACATGTGTCTGTGATGTTGGTAAAGGGCTATTTGAGGTCTATTTGGGACCTGTGTTGCTCCTGTCAGTGATGTTTGTCCTGGGTGGCTGCCTTGCAAGATATCTAGCAGGTTTGGTGAACATGATGTGCTCATTAACATACCACAGACGTTTGTGTTGTGTGTTTGTCGGTTTACAATATCTCTGTTCCTGACTGCAATCATGATGGACTCCATGGACTAGCATTTTGGACTTCGTAGGCTTATAGGAATATAGTTCCCATGGTGTGCTGTGCACCAACACTTGTGGGGTGTGCCACATGTTGCTATAACACATTCAACGGTGTAAGATCCTGTAGAGAGTGTGAGGCTCAATAGACTGTTTGGGTGCAGTGTCTGTTTGTCATGCCGTTCACTTATGACACATATGGGGAAACATTGTTATCCACGTGATGGGATTCATTTGGCAATGTGGGGACCAGTTTACACATTCTCCATGTGATATCTCCTGGTATGCTGTTATGGCCTTTTGTCACTGGGAGGTGGGTATGTATGTACGGGCCTGTCTGACAGGATGTTGACATTGTCAGTCAGCTACAGTTGACCCTGACTGAGGACATATATGACTGTACATCAATATTTCTCACCTAACTAAAGGAGGTGCAATGTTTCTGTCTGTACTCCTTTGTAGATTATCTTTCCAGAGCAACAACAAACCTGAACACTAAAACCCTGTTGTACTCTTTTACACGCTTGACACACTACTGATCCTTTCTGATCAGTCGACAGTGTATGTCATCATCATATCCTGGCATGTCCAAAGGTCGTTTTTTTGTGTACTCTCCAGTACAGCTGGTGCATATTGGAATTCTGACGCATAGTTACAACTGCCTTATGTACACAGGTAACACTGTCCTCCTACCAACAAACTCAGATATCTGTGAGAGGTGCAACTGTATAGACGGAAAGGAGGCTGAGCTCTCCCAAGCCATGACTGGCACAGTCTATCGGGTGGTGAAGGTAACCACACACACCACAAATACAGTCACACATGCACCTATGACAACAGCAAACTGTATACATTGATACACAATGACATACTTGGAGCATCTAATTGTACTCTGCCTAAGCAGCTGAGACATCCAAAGCAGACACACAAATATCTGCTAACACACAACCATACACACATATCATCACATAGTTCACAAAGTCATTGTGCCACACAGTCACTGACCTTAGGTTTACACAACACACCTCATACAACTGTATTAGGTGAGTGTAATTGTCGGTCACACTGACATCCCACTCACCAGGCTGAACATGGTGAAGGTCACTTTGTGCTGTGTGTCGGGTGCCAGGATATGCCATATGACACATGTACTGTTGTCAATCCACTGCAAGTACAAATATGGCACCATCATTGAGCATTCCGGTGTGTAGACCCTCAGATGTTCCTCCCTGGACTACATGACAGGAGACATAGAGGGGCTCTCTGATCATGTAGGCCAGGACAGTATGACCCTGACCTTGTGTAGCATCTTACCCTCACCAAGTACTATGTCACATTATGCAGATGACATGATCAGTTTTAACAGTTGCCTAACATATTGTTGTCATTCACAGGGGATCCAGTGTCTGTCAGCCTGGGATTATATGCTCAACATGCCATGTACATTCGCTATGGACGCCATGCAGCTGTTATCCCTAGACTTTCACAGACTGCCTTAGGCTCTTGACACACACATAGTTGCTGTTTGAAGTGAGGGTCAGATGACATAGTCACAGCCATAGACGTTACAGGATACAGGAAACGGAGAGTGATGGTGCTCAACAAATGATGTCTAACCCTTGGAATGCATGCTCTCAGGACTCGCATCAGTATGGCATCTGTCGATATATGTGCAGTAACAAACACCTGGTTCAGGCTCACAAAAGCACAGCAGCACTAACATGTTTCTGTCATACCATGGTTTTCAGACACAGGACTCGGTCTGGACAATAATAGGGGGGGATTCCATTTACATCATTCATACACACACCTCCAGGTTGGTAGCAGTACACAAAGCATTGGTGAACATACATGTGCAACTGAGAGTGGTCAAAACTGCATTTCAGTTTATAGACTGTTACAGACCACACTCCCAAACATGGGCACAACAGTCATTGTTCGTGGGAACACTGGGGAATATGAGGGTCTCACCAAACACCATTATATTGTGTGACTTCAAATACACAAACATTGACTGGGTATACTACTCATGCAGTGACACCCTCACACAACAGTTGCTAAGATTGTTACACTCAAATGCTACGGCAGACCTGATCACCACACCCACAGGGGGTTATACATGTGGTACCTGATCATCACACACATGGGGACTCTATGTTCCACAACAGAGATATACCTGTAATTGTTAAGGTCGGAACATACATTCATCTCACTAGACATACATATCCCATACACACACACACATCCTATGTGATCTCAGTGACATACTTCTCATGAGCAAACATCACACTTGTACAACCTGAGGTGGTATCCCTCAATGACCCTGGGACAGTGTTAATTACAGCTCAGACAACTACATACTTTACAAGCACATTCTATGGACAACTACTGGAATTCATGGATCATGCTATCCCAGATAACTACAAGACTCACTCCTCCAAAGGCAGGGGACCTGTCTACTGGACCACAGCTATTACTGAGCTGAACATGGACAGGAGGAGGCCACTACATTATGGAGCACAATCACAATCTGGAAGGCATCTCTGATCAGTACTATGGTATAGCTACGATCAGTTGTTGAGTCATCTAAGGCCCACTTCTAACAGACACTTGCAACAGACACTGTGGACAATCACAAGGACTTATTTAGTTATGTCAGGGACCTGTGTGGGAACTCACAGATATGCTGTGAGTTACTGCATATTTACAAATGATACAGTGAAACCACTGACATTGAGAATATTCTGGACAACAGGTTCAGTGGGAATGTTTTCCCACCATCCCCCCCTGCAGTGTACATGTCCATCACAACAGGGTGTAGCCTCCCTGACATCACAGATGAACATGAGTGTGCTGCCCTCCCCATAGCAGACAACACAGCATCAGTGGGACCAGATAGTGTCCCAGACTGTGGTATACATGAGATTCATGACAAACTTCACACTCACATTATGTCACTGTTCAATATCACAGTTACTACAGGATGTGTACCCATGGAATGGCATACAGCTACAGTGTACCCGCTACACAGTGCTGGTGCCACAAGGGACCCTGGACATTATCACAATATATGCCTAACTATCCTGGTCTGCTATGCTATGGAGTGTATCATCATGGAACACATACACATACACATTGTGAACCTACAGACACTGGATCCTACACAGTTTGGTGTTGTTGTGGGCATATCTTGCCTCTTACAGATGTTTGATGTCTTTAAACAGTTAACAGGTCCATGGACGTACACAGGGTTGTCCACACAGCCTACCTGGAGCTCGCACACCACTTCGACACAATATCCCACTTGGCCTTTACACATTAGATCACCGGATTCAAAATCTACACATATGTCACAATCTGGATTGCTAACTGGATCATGGATAGCACACACATGGTCAGTATTGCAGGTGCCATGTCTGACTATACACCAGTTACATGTGGCATCCCACAGGGCTCAGTCCTGGGACCTCTCTTCTTCTGTATATATTTCTGATACATACTGGCTAACACAGGGGGACTATGGATGGCCATGTTTGCAGATGGCTGCAAACTGTGTGCCATATTTGACTCCACAGCTGGCACAGGCTTCCTCAGAAAGGGTCTCAGAGAGATGTCTGCCTGGTGCCAGAGCCTTGGCCTACAGCTACCTTACTTTGGTAGTAACATCATGCACACACATTAACACATAGGTGATGATACATCACGTGCAGTGTGTGTGGTTTGTGATTTGTGGACATGAATACTTAGTACTCTTGCCTTTGACATTCACACTGCCAATGTTGTTGGACACACCTTCTATTTAGGCAACCTTATCCCATACAGTTTTACATCCAGATCAGGTGGGGTCATTGTGACCCTGTAGTTATCTGGCACATGCTTGGATACAATGGCCCATTTTGGATGTACCTTACCCAACACCTGCAGCAACTGGAATGTACACTGATTTACATACCAAGTGGATGTAGTGACTCACACAGATGGTATGCACAGTTTGACTATGGTGACACCAGCTCTCCTCAAGTTGCTTACTGCCTACTTGGATGCAGTCTGTGCCTTTTCTTTGATGCCATGTCCATCACAGCATTGATGGACAGGCTCCACGTGAGGATATCAAAGTCCCTTACAGCTACATGCTCCAGGGACAGGTACTTGACCAATGATGTTAATAGGACATGCTGGAGGTGCATATTACCATCACAGAGGCTCCACTCACTCGGGAATGTGATCACAGTACCACATATGCACAGACCCACGCTGAACACCTACAGGTGACATATTCACAAGTGGACAGGTGATCGTATGTTTAGCCCTGGGATATGTTATGGGTCCTTGCTAGACAGAGGCAGAATGACATGAACATATGTGAGATATTTTGTGTGACCTACTATTGACAGGCACAGTCTACTGATCTAGCATGATTGCAGACTACAAACACACTGTGGCTAGGCTTCTACATACCCTAGGGCAGATAGCCTAGTATCAACCTCTGAACCTATGCTAATGTTCAGGATGCACATTGTTCAGTGATGGTACCAATTGCAGGTTTTGTTTCTTCTTTTCTTTACCACTTCCTATGAACAACCTAGGTTTCTGCATTATATATTTGATTGTGACAGTATTTCACTATTTTATATTGTGTCTGTTGTCATATCACTGTGTGCACATGGTGGATTGGTGAATACTGTGAGGTTCCTGGGTTGACACTTGCAACTGTGGGATATGTGTGGCCCACTGCTGTACTCAAACTTTACCTAAGTGTGTGAGCATGCCCAGTTCAGACTTTCAGTGTTTTGTTGCCTGATATTTCTCATAGTTTCAAGTGTGTGAGCATGCCCAGTGTGACCTTGCAGTATGTTGCTGTCTGAGGTTCACTACATTTGTGGATGTGTGTGAACATTACCAATATTAACATTTATACTATATGTGTGTTGACTATCAGGTTCTATTATTACTGCAGGCCTCACCTTTGTGTCTTGACTCGACAGGGATTATGCTATGCATGCAAGGTTTCCATTAGATACTTAGCATTGACTTATCAACATTTTTTTCATCCATACTGTCATGGTTTAGTGGTTTTGTTCTCTGACTATAGTGCACTGTATCCTGGGTTCGAGGACTGTCACTGCTTCATGGCAGAACAGACAGCTTCAAGAATAGTGAAGCAAATATGAACTTGTTAACCTGCTATTGATGAACTAAACCCACATTTGACCAGACTTGCACAACATTGCTCAATGTTGGCCAACATTGCTGGACATTGCCTGTTGTTGTGCTGCTTAGTGTGTGCAATTTTGTTCACATATACTAAATAGTGGTGAGAGCTGTTTAGCAGTGATTTATATTGCTTAACACATAGCAATCATGCCTCAGGTGGTGCTACAGGGCTGCCTATGTTGGATGCACATTTTACACTCCCTATACATGCTTGTTAACAGGTAGTGTCAAGTTAGGCATCGCTTTTACTATATGTGCGAGTCAGAGAGAGCTATCATTTCTAGGGTTCCTACTGAGCCAGTGTATATGCTATACGTTGCCTCTTGCCAAGGCCAAAGCATACTGGGCATGCCTCCTTCTGCCTACTGGGGCAGGCTCAGGTTGTTCCTCCTCTGAGTCACGCTCTGCCTGTGATGGCCTTGGCAATGGTGGGGGCTGTTGTGCCCGGCCCTATGCTGCTCCTGCTGCAGCTGTTTTCGCAGGATCATATTGTGTAGCATAGCACATATCATGACTATTTGGGTACATGTAGTTGGTGAGTACTGCAAGGCTCCACCAGATTTGTCCAGGCACCGGAACCGTGACTTGAGCAGCCCAAACACACACTCGATTACATTTTGTGTTTGTGCGTGTGCCTCATTATGGCATTCCTATTCAGGTGTGTGTACATTTCTGATGGGTGTCATCAGCCATGGCTCGAGTGCATATCCAGCATCCCACACTAGGTGACCATGAGGGATGTCCCCATTGGCAAATGTCTGGTACAGCTGTGTCAGATGCCAAATATGGGAGTCATGGTAGCTTCCAGGGCAGCCTGCACACACATTCATTATTATGCCCTGGGCATCACACATGACCTGGCAGTTGATGGAGGGGTAACCCTTGCGGTTATAGTAGACCCTACCACGCTCACTGGATGGTGCTTTGATACAAATGTGCGTGCAGTCTATTGCACCCACTACTTCAGGGTATTCTGCTATTTGCTGGAAGAGATGCATATTGCTGGCCAATACCTCATGGGATGTGGAGAAATATACATGATCACCGACATGTGCTGCCATGGCATTCAGGAACTGGTGCAGTACCCTAGATGCTGATGCCTGTGAAATCCCCATCATATCACCAGTTGGTCTCTGGAAGGTACCTTATGCTAATATTCTTTGGCCAACACTAATACCTTGGTTTCCACTGGGATGGGTTCCCCTCTGTTGGTTCTGTGTGTGAGGCGTGGCCTGCACAGCTCAACAATTTGCTGCAGGAGCTCTCTGTCCACTCTATAGTGCTCCACTATCTCCAGCTTATGCAGCCCCTGGTAGGTTACCCTGGGTCTGTACACTCTTCCCCGTCTCCTCACTGTGGGTTGCTCAGCAGCATTTGCATTGTCACCACCCTCAGCATGTTGCATATGTTGCCTTATGATAGCAATGGCAGCCTTTAACATTTCTTTGTCTCAGATTTTTCAGTTTTCACTTCTGTTAGCTTACTGCAGTGTTGCAGTGTGTCTGAGAAAAACATACTGGAATGTTTTTTGCTGAGTGTTAAGTTCTAGGCTGGGCTGGGCTAGTGTAATGCCTGTGTAATTGGCTGATTCTGATTTTCACCTGCTAGCTCTGCTAGTACTCCCTAGTTAACTCCCTACTATTTGTTGTGCTTCCTTTTCCCTTTCTGTTTCCTCAGGTGGCAGCGCCACTCAAAGAAGCGCAAACACGTGCACACCAGCCCACACTTGCGCACACACATGCTTAAACGGACTAAACCTGGCTTATTCCTGTTAAAACATACGCACACCGACGCAAACGCGCTTACAACTGTTTACACATCCTTACATATGCTTACTCAAGCCTACACGTGCGCACACACACTTACATGCGTGCACACTGTCTTACTTGGGTTTACTGGTGAGCACACATGAGCATGTACACTCAGCAAGAAACATTGGTGTTATCCACAGCATACACCTTCGATTTCTTGACTTTACCTGGCCTACCTGTTGACACACTTCTTTCACTGTTATGTAAATGTAAGCTGACACATGTCACTCTGCTCCAGTGAGCTTCACTCCTTTCATACATACCCCCCCTCGTGATGTCACCTATCTTCTACTCTGTTACTCCCCTTATCCTACTCCTACACTCCACTGACTGTGCTCATTTGCTATGTAAACTTGCGATTCACTTTTATAACTCTCATTTTTACTGTGGAGCTTTTCTCCCCGGGCCTCCGCTGAAAATGGACTTACGTCCAGTTGGACACTCCTGGTCAACAAATTTAAATAAATAAATAAATAATAAATAAATAAATTTGCATAGGATTGCCTACTAATGCTTAGTTACATCTCTTAGACTGAGCTTCCCCCCTTAGCAACCTCTACTCGGTGGCCATGTTGTCTTCAGCCTGCCATTCCCTTGCATTGTAAATTCATTTTAGCTATGAAATCCACATTTGTGTATCTTAATTATTAATTTTCTACTTTTTAGGGCGCAGGGCATTTGCACGGCGCTGCGCTACGGTTAAACCCCGGAGATCGGGATAAAAAAAAAGTTATTTTATTTTGAATTTGCATCACTTCCCATTGCCAATGGCCATATTTTTGGCCATTGACATGCTTCTTCCTGTGAATGCATGCTTTATTTCCATCTGACATGGCTCCATTTTGCTATTTGCAGAACCGTACTCAGTTATCAACTGAGTACATTTCTGCAAATAACACTACTCCTACTCGGACAGGTTCGGGTTTCCTGGGTTGCAAATTTACCTCATTTGCATGGCTTTCACCTGCAAATGAGGTAATTTGCATATCCAAGCCCTGTCCATGTAGGACTAGTTTAGAGAGCTCAGTTGCACGCCCCTGCCGGCTGTTCCTGGATCGCTAGGTGGACATGTTGGCTTGCTGGAGTCTTGCTCTACTCTTAGACTCCATGCAAGCCTTCATGAATCCAGCCCTTTGGCTTGTCTCCCACTATATTAACTAGTTCTCTATTTCCTTGTACAATTTTACAATTGTCATTAATACTCAAACAGATATTATTGCTGTCTACTGTCATATCCAAAGCGAAGGTCATCCTTCTATCTTCCCTGTTTTCCCCATTAGTAGTTAATCTCTCTTTGTTACTAACAAAGGGGAATCTCTAAATTGGTGGAAAAAAAGAATATCTTTTAGTTCTTATTTAATTTTCTAATTGTTTCAAAAAACTTCCTTATATCCCCAGCTCTTAAACAAGTTAGTGATAAAATCAAATTCTTCCTCCAGTTTATGATCATCTGTAGTCATATGACTACCACTAATATATTGTCCCCTAGATAAATTATTTTCCATAAAAGCTGGATGATTACCACTGTTATGTAAATAACTATTTGTGAACATATTCTTCCTAGAAATACTACTTTCAAATTGATTTTTAACATACTTCAACCATACTTCACTATATTCCTAACTGTATCTAACAGAAATCACTGTACCCTAGTTAACTTACTTACAGAACAAGGCAAGACAGATGTTGCTGTCAGGTCAAAAGGCAAAATGCAGAATGCTCCACCTCTCTCTCAGAAAGTTCTTAAATTAATATGTCACATATTACTGCTGGGATACTTGCAGCATGACATCATTTATTGTTATCTGCCTATCCCAGGTGACAACCATTGAAGCAGCTGCAGCATTTAGCATCTTCCTGCAAAAACACATAGACCTTAGATCGTTTGGCAAGTGGTGGAAGTCGTAAAACAATTTACATTCCTCCACACTTAAATACAATACAAAGAAACTTCTAGTTTTAGACATTATGTATTCTACTGCACTGAAACTAAAAGGTAACATCTCATTTGTTTATGGCCCAGCCATAAAAAAACTCAACCTCAACCATTCTTCAGAAGTTTCAGTCTCCCCTGTTAAAATACACACATCTAAACAGCCATAATAGTGTACAAAAATATCTCTTGAGCACACGTCTATACAATATAACTCACAGTTTCAATACACCTGCCACACAGGCATATGAATCATGTTGCTATCCACAGATGACGCACAACCACTTATAAAATTCCAGATAGCTGGGCTGGAAGTATCTCCTTCTGTCACACTTCTTTATAAATCATATTAATATTCACAAATGACATATAATTAGTTATAAAATTCCAGATGGCTGGGCTGTCAGTAGCTACTTTTGTTACAGTAATCATAAACACATAACAAGTATTCAGAAATATAATGCACTGATAACATCAATAATTCAACCACTCTGAATCAACCATAATTAACTCTGGCAGACCCTAGGCAAATACTGCAAACAAACAAATCAATTATGTAAAGTGAAATGCAAAACAATATTATATAGCACAGTTGCAGATATATTGCTTTTTGAGAATGTATTTCTAGGTTACTTTTATTAAACTGTTTGGAAAATACTGAAGTAATGACATACACTGTAATTAAATTCCACAAATATGGAGTCAAGAAAGAGAAAACTGTAATAAAATGTGGCATATTATGACAAGAATTTCAGAGTTTAGATATAAGGTTCAACTCTTAGTAATGATTTTAAAGTATGGCAGTATTTGTGCTGACAAATGTTAAATATTAAAGAGAATGAGGGTTAAATAATCAATAGTGTAACAGAAAACTTGTTCACATTTTATGAGGTAAAACAGTGATATTCCAGCCAGCAGCCTGACTCAGACTGTAATGATAAAGTGGCAAATCTTGCAGGGTACCACTTTTAAGTAAGAAGCAAAGCATACTCAAGAATAAGAGTCAGATCAACCAATGTAATACTGATTTGTTAAAAGACATTTTTAACATCACAAAATTATTCAAAACAACTAATAATTTAGCTTGGTAGAATTCATATATGTGAAAACTAGTTTGAAATTTAGTGTAAACAAATGTTGGGTAATGATAATGATTTTTGTCCATGCAAGAGTAGATCATTTACTTAAGCATTGAAGTAAAAGTAAAGTTTAACCATGAGAAAGATATTCCCTGGGATTCATAAAGCTTGCGCCAGGCGCAGGCATAGCATAGGCGGTATAATGCCAAATATGGCCGCCGAGCGATTCAGGTACGATCCAATTCCATGTGCACTACAAGCATGCGCCAGATCTGCATAGCTCTCAGCTCATGTATGCTAATCACCTCATGCGCAGTAGTGCAGCATGCAAATGAAGGTACATAGCAATTCATGAAGTGGTGCAGGTGTAGCATAAGCATACAGAAATGTAAACCAAAAAAAAACGGTTTACATTTTTCCAAACAGAACATCGGAACATGAAAGGGGACCAAACTTACGTATTACAAAGTTAACATATGCCAATGGCTAAATATAATGCAAATGGCATAAAAAAACACACACAACACATAAAAAATAACATTTAATGTCATGGCCACACTAAAGTCTTCGGTGCGTTAACTATGAATTAGTAGTCAATGCCATGCAAATGAGGCAAGTAATACTGAATCGCAAACGTCTCGCTGGCCTAAGGATGTACCATACGGTGCAATGGTACAACACCAAGGAGTGGCCTGGAGGTATACATGACATCAGCAGTGGGGTGTGCCACCATAGCTGTAAGCACATTGGAGCATTGCTAATCCAGGTTGCCCATTGCTAAGCAAAGCCGCAGGATAGGGGTGTGGATGTAGCCATAGCTCTGCTTAGCTGAGAGCACACATGGTGACCAAAAGCGCATGTGTACGTGGATGACAACATGCTCGAAACCTGGTAAACGGCTGTGCGCGGCACGCACCACAGCTGAAACAGGAAGGTTATGGGAAGAAAATAAGGAAATGCCGCAGTAGGGTAATTGGAGTACAACTGAGTAATTAGCACCTATTAACTCACAATGGGCCATTGATGGTAGCTAACAAGGCTGCTAGTAGCAACCTGCAGAACAGGAAAGGTGAGGTGCTGGATTGCAAAAAAAAAAAGAGAACTGTCACTGCAGAGCAAAGCAAGCCTGCAGTAGATCGGCTATAGAGCACATTTCACAACACAATCCTGGGTTGGGAAAGTACAAAAGAAGAAAGCAGGCTGCTGGATGCATGCTGACAATGGGAGGGGAATCGTTATGAAAAGTGAAGGCAAGGGCAAGAGGTGATCCATGACAGCTAAATGTAATTCAACAACAAAGGCACCAGCTGCAGTAAAACACATAAGTAAGATACCCTGCAGCTCTGATTGTACATACACACCCTATGACATCATCAGCTTCCAAAGCACAATAGTATAAAGTGTGAAGGCACCTCACACACACTCGTGTATTCCCAAACACTGCACCATCAGTGTAAACAGACGGGGAACTTTTACAATGTACTTGTTGAGAGCTGCCATAGCTGTGATTCATCACCATGTGTTGGAGACTGAAGGTGGTGTGGAGGATAATGCTGACAACCATCTCAGGCACCGGAGGAGAAGACGAGTGTTCAGACCAAGGGTAACCTATCAGGGGCTAGATGATCTGGAGATAGTTGAGCATTACAGGGTGGACAGGGACATCATACAGCAAATCATTGAGCTGCGCCGGCCACGCCTTAGAGCCAGAAACAACAGAGGGGAACCCATCCCAGTGGACACGAAGGTATGTGTAAGCTTGAGAATATTGGCACAGGTACCTTTCATAGGCCAACTAGAGATATCATGGGGATCTCACAGGCATCAGCATTCAGGGTACTCCACCATTTCCTGGATGTCATGTTACCACATGCCAATGAGCATATATACTTCCCCCGAAATCAGGAGGAGTTAGCCAGCAATATGCACCTCTTCCACCATGTGGCAGACTACCTGGAGGTACTGGGTGCAATAGACTGCACGCACATACATATCAAGTCACCACCCAGTGAGCATGGTAGGCACTACATAAACCACAAGGGATACCACTCCATCAACTGCCAGGTTGTGTGCAATGCCCAGGGCATTATCATGGATGTGTGTGCTGGGAGTCCTGGAAGCTACCACAACTCCCACATCTGGCATGTCTCACAGCTGTACCAGGTATTTGTCAGGGGGGACATCCCATTTGGCCACCTTGTGGGGGATGCTGGCTATGCACTGGCTATGCACTGAAGCCATGGATGACTCCCATCAGAAATGCACAGACACCCATGCAAGAATGCCATAAAGAGGCACACGCACAAACCAGAATCATCATAGAGCATGTGTTTGGGATGCTGAAATCACGGTTGCATTGCTTGGACATATATGGTGGAGCCTTGCAGTCACGTGTGCCCCCATCTTCATAGTATGTGCCATGCTACATAATATGATCCTGCTGAAACAGCTGCAGCAGGGACATAATGGTGAAGGCCCTCACAGCCCACTGCAGTTGCCAAGGGCATCACAGGCACAAAGGGATTCAGACCACAAACACCCTGTGCCAGCCCCAGTTGGCAGATGGAGGCATGCTCAATATGCCCATGCCTTGGCAAAGAGGGAACATATAGCACATACACTGACAGTGTAGGCCCCTACGGACTGACACACTTCTCCACCTGCGCACACAGTAAAATGGATGGCACACACACACGGCCACATGTAAATTGTCATGTATAGGTGGTCTTCTGTGTGCATCCTACATAGGCAGCACTCAGCTATTGCACACACAACAGCTATTGGAACAAGGTAAGTCAACACCTGAACAATAAATTAAGCTAACAGCATGTGTTGATATTGTATGTATAGGTTCCTAGGTGCAGCAGTAGGTACATGCCTAATTGTCAGAGACCACTCATCAGCCTAGCCAAAATGTGTCTGCTGTCGCCACCCCATTGATTAACTAACTGCCCCTCTGTGGAGCAGAGCCAATTGCGGGATCCCTGGGGTGTAACCACTGTTCCCCACCCACTCTGCAAGGATTCCCTGGTGTGTTAATGAGGGGCTCCATATAATATAATCAGGGATGTAGTTCCAAAGTATGGGGAGTATACATGACAGGTATCTGTCACCCTAGCATTCTCCAGTTATGGTTGTGGCAAGGTGTAGCACATTACAGTGTGTGGCTCACTGTGACATGGATTCCCATAGCTGGAGCACATCCATTAAGCATCACTTGGACATACCATTAATAGGTATCATCCATATGTAAACTAACTGAGTTACACATTTGTTTGCAGTATGGAGGAACAGCCATAGTACAGTCCACATACTAAACACCATAACACTTGTACATATCCCAGATGCCCCAGTTGTAAAGCCACTGACTGTCTCTTGCATGTTCCCGGTTCCATGACCTGCAAGGACTGTTACGTAATTCCAGTGTCCCAAATAATGGATGTTGGATGCAGGTCATTAGAGCACATTTAAGCAGATGTTAGTATTTTTTTGCACTGGCAAGTGCCGGTAAGCGTCATTTAAACATGACTACATGGATATGCGCAAAACAGGTCTAAGCTTTGCTGAATATCGTGCAGATCACAGTCAAAGCTGGCCAGAACTGCTGAACTTTGCGTTATTCACCCTTGTACTAATAGTGCCTGCTCTGAGAAGTAAAACGACCACTGCCAGGAGTAGAACATGCAACCATGTACACAATCACCTACCACTAAGCTACCTGAGATGTACCAACGGCAGGTGTGTATTGTGACAGGTTAAAACACAAAAGGGCGGAGTTCAGGAAATAGCATACACCACCATGTACCCAACGAAAGGTGTGTTCTCTCTCTCAATATATATATATATATATATATATATATATATATATATATATATATATATATAAAATATCAAGATAGAAAGGGTGATAGAGAGATATATGTCGATATATACGGATATATATATATATATATATATATATATATATATATATATATATATGCAGATATATAGATAGGTTAACAACATGTACACAACCATGGAGGTACATATAAATAATATACTACCAAATACCGAATGCTTAACATGCCGACACTCATAATCACAAGGCTTAAAGACTGAAAGACCACAGTACCGGAACACTAGAACCACGAGTACTATTATCACAATGTTAAGTGACATTTAGTTAGTGCTTCTGGTGCTGCGGTTCATGTAGGTACTGTGTTTAAGTGTGTTTCTGATTGCTGTAGTGTGTTTAAGTGTGTGGTCTGAGTGTGGTGTGTGTTTCCGTGGGACTGTAATGTGTGTGAGTGTGTTTTTGCTTTGTGTGTCTGTTCATGCTATCTTGGAGGTAGATTATTACAGTAGGTGTGGTATGGGGGGCGCAGCCACCCACATGGGGTGTGTTTGGGGCATGGCCACCTGGCCATACATAGTGTAGGATGGTTTGTTTGGATGTGATGGGTAGCAGTGGGTCTGTGTGTGCGTGTGTGTGTGTTCTGTGTTTGTGTTAGTTCCGGGAGTTTGACTGTTGCGAGTTTGAGTGTTCGGTATTGTGGGGTTTGGGAGTCTGTGAACGGTAATGTGGTTGTTGGAAGTATGTGCGTTCCTGAATCCATGGGTATGCCATATACAGCAGTTGAAGTCTTCAAAGGAGTTTAACATAGCTAGACACTTTGTAAAAAGCAACGGAGATCTTGCTTTCTCCATTGCTTTTGCCCACAGCTCTGATGTACTGCGTAAGCATATGCATGCACAGTACATCAGAACTGCTGCAGAATACCAGACAGCTGTGGAAGGGCAGCAAGGAGGCATTATACAATGCCATTATTTAAGAAAAATAACAATTTTTCTTCTTAAATAATGTCATTGTATAATAACAATAACCCCCTTCTGGGTGTGGGTAATGCTGGATTTACCCACGGTTGTCTTTGTTTGGCCACTCGGGCTTCGCCCTCGTGACCAAACCACACCAACCGTGGGTAAATTCAGCATTACTCACACCCAGGCATGGGTTATTGCTATAATACACTATTACAAATATGTGCTATGGACATGAGCTAAAGATAGGGTTACCACCTGTCCCACCTGCGAGGGGCAGTCCCTCTATGTACGGTAGTGTCCTGACCAAAATGAGTACAAATACTAATGTCCTACAATCTTGAGACATTCTGCATGTTCCATATTTAATGTAATGGTTGCATAATATAGTCATCTGTATCTAAAATACCTACATGTAACAAGAAACTGGATAATCAAGTAAACCGCTACAAGAATATAAGCTTTTATATAGGTATATATGTAAAGTTCTATACTTTGTACTGACTGTGGGTATGTGTCAGCCTCTAAAATCCGATGTGTGTCCTGCAAATGTCCCAGTATGGCCATTTGAAAAGGTGGTAACCCAAGCCAAAGAAGTTCAGTCACCAACACAACTCCATTGAGTGCAAATATCTGTGACAGAAATACATGAGACAGCTTTCATGTAGCAACATTTCATTACATACCAATGTATTTCTTAAGGGATTGAAGGACCAGCATCACCTACATGCTATATAGGAACCAGTTAACAATGGCTTAATGAATAAGCCTGCAATAACCATAGTATTAGTCTACTAAATGATACGTCTTCAATTAGGGAAGGAGCCCTCACACATATATGGAATATGTATAAATGCAGTACCTACACACCTTCATCTGCTATGTACACCCACCTACATCTCCTCCACACCCGAAACAATTGCAATACAGAATGTAATAACATCACAAACATCCACTCACTCTATGACATCTGCAGAAGCCTTAACATACGTTGTGAGAGACACATTATAATGGCCCTATGTGAAATCGTTGCTGTTGTACAATGGAACAGATGCCGATGTTACAGATTTTGTTTGCAATAATCCCGTATCAGATGGCTGACATAACAGCTACACTCACATGTAGAACTACATCCGCTAGCCATTACACACAATCCACGGGGGCCATGAAATTAAAATATCTCTGTGTCTCTCCATATAGCTGTTGCAATTCATCACAAACATCAAATCCAGGCCGTCTTCCTCGAAGGTAGGGCAAAGGGACAATGGCCAAGTGGAGTATTCAATTATACCCCACTGTTGCCATGTAATTGGCTAATGGAGTACCTGCACAGCTGATGTGCATGTAATCATCTACTCTGGAACACCAGTTGTTGGCAGGATACCACATGTTATTGGTATCTATGTATAAAAGGATGGCTTGTCATACATTCAGACCTTATGTACATACGAGAAAACTGTTAAAACAGAAAAGGAATAGGACTGATATTATCATCAACTCGGAATACTAATAAGGTATGTAGAACACTCAGTATGTTAGTGTATGTAGTGCCTGTTCTGTATTAATGAAAGTGTATGCAATGCATATAGTGGGAAAAGGTATTATGTAATGATGTATTGTTGAGCATAGTAATGCTCATAGAAATTGTGTGTACTGCTGTAGGCCACAAGGTAAACACCTCATACACCACAAGGGATGCTACATAAGGACTTTAAACACAACAGTTCCACTCCAGCTGCTGTCAGTGGCAGGGTTTGTACAACAAGTATGTGCCATAACAGGGGATAGTATATGTTGATATACTGTAACAGTAGGCATATGTATGGGCGTTTAACTGAGAATAACATGTCTAAGGTGGTCCTGCTGTGCAATTATGATTTGCATTGTTGGATATTGTTGCAAAAATGTGAAATGTACAGTATTGTAGGTAGATATGTCTAACATTTTACATAGCATTACTTTTATATTATGCAAACATCAAGTATGTCTATTGGCATGTACAATACACTGTAACAGGATACATATGACTTGTAGTCACCAGACAGTGTATCAGCATGATAGCTAATTGAAATGGAAGAGCTAGCCAATTATCCATGCACAAAGGACTTGTAATAGCTTCATAGGTTCATAGTTAGGTACTATGCTGTCTGGCCAAGTCCATTCGTAAGCCTAACTACAGTGCTTTCCCTTGCGACACCTCCCTAGGTTAGTGTCCTGTGCCTGTGAACAGCAGAGCCATTTGTTTACTGCACCTCTGTATAGCAGAGCCACTGCAGTGATCCCTGGTGTACATGTCTGTCTCCCATCCACCCATCGAGGTATCTCTTGAAGAGTGCTAGTGAGGGTCCCTGCCTGATGTATATAGGAATCATGTTCCAAAGCATGGTGAGTGTCAAGGTCAGGAATGTATCCCTCTAGCACATCTTAGTTATCATTGCGTTTAGGTACATATCCCAGAGCATGTGGCTCTCAGTGGCTTTTGCTTATATGGAGCATATCCATTAATATTGTTTTGGACATGGGCCTTGTATGTTTAGCAGAGATCACCTCTGAGTATGTGATATGCAAATGAGTACATTTGGGGTTTCTGTAGTTGGGCTGCATGCGTCATCCTTCGGAGGTCAGTAATCCTCTTGGTGTGGTAATGTTGTGGTATTTAAAGCCATTGCTGTTGTCTCATAAGGTACAGCCCAAATGGGGTGTTGTACCTTTTAATGTGTTTCATAAGCCATGAGTAGAGAGGCACAATGACTACCTTTGTTCTGGCTACAAACCCATTAGAGATTAGGGTGGCCATGTGGAAGGATATCCACACCACCTTGGCAATATGGTTATCAAAGGAGTGGATGCTTTCTACTTGTGTTCTCAGATCCCTTATTATGTCTTATGTATGTAGGGGACTACCACCTATGTGATAATCCATGGGTGATTGGTGTAATCCAAAGGGGATGTCTATGCACCTTGTGTCATGCAGCTTGAGGCCATGTTACTGACACCAGGTATCAGTCCAAGTGACACCCTTATGGAGGGTGTCTGTATCAGCTGGTGAATCAATCATGGCCCCTAGTTTGCAGTCATCTGCAAACCTATTCAGGGTAAGTCCTTCTGTGCTAGCCTGTACCTCAGAGAAGCATATACCGAACATGAGGGGCCCTATGACCGAGGACTGGGGGATGCCAATTGTAACTGATTTACAATAGGATATAGGGTATGCTACCCTCACTGTGTGGGTTCTGTCCATGAGCCACTTTGCATAACATCTTGTGACGTAGGGGTTGATGTGCAGGTGGATGTGTATGTTGACAATACCAGAATGGGAATGGTGTTGAATGCCTTTGAGAGGACAAGGTAGGCTGTGTGAACTTCCTTACCCTCATCTACTACCTTGGTAACTGTCTCAATGCACTCCACCAGGTTTAGGAGGCATGGTCTGGCCCTAACAATTCCAAACTGGGTGGGATCAAAGGTTTGGAGGCCACCAGTGTCTCTGTGAATGAAATCCATGATGATGTGCTCCATAGCCTTGCAGAACAATCTAGTCAAACGTATAGGGCAATAGTTCCCCTGGTCCATTGAGGTGCCACCTTTGTGGAGTGTTATAACTGTTTCTGTGTGCCATTCAGGGGCCACAATGCCTGATGCAAGGCTATTAGTAAATTTGGTGCCCAAGTGGGGAAACATTTTGTTCTGAAGTTCGTGGAAATCGCAGCCTGGGATGTTGTACGGTCACATCGATTCTGTGTTCCTGGCTTTAGAGAGTGCAGCCTTGAACTGTGTAGTTGTGATCGCAGGGACTCTGCATTGTTCCTGTATAGATATGGGACCTTTAGAGTGTGAGAGGGGTGTAAAGTTAGCACTGAACCTATCTGCCAGGATGTTGCCAATATCAGTCGGTTCTGTAATGTTCGTGCCTAACTGCTGTATGTCAGAGCAGATGTGCGTATCGCCATCAAGAGTAGTGACATACCTCTAGAATGCTTTACGGTAGTCCTTAGAATTAATCGCAGTAATGTTTACGTAGCTAGCTTTGGAGGATGTGATAAGGGATCTCAGATTCCTACTGAGGCTGACCAGGGAGCTCCCCCATTCATGGGATTGTACTCTACTTTGCAACAGTCTTTTCCTTCTGTTGTACATTATGTCCATGGCAGTGGACCACCAGAGTGGTGTACATTTTCTGGTGGGTTTCATCATAGCTCTGTTTGGGATAGCATGATCCATGCAGTCGTTTAAGTGCTAATTAAGTGCAGTTGTGTATGATTCAGTGGTTATAACTGTATTGTCCATCTGCACAGGTGGCATGGCATTTACTACTGCTGTCATAAGAAGCCTGAAGTTGACTTTGTAGAAATATTGTACTGTGTTTTCCATAAAGGGTGTGGTGCCAGGATGTGGATGACATGGGTGATTAGTGTACATTCAGATCTGACCAATGAGGAGATAACCCCAGGTGTGGAACACCAGTCACACATGTTGCTAATGTCCAGGTCTAAGACATTGTTGGCCCTGGTGGTGGTGTGGATAGGTTGATCCAGCTGATTGGAGGTTATGAATCCCAGAAAGCATTGGCCTAATGTGTTGGTACATGAGTAGGTATCCCAGTTAATGGTGGGGTAGTGTTAGTCGCACATCAGTAGTTTTTGTTTGAACCCTACTATCCAGTACACCAAGAAGTGAGGACCGTTAACCGTGGGGCATGGTGTGGAATCTGTAGCAAGCTACAATTTGTATAGCAGTTATGGCCAGAGTTAGTTGCACTTGGATTACCTCTGATGCACTGTGCTAAGCAACCAGCCTGGAGGTGTGTATATCCTTGGGAAATATGGACACACCTCCGCCATGGGTGTTCTGGTCCTGGTTACATGACTGAAAGGTGTGGTATGAGTAATAGCCTGTTAGTGCAGGGGTGCTCTCAGGAGCCTAGAAGCAGGTCCCAGTGACCGCAGAGATATCTAAGTGGTCCATTACAAGGACTGCCTCTGGAGAGTGCGTTTGAGATGAAGATGTCAAGCATTGAGTAGCATTACCCTCAGGTTTTGCTTGCCTGTTCCTGTTATGATGGTGAATATGTTATTTGAACCATGCCTAAAACAGGCACTATAGGAGCAGCAAGAGCCTTATATGTTATCTGTAATCCCAGGGCCGACAGGTGCAGGCCATCTGTGCTAAAGCATCGTGTTCTGTCGACCATGTCATTCAAAGCAGACAGATACTGGATACCCTTGGAATGACACCAGAAGCATAGCCAATTGTTGAAGTAAATAATTCAGTCCTTGTACTACATTATCAGTCTGGATGAATGCCGAATGCTTCTCAGGGCTAGGGCAATACCTGCCTGGGCTGCAAGATCAGAGAGCTATTCCAGGTCTCTGTACATGTAGTCCAGGAAGTTACATCTCAGGGCATTCACACTAACATGGAGAATGACACAGTCATATTGTACCTGTTGAGGAGTGACCTGAGTGCATATGTTATGTTGTGGATCCTGTTACCCGGCAGCCAGCTGAAAGTGACTATCACCTTGTGTAGCCTGCTGAGTGGGACATCAGTGTGACTGCCTATAGAGTCACCTCTGACTAGTGTGTTGGGTAAGTTATATTGCCCTATTGGCTGTGGTTGATGGGCATACCGAGTCTGTGGGCTATAATTAATTGGTGTTGTGTTGGGTGATAGGGGCTGCCTGCATTTCGGTTTTGGAGTTCTCTGTTACCTAGACAGAGTAGTATTGAGAGGCTCCCCAAATGTTGCAGTCTTACTATGTGTGGCCTGTGGTGTTGGAGGTCTAGTCAGACTATGTGATGAGTGTGGTGTGGTGCAAACGTTTAACATCCCCACATGATTGTCAGGTTTAGTCTGGGTTGGAGAGAGCTTTACCTCCAGCATGGCTAGATATGTGCATCTCCCACAGGTTGTAGTGTTGTATGTTAGGATGGGAACATTGACTGTGTACACGAGACAATTTCTATATTGCCTCATGATGCCCATATTCATCATATAGACAGGTGATAACACTGGGAATTGACACTTGGACATGCCTGAATATTTAACTATTTCCCACTAGATATGTGAGGAAAGTGTGTAGAACAGCTGTTTTACTCTAAGCAAGCAGGAAATGTAAGTACAGACGGTGTTTACCTGTAGGTAATGAGGAGGATTGAGTGCTATAGTAATTAGTAGCTCATGAAGTGCTTACATGTTCTGAACAAGTGCTGAGCATGAATAAGCAATACAGATAGGGTGTTGGATAACATAAACACACTGCCCCCCCAACAGGTACACAATCACATATCCATGAACACTACAGAGCCCCTGTAACCATAACTATGATGGTAAAAGATGCACTCAGGCTGCATGGGACCTGTCCACATCCCTGGTTGTATCATACACATATGACAAAACAGTTTGCTCTTCACATATACATCATGTAAAACATAGCTTCATGTCAGTCTGTGAAAACACTGAATGGTGCACTCCAACAGTTATCACAACCCACAAAGTGGAGACACCACTCATAATGGGAGGCACTGCACTATTACCCTGCTGAGTCTGGTCTGAAAGTCCATGAACCTTAATCAACGTATATGTTGTTAGCAGTATGATGTAAATGACAGTGTGGATGATTTCACACTGCATATCATACCTGCGACAGGTCATAGGACATCATCACCCATACTGTGTTCCATCTACACTCAGTATACTAGATGTACCTTTGTATGTCACAGGAGTGTTCTGCCAGTGGACTGTTGACAGAACCAACACTACAAAAGGTGTCTGAGTAATATGTGCATATCACACCAGTGGCAGCTAGAGTAAAACAGGGTTAATTTGTTGTACTCCCCCTCATTGTAGCCCATACCACACAGACAAATGGGAGGCATCTGTGTATGTAAGTATGTGAATGGCTATGACCTAGGAGCAATAGCTGACTCAGTGTTGTGGACAACATACAGAATGGGCTTTGTGGGTGAGGTGTGTGACATATGTGCACAATCTGACAGCTGCATATTGCATTGTCACTGTTAGGTTAATAACCCTGTACCCATGAACTACCACCTACGCAGTGGTCAACATAATGGACACTGTATGTAAGGGATGGTGCTGTGCACGTTACCTCCCTGAACTAGTGACGTCACCAAGCCTATTAGGTAGTCATAAGAGGCAACCCTAGTCATGACAAAGTACCATCCATGAACATGGAGATCATTGTACAGCCATACTCATCACTCAAGTGACCAATATCAGATCACATATCACCTTTAAGGGGTATTGCTCATGTTTGGATGGGTGACACCAGCCTTCACAATCCTCATCACCACTATGTAGCATGATGCCTACCCTGCATAAAGACATGTCCAACACTGTGATGTTGGACATGCTACATGTACATATCCTGATCTGAAATACATATGTCATGGACATCCACCTTCCTAGTACAAGGATCACCACATGCTGGACAGATCCTTGTGCCATACACGTTACATACTCCTGCCATACAATGCAACCCTGTCCAACAAAGCTGCACATTTCATCTCTGTCAGACATGGTGTGATGACCGCATGGTAGATGTATCATTAACCGTCTGGATCAGTTATGTGGCATTGCTTCACCTGTTGCCGGAAACATGGCTGTCAGCTACAGCTAGAAAACCTTACATTCTACACTCATACATGGCCCAGGGCATACAGACTACTACATGACCTTGGCCGTACATGTTATAGTTGATAACCATCCCTGCAAATACCATCCGGCCAGCCATTGTCCCATGTGTATCACATGTACAACACAGGCGATACGTGGCCAGATGTTGAACTGCTCTACAGTGCCGTGTAGATGTATATGGCAAAACACATGCATGTGAAGGCTTCCGTGTGAATGTCTGCTAGTCACAGTTCATGCCCATTAAGGCAGTGTATGTGTTGATATGTGACATATACACAGCATTAAGGTCAACAGTATTAATGTGGACACATCCAGGGATGTGCTGATAGGTAAGAACACCAGTACAGGCAAACAGACATGCCCACATCAAGACAGCATCCAAATGGAGTATGAGCAATGTAATCAGGTGACACACATATATGGTGATAATATCCAATCCCTATTGGGTGGCACATGTGTGTGACACAAACATGTCAGTGGTGTCAGATTCATGAAGATTTGCAAAGACAACTGTTCATATGTAATAAATGTGATACACATGTATGTGCAGTTGTATCTCTGTTCATCTATGTGATACTGTGACCTGTCTCCATCATTATGTCTTCCAAATATTCCATGAGCAAGGCTCCCAGCCTATACCTGCTTGGAGGATGAGGCCCTTATACCTTACCTCCAAGACAACTATGATGTCTTGTTTAGCCATGTGCCACAGCATGCACAGCAGCATGATGACCTGTGGCAGGAACTTCGCAGGAGGGTTAATGATGTGGGTGGCCATAACCGCATATACCAGCAGGTGCTCAGACACTGCACGGACCTGATCAGACATGCGAAACAGCATGCAAATGCAATCACCAGGGAACAAGGTGCAACCAGTGGTGGGCCACCAACCCAGCCCCCACTCACACATACCAAGGAGCTACTGGCCAACCTGGGGACACCATCAGAACAGCATCCCCAAACCCAAGCTGCCATCGTGGAGGTGGGTGTCTTTCAATCACCGAGCCTGGAGTTGCCTGGTAAACCACTATTGCACATATAACTATTATATCCCATATAGCTGCATGTGTCACTGTATAATATGAAACGTAACATCATATGCAAAGCATGTATACACACATGCCGCATACTATAGTATGCTACTCTGTGTATGCACACATGTGCATACTCCATAGTATATCCTATTGTACTGGCAAATGTGTTAACATGCACATTGCACCCTGTAGCTGTCATACAGTCATGGATAATGATCATACTGCTGTGTCACCCCTATATAGGTACCTCTGGCATTGGACAGAGACAGCAGGCCATTGCAGGTGAGACAGTTATAAGTATCAGGCATGTTAATGCACAGATCTATTCACCATGTGGCCAATTAACACATGTACACATAATGTATGGTCCGGTCACAATATACAGGTTGCATCTTTAATCCATCACACTGGCTACCCATGTGCAATACTTACAAACTAAGTGAAACACCGAGATGAAACCTCAGAAACTGTCATTGCTAGATGTGTGGACAGCTGTGCATACAATGGTGGAGGTGTTGTTCAATGCAGGAATATGTACTATACATCAGAACTACACATGTAGGGTACACAAACAGTACTACACAGTGAGCTGGAATATGGGCATCCCACAGTATTCAGCATTGTGGAATATGCCCCTGCAATGAGTGCACACATTGTGATGTGCCATCTGACATGTCCATGACATGTAGTGGTCCGGCTGCAACATTTTCTCACTATCCCGTAAAACATACCCCACATACCAAACCCTTTGTCTGCATAACCCTGTGGACAGTGGAGTATCTGACATCTATGGGTGTATGTCATATGGGACAACACAGACATGTGAGATAGATGGCCATAACAACCGTTTGGCCAACACATGTTCACACATGGCCATGGAGGATGGCCAGAGACATGTAGCAACACACAGTAGATGTGATGTGTTTGTGTGTACACCCTGTTGTACATTGGCTACAAATGGTCCAACTATAGCCTTTGCTGAATGGTTATATTGCAGATGTGGAACACTGGACATCCTACAAGCCTGTGCACAGCTTGTGGAGGTGTAACTTCATTCGACCACATAAGATGTGTTGAACATCATGACTGTGTCACAGCATGACAGTAGTCACCTGTACAGCATCCACATACATACACAGACAACCACATCAGGCCACAGATACAGTATATTTCCCTTGCTGCTGTTGGACATCACTGTCAGCCATGCACCTCATGTGTGTGTGGTACACAAATGTCATGTGGGACATGGTGTATTGACAAGTATGCCATGTGTGGACATGGTTACCAGACAGCTAAAATATGTTTGCAGATGTGCAGGGGTGTCATCCGTATGTCCTTCGGTGACCTGTGTCACACATTACACATCATGGTTTAGTGTGTATACACCTCAGCGACGTGGGTCACAATCCACAGTATATATGTATTGTCTATGCACTGTGTGTGTAATCCACACAGTATTAGCAATAGAGATGCTTCATGATTCCATGCAGTGGCATTGTTTCTGTACTTCACACTGTATAGCAATATAGACGCATCATAATGCCCTTCAATGGTCATGCACATCTGCTAAAAGTGCATTTTATCTATAGGTCATACAGACAACACTGCAATGTGACACCATTACAACACTGTACATGTGACAGGACACCATTGTGTCAAACATGTATGCATGTCAATGCACACATCAGCAGATTACATTTCATACTACATGGTAATGTCAAGGTCATATGCCACACATCTGCCATGTGTACTGTTAACCTGTGCTGGTCCACATGGTGTAACACAGGGATGCATGCTTACTACCATAATTGTGTGAAATGCATGGCTTCTGCTATGACACATGCTTGCTGTTGTGTGCAACCCAGGGATGTATGATAACTACCACTATTATTGTCTGAGCTGCATGTTGTCTGCTGTATCACAAGCATGTTGCATGCCTTCTGTCAAATCACATGCATGGTGTGTGTCTGTGTGTGTGTGTGTGTGTCTGTGTGTGTGTATGTCTGTGTGTGTGTGTCTGTGTGTGTGTGTCTGTCTGTATTGTAATGTAGAGTCTTTGTTTGCCTTCACAGGTGATGTAGGTGTGTTGCCCTCCTGCAGTCCATCTGATGTTAGTGCCCCCACAGACTCTAGCAGTGATGATGAACACATGCTTGAGGCACAGGCAGGGTTGTCAAGGGCTGAATCTGTGCCATTGGTTGCCATTCCAACTATATCCCCCTCATCCCCGCACACAGATCTCATGCTAACACATACCCCATTACCAGTAGCAATAGAGAAAGGACAGTTAGCGTGTGGTAGCTTGGAACAGGAGCATGTGCTGGCTATGGAAGATGTGTATTCACACCATGGTTTCAGTGAAATGACTGGAGATGTGCCACAAAGGCATGTGGCCAGTGCCGCTCATAGGAGGACCTCTGGCCGACATGCCCCTGCAGGGCAGAGCGCAGCAGCTGGTGTCACCAGATGCATGTTTCAGACTGTAGTGGTGGCACAGGCATGTGCTGAATGGCAGAACAGAGAAGGGCAGAGGCTTCAGAGGGCTGCTATCCGTTCTTTAAATGACAACATCCAGGCATTGGCAAATGCTCAACAGCAGATTGCTGATGTTTTGGACAGACGATTGGGTGACATGGTTGGAATCCTTGACAGTGGCATGACAATTCGCGAGCATGAGCTGTCTGTGCTGGAACATCTGGTAGGAGTGAGGCATAGGGCACGTGGATGTAGGCCAACTACATCACCTGGTGCAGGTCTACGAGAATGAGCTACCTCACATGCCCGCTCCCATAGTGGTAATAGCAGCAGCAGTGCAGCTGGTGCTGCGCTGTCCACACCAGGACACAGCATGCCACGTGGACATGGCCCTGGATGGTCCCAACGGGGACACGGTTCCACTGGACATGTGTCATCAGACAGTACCCAATCTGCACCTCTGCCTGGTAGTGCCCGTGCAATCCCTGGCAGGTACAGGTCACGTGGCCATGGCTGGACACCATGAGCTGTAAAACCTGGTCTGTACAGTCTGCAGCTGTCAATAATACCCCTGTGTACGCTAGACACATGGCAGAACTGTGTGCACACATAGACGCACACACCAGAAACTTCTGTAGGGCACCGCAAATCTCAGATGCATAACAACCACACATGGCCAATTAGATCACAGGCCCTAACCCACACACATGATGTCATCCACTGGTGCAGCATAGACCCCTGGCAAACGTTATCACCCTGTGCATATGATGATGACTGTGCAGCATCCATGTCATCCACACCATCGGTGCAGGGACATGCTCATATGGTCTGATGCACAGGGTGAGCAGAATAGGGAGATAAGTGTAGATTACAATTGTTGTGTACTGTTGACACGCAGCAGACATACCATGTAGTGCAGGTTTAGAATGCATTGTTTTCTGTTCACAGTATGTATCTTGGTAACAACAGTAACAGCATGTTGGTAATTATGTCCTGCTTCCCTCCTTCAGGTCTAATTGCATGTGCCATTAAGTACCAGTGTTTGCAGTTTCCCATGTGTAAATGTGGACTACTCACAGGCATGTATGGCAATACCAGCATGCTTTACGTAGCTTCAACCTCACTGTTAGAAAGGCTGACATTCTAAAGATGTCTGCACATCTACTGATCCAGGATCATGGGAGCTGTGTACTAAACTACAGTGTCTAGAGATGTGACATCCATACCGGGTGACATCATAGGTACAGTTACATGGGGCGGGGAGTTTACATAGCGGTCTAGTTGATGACAAGGGTAGAGGCCAGTTGATACCTTGAGGCCTCACTGTGTAGCAGTAATACACATTCACATTACAGGATGAGAACACACAACTGCACACACACACACACACACACACACACACACACACACACACACACACATGCATAGACAGGTATTCACACGCATGTATTCAGACACAGTAACACACCCACACTCACGGGGTCAACGACACTGTAACACACAAGCACGCTTGATAGTGTTGAGGTGAGGACCCCTGCCTATGTGGTAATCACCATTACAGTACTGTGCACCCACATGAAGTGACACAGAGAATGAACATGTACAGGTAGTCAGTAATGCCTAAGATCAACGGCATCAACAGGGTAGTAGATTGCATCACTTGGAGGGGTTAGGCATCCTATCTGTTCACTATGGTAACATACATCCTCACTCCATGGACCAGACAGCCATACATACATACATACACACACACACACACACACACACACACATACACACACACACACACACACACACACACACACACACACACACACACACACTGTGGAGTCCACAATTGAATGCACCTATGTCATGCACATACAGATAGCTCACATGTGTGTGATACACACCCCACCCCTGCCTATGTCTTGCTTTCTACACTTTAGTATGTACAGATCTTTACAACAGTGTACAGGGGTGTGAGTAACAATTGGGATGTATTCTCCACCATACGTGGCATATATGGACACACAAGCAAACACACATGGCAGTACTGTGAGTCAAACACCTGCTATCTTATGATACGTATGACAGACATGCAGCAGTATTGCCCGCATTACAATGTGTACCGACGCTACCTTTGGCAGTTCTGCTGATATATGCACACGGGAGGTCTTAAGTGTTACAGGTGTCAAGTGATTTGCAGTCAGTGACACCCTGACCGATGTGTAGGTTGTATGTCTTCCCCTTCAATTAACAGAAAGATAGCTTAGTGTTTGCACATGTTATGGTAGGATGGCTTGTGACACACCTGTGAGCTGATCACACCACTGGTGTGTGTTTGTCTCCATCTGCCTGGGGTCAGTAATATGCTTTTAGACTGCTCACACTCCATACAATCCCTATCGGTGTCTTTTCCATTGCTGATGATGTCACCCACCTAGAAGTATGCCACTGGGACTGCTGTGTCCCAGTAATCTTGGTAGTGTGTTCTATAGCTGTGTAATGCTGTAGTGTGGTAAGGTAGTTAGGTCTGTGTTTTAATCCCATCCATGCCAACTGTGTGTGTTTCCATCTGCCTGGAGAGAGAATAATGCTTTTAGGCTGCTCACACTCCTATCGGCATCTTTTCCATTGCTGATGATGTCACCTACCTAGAAGTATGCATCTGGGAGTGCTGTGCCCCAGTAATCTTGGTAGCCTGTTCAGTAACTGCGTAATGCTGTAGTGTGATATGGTAGTTAAGTCTGTGTTTGAATCTCAGCCATGTCAACTGGGTGTGTGTGTTTCCATCTGCCTGGAGACAGAATAATGCTTTTAGACTGCTCACACTCCATACAATCCCTATCGGCGTCTTTTCCATTGCTGATGATATCACCCACCTAGAAGTATTCCTCTGGGAGTACTGTGTCCCAGTAATCTCGGTAGCATGTTCTGTAATTGCGTAATGCTGTAGTGTGATAGACTAGACAAGTAGGTGCTCTATTCCAAAGCATGTCAGGTGTGTGTGTTTGGAAATCATATCCTATGGGTTGGTATCTGTGAGTGGCTAGCTCCATGATGTGTTGAGTGTGTTTTGTTGTTTTCCTATATAGTGTCCATAAATGTCACCATCACCCAAGAAACTGGGTTGGCAAGACATACACATACATTCACCAATAGGTCTGGTGAGTAAATGTCAGCAGCCCTAATCTTACCCTTAATACAGTCTGACCCATGTGATGCAATGAAACACACTTGCCTTGATAGTAACACCAGTACATAATGCAGGAGGTGCATGTGGTTTCCTTTTCATTCTTGTCTAATGCTTTGGTGTCACGTGGTCTGCTGTTGTGATATATATTCTATATCTACGTATGTGTGTGTATATGTATATGTGTGTATATATGTATATATATATATATATATATATATATAGACATTAGCAGACATAAATCTACACAATGGAATACATGTTCTACACTGTTGAATGCCTGTGCTGGATGATCTGTACGTGATCACCTCAGATGTACGTATATCTGCCATGGCTTAGTGGTAAAGCACATCGTCTGTGGTTTGCAGTGTCCCGGGTTTGAGGTGTGTCAAAACCAGTTATTTTGTTGCTGGGGAGAACAAGGGACATCGAAAACGGTGATAGTACGGTGATTTTAACCAGTTGTGTGTGGATCTGCATGACAGTAAGCAGTGGTTATTATTTTGGAGGCTCAGTATGGGTCAAGTAACTATGCATTAGAAGACATTACTATGCAAACGAGGTGGAAAATAGTGAATCCCATTCATTCCCAGGGTGTGATGCATATCCCAAGGGTGTATGTGTATAGATAGCCGGGTGCAGGACTCGCATATAGGTGAAAGCATGGGGGGGTGTTAGGCATACTGTACGTACATTGGAGCGCTGTGTCTCGGGATTGCTCCTGCCTTAGCAAGCCTAAGCTAGGGATGTGTCTATACCTGCCTAGTGCAATTGGAAGGGACAACAGCAGTAGGAGAGTAGTCAAGGTGAACAAGCTGGGCAAATAGGTGATAATTAGCACAATCAGCAGATTTCAGGCCCAGCCTGGCCCAGAGCACTACGATAAAGTGAGCAAACACCATACACATGGGTTTTTTCCACACTCTACACCACCGGTGTATGCATGCGGGGAAATTTTGCAAAACAATCCAACGAAATAAGAAGGGCTGTAGCAGGCAACATAGACCAACATGTGCAGGAGGCTGAGGGTGGTGAGGATGTGAATGCTGCCAAACAACCCTCAGTGAGGAGACAGAGAAGACTGTACAGATGCATGCTAACCTACCAGGGGCTACATGAGCTGGAGATAGTAGAGCGCTATTGGGTGGACTGAGACCTCCTACAGCAGATTGTTGAACTGTGCCGGCTACACCTGACACATCAAACAGGCCGAGGGAAACCCATCCCAGTTGATACCATGGTATGTGTAGGCCTAGCTATACTAGCCACAGGTACCTCCCAATGCACAACTTGGGATATCATGGGGATCTCACAGGCATCTGCATCCAGAGTATTCCACCAGTTCCTGGATGCCATGTCACCACATGCCAGTGAGCACGTACATTTCCTCAACACACGTGAGGTGTTGACCAGCAATATGCGACTCTTCCACCAAATGGCAAACTACCCAGGGGTAGTGGGTGCTATAGCCTGCACACACGTATGCATCAAAGCACCACCTGGTGAGCGGGGTAGGGCCTACATTAACCACAGAGGCATCCCCCCCATCAACTGCCAGGTCATATGCGATGCCCAGGGCATTATACTGAATGTGTGTGCTGGCTGCCTTGGAAGCTATGACGATCCCATTATGTGGCATCTGATGCAGCTGTACCACACCTTTGCCAATATGGACATCCCCTATGGTCACCTAGTGGGTGATGCTGGGTACCCACTGGAGCCATGGCTGATGACACCCATCAGAAATGCACACACACCTGAACAACTACACCATAATGAGGCATATGCACAGGCAAGACATATAATTGAGCGTGTGTTTGAGATGCTCAGGTCACGGTTCTAGTGTCTGGACACATCCGGTGGAGCCTTTCAGTATTCACCAGCTACATGCATCCAAATTGTTATGGTATGTGCTATGCTACACAATATGATCCTGCGGAAACAGCTGTAGCAGGAACAGCATGGGGCAGGGCCACACAACCCCCCCACCAATGTCAAGGCCTGTACATTCACAGATTGACTCAGAGGAGGAACTACCTGTGCCGAACCCAGTAGGTGAAAGGAGGCGTGCCTAGTATGACCTCGCCTTGGCAAAGAGGCAACGCACAGCATATGCACTGACACAGTAGGTACCCAGGGAATGTCACCCTCTCTGACTCACACAGACAGTAAAAGGGATGCTAAACATGACACTACCTGTGCTCAGCCATGTACAGGAAGTGCACTGTGTGCATCTGACATAGACAGCCCTCCAGCACCATCCTCAGGTCTGGCACACCCTCAAGGTAAGTCAATCAACCTACCAATTGGCAGTTGTATTAGAATGTGTTTTTACCTGTAGCTATGGTATGGATGTGAGCATGCAAGGGAATCTTGTGGCCAAATGTTAGGGCAGCGGACAGTACACATCCATAGTTGCACCATGACATCTGTAGCACATACCGGGATCACAACAGTAGCCAGTAGTATACAGGGTGTCCTAACCCACTGTGGGTAATGGGCTGAACATCATGAGTGTGCATACAGCCCACACAAGTCTCAATCAGCTGTACAGGTGTAGGACAACACAGACAAATGCTGTACAATGGCCTCTGAGTATGCCCAATGGATGACCCCCCCCCCCACAGACACACACAGACCACAGCAGGCCAGGCAGTTGGATGTAGGATGTGAAGGCTAGGACGTCTGAAACTAATATGTTGGTAATTAAACCTAAGATCTGGAGTACACTGGTATGCCTCTAGCCAGCACATTAGGTAGGTCCACACACTGAAATGGAGTACCTGACATACCAGTACAGTAATAGCAAAAGTTTACAACTGACAGCTGTGCCTCCCTTCCAACGTACACATGTAACAGTCATGTGCGCCACCCCCGGTGCTGTGTAGGAATGTGGATACAGTTGGATGTCCCCCCACGCTGTGGAGAAATGTAGCAACAGTCAATGCCTCATGACTGATGGATACCCAGCAGACACAGCATGCCACCAGTCAGTGTACAACGCAGAGGTCAGCACCACAGTACTGACTACCTGGACATGTAACACATGTGATCCAGTTGACCATACTGAGCATGCTCAAACACATGAAGGTATGACAGTAATGTCAGTCGACAACATGCGTAACGGTCATACTGGGCATGCTCACACACTTAAACACAAGACGGCCAGGTCTGCAAACACCAGTGGTCCGGACATATCTGCCGGTACATTGCTATACTGTTGGGTGACTGTGCTGTATGGTATGTGTGTGGTACTGTCTATTGTCTGCATATTTGTCATGGTGTATTGGTAATTCACATTAGCTATGTGCACAGGGTGTTGCTACCAACACTTGCAAAGGATGATTCTTTGTTTGCAGCCAGAACAAGGCCATTGGATACGGAGTGAGTAAGGCACATTGCAGCAGTTGGGAGCGGTTGTGCATGGGTTTGCTTGGTGTTAAGCACTGCTGACCTCTGGTTACAGCTTCTTATACTTGTTTAGACTCCACATTTCTTTAACAGTGCAATACTGGCATACTGGTAGCCAAACACACTTACACCCGCTCGCTCCCTCACTTGCACATGCACCGACATTGGTGCTTGCATTTGTCACTCACGCTGGGTGGGCACAATCCCTTGTGATGCCTATTACATCGGACTACATGATTACAGTATTGGGTATGGCTGACTATTAGGCGATGGCATGGCGTTCAACTATACGGAATCGGCGGCCTGTCCAGTGAGTTAATCATATTATATGCATGTTCCTCATACAATCTGCTCCCATCTGGCTGACACAGGGGAACCAATACTCTGCAATGCAGACAAGTAAATGTGTTTTGAGAACCACATCCGTCTGCCGGGCCATGCTGCTGTATATCTATTGTAGGTTTTCCACCTTTTAAATTGGCCGAAGTGAGACTTTAGGATCAACACCTGTCCCACTTTGCATGGGACAGTCCCTCCTTAGGCGTATGTGTCATGCAGAAATAATCTAGGCATAGCAAATGTTCTGATTACAGGACAATATTATATTCTACATTTCTCTAATAGTTGCATGTAACAGTTATTGTATATATGACACTTCTATATGTTATGTGAAGTAGCATAAGCAACTTGACTGCTGCTAGACTAAGCTTTGATTTGTGCTAATACGTATATTTCTGTACTATGCACGGCTGTAGGTATGTTCTGACCTGGTACATCTGACATTTCTACGGAGCAGGTCCCACTTTGGCCATTTGGAAAGGTGGCAGCCCTATAGGACCTAAATGGAGAGATGTCAGATTTGGCAAGGCAACAAATACCCACAGCCAGTAGAAAATTGACTACTTCACTGGTTTGCATAAGGAAAGGTTATTCTTGTAGCATTATAGTTGCTAATAATGTTTCCTATAACATCTAGGTGTTTTAGATACAGCATAATCATTTTATGCAACCACTACAGACAATATATGGATTCTTTGCCTGAAATCACAGGCCATGTGCCATAATAACATTCATTTTGCAGGACACAACTGCCCAGAGGGGAGTGTCCCTCACAAAGGCGAAGAGGTGGTAACCCCAACCTATTATGCTATCATCTACCTAAGGTAGTCGGTGGAATATGCGCTTTCTGTCACTAGCAGACCTCACATACGAATGGGGGAGAATGAACACTGTTTCAAATACACTGCATAACACCCCCATGGACAAATTTAGATGATTGGTTCTATTAACCTGACACATTGAAAGTCACAGGGCATATGTATTCATTCACATTTGTCGAGGTACATGCTGTTTGTGACTCATACATGTTGTCATTAGTCATTACGTGTATTCCACCACCTGTCCACCTAATATCACTAGTTCTGGAAGGGTTTAGTTAGGACTGTGTTAGATTCTGATTCATAATCACGGACATCCATGATAATTGGTTTAAAGTGTAGACCTTTCAGATCTCTCCCACTGGTACTTTCCTGCTGGTAGTCTGGAAAGCAGCTGTGTATTTACCATTATTGCATGTCTGTATGTCTCACCGGCCTAGCTCGGGGTGTGTGGAAGGTAGACGTTAGTTGAATGGACCTCCCACTAACATATGCCAGGTCTGAACATATGTTACCCGTAATTGCTGTAACGTAACCTAGTTATGTACATGTGTATATTTACAGTAACATATATATCTATATCTATATCTATATCTATATATATATATATATATATATATATATATATATATTATATATATATTTTGTGTATATATGTGTATATATCTATATATGTTGTATGTATATATATATATATATATATATATATATATATATATATATATATATATATATATTGTAAATATATATATATATATGTATATATATATATATATATATATATATATATATATATATATATATATATATGTATATATAAATCTGTGTATCCGTTGACCAATACATTTCCTGGCCATACGCACTTACACATGCGTATTGGGTTTTATATCTGCTTCAACAGCATATTATTGCCTTAGTCATTATGACACTGACACTTCACTCCGGTTAACTTGTAATCAGTATTTAGCACGTTATACAGCGGACAGATGTTGCAATATGTTCATGTACAGAGTACCAATGATAATTGAGATGTGATACAGTGTCATCTGACCTGTTCCTCATCTGCACAGCCTATTATTCCAGCTCTGTGCACATTCCCTTCACATTCATTACGAATGCTTTATTGTGACCATGTTCATTCATTTATATATATGTGATTCCCTTCACATTCATTACGAATGCTTTATTGTGACCATGTTCATTCATTTATATATATATATATATATATATATATATATATATATATATATATATATATATATATATATATCTAAAATCTCTGTCTGTACATACACATACATATACACCTACATACCTATTTACATTTCCCATACAGTTGAATGTCCGCCGTGCATCCCCGCTGCCTTTACCTCCCTATATCTGAAGGATATTATTCTGGCCATCACAAAATTAGCGGCCCTTGGATGGCTTGGAACCAGAAACAGACACACATTAGTCACCAGTTTGACCACTACACCATCTGTGGTACATTCCGCATGGATGCCAGTTAGGATATATGACTTCACTACAGGTAATCTTAAATTTATCAGTCAAAAAATGTAATTTATTCAAATTCTCCTTGTATGAAAGAATTGTATTATCCGTTGTAGTAGCGTTCGGTTTAACAGAAAAATCATAATTCCTACCTATAAGTAAATAATACTAGTAAATATACTAGTTGTTGATCCTTATATAAACGCTTTTTAGATGATATTTGTATTTTGTGGATAGCTGGTGAAGAAACATTTTTTTAATTCTTGACCTATTTAAAAAGTACGACCAGCTTTCTGGATTTTACGTATCATTTAGATCAAGAGATACCTAATTATCTTGATGTAAGTATCATTAAGGAAAATGGTAAGTTTTCCTCTAAAATTTTTAGAAAGAAAACTTTTTCAAATTCCTACCTTCATTTTAGTAGTGGGTACCCTTTCTTTCAAAAGAAAAGTGTAATTCAAGGGCAGTTGGTTAGGGTTAGCCATATGACATCCAATGATGAGGATTTTGTCACTGAATGCAATATTGTGAGTGACATGTTCCACAATAGAGGTTACCCCATTGATGTCATTCAACAGGTTACCACAAAAGTTTTTGAAGGCAGATTAAGCAGGTTTGCACCTATTTTAGGCCAAGAATTTTGCCCATCAACAGGATCAATTCTCCCTCAACATGTTAATATTCATTATGATGCATACATTTTGGATTTTAATGGGGACTCGTTTTTAGAAAGGTTGTAAGTACAGAATGGGAGAAATTTAGGGAAATTTCAGATTTAGAACAAATATGCACTAGTCATTTACAGTTCACTTACAGTAGGGACCAGAATTTTAAAAATATTTTTGAATACGGAAGAGGTCATGGACCTTTACACCACCACACAAGGAATGGCACTTTTAAATGTGGTGCATGCTCCCAATGCACCTACATTTACAATGCCTCTTACTTAGATATCCCTAGTAGGAATAGGCACATAAAGAGTAATGGTTATTCTAATTGTAACACTAGTGGACTTGTTTATCTAGCCCTGTGTAAGGAATGTAATTCCTTTTATATAGGTAAAACAGAGAGACAACTCAAGAGACGTATCTATGAACACCTATATGAAATTAGCAGGGCTAATGTAAACAACGCACTTTATAGGCATAAGATGGCATGTCCTCAAGCACTTTATTCATTTTTTGTCCTGGAAGTTGTCCCAAAGGAAATTAGAGGGGGCATGCGGGAAGCCAAACTTGAATACCAAGAGCTTTACTGGCAAATTATCTTGGAGGCTACCTAGTAGCCAGGAATAAATGACATGCTTTCCATCTTACCAGTTTTAAAATTAAGAGCTGCCAAACTTTGAATATATTTTATACCATTATACATTACATGATTTTTTATTTTCATGTTTATGTTATATATTTTCATAACATGCATTTTTGTATATATATATATATATATATATATATATATATATATATATATATATATATATATATATATATATATATATGCATTTTGTGGTTTTAATGTTATACAATTGCATTGTTTTTACCAGATTTTAACATGTGGTTTTAATTCCAGTTCATGAATTTTATTGGTCAGGGTAGATTGATTATCTGTATATCCAATGGCATTCTGACTTTAATTATGCTTTTTAATTAAATACTGGGCAGGTATTTTATTTTGTATCTGATGAAGGTTTACAACGAAAATGCCAAATGTACTAGCAGCGTTAATATTGTCATTTGTGGAGCTAATAAACTTTATACCATCGGCTCATTCTCCTAATTGGTTGTTTAGAGTGAATTGCATTTTTGTATATATAGCCCTCACTGTACTTTCTGCTTGGACCTTCCAGAGATAGACTAAGGACATGATTGGGGTCTCACAAGCTTCTACCTCGACGATACTGCAGCATTTCCTGGATGTACTCTTGGTACATGAGAGTCACCATATCTATTTCCCAGTGTCACCTAAGGTCCAGGCCAGGACTATTCATGCACATTTCACTGAGGTACTCAGTGCCATACAGTACACCCATGTTGCAATTAGGACCCCTTCTGGTCCACAGGGGGAGTGGTACCATAATAGGAAGGGTACCATTCCATCAATTGTCAGTTAGTGTGTGATGCATGGGAGTCCATCACCATCATCTCTGCACAGCATTTTGGCAGTGTACATGATTCCTATATCTGGCACACTAATCACTCTACCACCTCTTCCTGCATGGTAGGATGCCCAGTGGTTATCTTATTGATAAATGGAAAAATATATTTTTTATATTGTATTTAAGTAGTTATTCATGTTAAAATGTATATTTGAATACTAAGCTCTTCGTCTCCTTCACTCCTTTGCTCTCTTTTTCTTTTATTAAGGTGATGCTAGATATCCACTGGAGCCATGGTTCATAACACCAGTGAGAAGTCAAAGTGGTGCTGCAGAGGTGATGTATAACACATTCCTGTCCTAGACCCATATTGTCACTAAGAGGATCTTTTGTCACTTGAAGAGCCATTTCAGGTGCCTGGATGAGTCTTGGAGTACTGTTCATTATGCCTCAGTTACTGTGCTATATTCTGCTTAACATGATTATGCATCAAACTGATGGTGAAGTGACACATGCTGTCACTGCAGCTTCCAGGTCGAGTCTCAAACAATGATCACCAGCAGGCAGCAGTAGTAAGGGTACCTAGGTAGAAGGCTCGTGCCCAGCATTGTGCTGTACAGATAGAGAGGTGGCATCTAGTCCACAACTATGGACCATGACATTCAGCTTAGTGTTTCCTTCATTGTAAAATCATATAAAATAACTAATGCATGCAGTGATATCTGTGGGCTATGCTGTACTGTGCATGGTTTGCTGTCACTGTCCACCTGAGAGTCTCTCTCATCTTAATATATATATATATATATGTATTTAATTTTCTTTTAGAAAAAGTACTCATATTATTGTTACTTAATGCCATGCCTGAGTACGTAATGACTCCTGTTCAGAGATGTCGTAAGGCATAATATTAAAAGTAAGTCATATTTTTGTCTGCTTTGATGAATAAGTTCTGTTGTACTGCTTACTTAAGCATACAAAAGTAATGAATATTGACAACAGTGAAACACTTCATGAGTTAATGCATTGCAAATTTAAGAAAAACGAATGGCGCTGCTTTTGCATATTATGCCACCACTGCTTTAATTATTCTAGGGTACTGTACATCAGATTAATTTTATGCTGTCATACAAAATAATTTCTGAGTTCAGAAACATAAAAAAACTATCATCATTTGTGTAGTGGGAAGTGTGAGGTTTCAGCAGTGTAAGATTAAATGGCAGGATATTCATTTATTCTGTCATTCCCTTACTACATATTTCTCCTGAAAATTGATGGGCATTACTACTTTTATGTTGTAGATAACTGCTACCTGTAGGAATGGCAATCCATGTAGCACTACTTTTTTCGGGTCTATGTTAAATAAATAAACACTTAGAATGTCGAGTACAACATACTCGAACACTTTTAAGCGAATGTTTATTTAATTGACCACTCAGAACTTCGGAAAACAGAGTTCTGAAATGTTTTGTTTGGCCAGCACAGACGTATGTGATGTAATACGTCATGTAAGCTAGTGCTAACTGTGCTGCATGGTGCAGAATGGGCGAATTTCCCTTTTCTGTACTGAAGTGGGGTCTTGGAGTTGGTATACTTAAGTAGGGGGGTGTGGGGGGTGCAGCCCTCCACATGGGGGTGCAGAGGTGCTTGCCCCCCTTCTTGCATTGTTATAGTATGTTTTCCCTTTATTTATTTATTTATTTTTTGTTATTGTGTGTATGTACCATGGTATTAGTTGTTTTTGTGTACTGTAGCACTTGGGAGGGGTAGGTGACCAAACATAACTTTTCGGGATTGTGTATTTCAATATTCTGAGCAGCCAGTTAAATAAACTTTCGCATAAAAGTGTTCGAGTATGTTGTACTCGACATTTTAAGTGTTTGTTTATTTAACATATACCCCTTTTTTCCAATTTTTATTGATGTTGTACAGAGTAGTTTTACAGGGGTGAAACATACAGCTGTCTTTGAAGCTGATTTACAGTAGTTCAAGATCAGATGAGTCATACAGATCTTGTATAGATAGGTGATGTGACAAGTGATTTTGAGGCGCTACCATGAAAACTGTAAGGTTTGTTGATCCGATATCATGACCTACTTGATGCAGGTGATCCTACTGACACTGAGCTGACAGTGCTGTGTGACCATGATCATGACCTCGACTGTGAGGTTCTGCTAGGTGTAGATGAATGCTGACATGGCCTGCATAAAATATATTTGCTATTGTTCACCTTGACCATTTAAATTTGTTTCCTGAGCAGCAACATTATTATCATGTGATACCCCTATGTATCTGGACAGTAACCTATCCTCTTCCTCTTTCAACACTGACTCTGGCTTGACTCTGGTTTGTCCTAAGTAGTGCATGAATGGTGGTCGTCACTGATGCTTGATGTGCCATCATACTATGTATCAGTGTGATCATGGCAGTGTCCTTACTCTGTGCAATTTCCAAGTAGTATTGGAAATCATCATGCATGCCCTGAGGACTCTGACCATTTCTTGCTGGCTCTCTGTGGCACTGGTCTGAGCCCTAACAATGTCAAGGCACATTTCCTGTTGGGCAGCCAATGCTTTATTTGTTTCCTGAGGTAAATGTAAGAAATACCTGCAACTGGTTCCCCACTGAAAAGGTGTCACTATGGACACTGTTGCTATCATCCTCAAAGTGTTCCTCTGGGTTTGGAGATACTGGTGTAGAGGTTCCTCCTGTGCAAGTGTGAGTGGCATGTCAGCTTGTGCTTAACTTTGTGATGTACTGTCACTTTCTACAGAGTTGATAACATGTTGTGATATCCTCCCATTAAACTTATGTACTGCCTGCTGCTTTCCTCAGGTTGCCTCATAAGTATGTTATCATCATCAGCAGCAACAGCAACACCCATGCTGCTGCTAATATCATCCAAATCTATTGGTTTATTTGAATTGTTTGTTTCCGATGCTGACCCTGTAACAAATCCTTTGAAAACTTTAATAATAATGGAACAGCATACAGTAATGTATTCTTAAAAGGGAGTGAGTGGAACACTTACCAGGCACACTGCCTTCATTTCCATTCTGTGCTTTTGTTCAAGGTTCACCTCATAATAATTAATCATCCTGTGCTTAATGAAATCATTCCTTATCAGTTTTCGGTTCTCTATATAAATATATGCTACTGGTTTTAAATCAAACTTAATGAACAGATGAGTGTTACTGGTGCGTCAGACATCGGTAATATGCAGTAGTATCCACACCACCTCTAATTATTCCTATTATACCATCTTCTGTGTCATAGTCATCCCCATGGATGGATAAAAGGTATTCCTAATCTGGTGTTAACTGAATAAGATTCAGAACCCCCTCCCATAGTGGTATGGGGAATTGCATTCTGCCTAGCTTTGCTTGAAGAATGTGCTACCATATCATTTGCCCCTTTCTTGCACTGTGCCAATGCTTGATTTCTGTACCCACTGCATTAATGTCAACAAATATTTGATTTTATTGCTTGTTTCTCTTGGCTTATCTTGCTTATCTTTTACCAAAAACAAGTTTCCATTATGTCCTAGGTATTGCCATGAGGATGCAATTTTCCACATTGTTGAAGTTATACTTTCTTTTCTTTGGACCCTTACATTCCATCATTACTACATGTACAAAAATGTGTCACAGTCAGAAAGTGTGACAGTAATTGTGGTGAAATGAGGTATTGCCAGCTATGCCAGTAGACGTAGTGCAGTGGATGTGTAACGCATGCCAGCACATCTAGCTGTAATTTTTAAAGAATTATATGTCATTTGTATATCAAACTGATTTTTACAAATGTTTGTGTTGAAAAATGTATTTGTAAAGCTCCTTGTGTTAAAATGTACCAACAGTGGGTCCTGACTGCATTGTAACTGATTAAATGTATATGTTTTAACAGAGGCTATGGGAAGAGAAGAGGTTAATCTCAGTCCAGCTAACTTTGAAAAATAGTAAGAAATTAAATTTCTTAATTTTTGCCATAAAGACTTATCTTACAATTCTGATTGTAGCCAGAGACAAAATGTCTATGCCAGAGAATAGTTTATTAGCCGAGTAGAAAGACTGGAAGTGTTTTATTGTTTTATAATTTCCAGAAGCTCCAGCAAATCTTAGCAAAGCTCTATGTGTATGTGCTATTGACACATATGGGTGAAATTCTGGTTCAGGTGCTGGGGGATAGCATTGGAACCAGAGGTCAGATGACCAGATGTATGTGAAATTATTCTGTAGTCCATCATTGAAATTATGTTTTTAGATGTGACTGAATTCTCAGAACACTCTGTTTTTGGAACCTGACAAAGAAGGACCCCTCACCTACTTCATCTTCCTTTGCTCTAGTAAGTGACCAGGGAATAGTAATTCTTTATATTAGACAGGAAAATATAGTGATATTAGTTAAGCACTGTTTTCTGTATCTGTGTGAATCTATTCATCTGTGTTATTTTAATATTTCCTGTGAGTGAAACTCTAGTGTTTATTGTAAATAGATATTTACTATTTTCATGTTCTTTTATTATTTATTATTAAATGCATTTAAACTTTTCATTGTGGGTGGTCCTTTAGAAAATATTTTAACCTTTGAGAGTACTCATATCTATTTGGCGACTTTGTAGTCAATCCTGAAGGCCTTACTGCATTGGTCAAAACACTACCATTTGTACTAATATTAATTTCACTCAGTATAATTGGATACCCTTAACAAACTTGTAAAAAAATAACTGCAAAAAATGCTGAAAAATGACCACAGGTAGCAAGACAAATAAAAGGAACAAAATATAATCCACAGAGACAAGTTTTTATTCATAAAAACAAGTAGTGTTTTTGTCTTGCTTCTGTGAGCAAGACTTCATCAGACAAACAGAACTAATGCAAAATGCAGCTATTTAAAGTGTCACATGCTGAACATCAATTAGCTTCTAAAAGCAAAAGTTACAGATATTTAAAAACATTCCAATATAAATACAAATGCTAAATGAATAAGCATGAATAAATAAGCAAGCATGAATAAAACTGACCAAGAATGAACATGCACACTGAGGATGACCTGATTTTAAAAATATTATAAAAAACTTTGTTTAAAAACTGTGCTTAATAATTACTTAAAGTGCAAAATGAGCAATTCATTTAAAAGAAGCAATTCATTCAAAAGAAATACCCACTAGTAAAATCAACTATTACCCAGCCTGTCAGTTAACTAATATAATACAAAAAATACAAAGAGTATAAAAAAGTAATTCTAGTAAGGTCCAGTGATGTAAACAAACAACAAATGTACAGAATAAATTATCAATTACCTCTGCGGACTCTTCAGTTTTAAAACACAAGACAAGGAACATAAATCATTTAGTCCTGGAGCATTGTAGGCATTCAATTTTATTTGCCATAATCATTCGCACAGTTCTAGCTTAAGGGTGAGGGGTCTCCCCCTCGGATCCTGTTCAATTTGATCAATCACCCTAAACTTGAAACTATGCTGGGGGTGTTTGTGCACATGCTTAGCCAGTGCATTCTCCAATTTTAACTTCCTGATGACACTACTCTGTTTTTAACTGATTATGCCTAATAATTACAAAAAGGTATTTTCAGTACTGCATTGAATGCATTGTATTTACAGAACTTGAGAGATGCACACTCTCCTTTAAGAGGTCACAAGCACTTGCCATATGAATTTATCTGAGGTATGCATAAGCACTACTCATATTATTCTTCCCAAGTACAGAAGCACTTCCCAAATAATTTCTCCCAGTCCTGCAAGCATCATGACACATGACAGCCTGGCAAACCTCCCTGGAAGACGGGTTCTGAGCTTAGTAGATGTCATACTGGTGGTGGTAGTGGACAGATGAATTCAGCCAGTTGAAGCCTCTCTTCAGTGTATTGAGGATACACTATCCCAACTGAGGCTGACCAAAACAGACCCCTACTCCCTCAACATCAGGTTCCTCCACTGCAACATCATCTGACAGTGGACATATTTGAGGCTCTGCAGACTGGGGCTCCTGCTGGCACTTCCTCAGCCCTTCTTCCCTTATGTTTTCTCCAACACCCTCTTACCTATTTCCAACCCCCACTAACCTTTCATATAAAATAAAATATTTGATAAAATGGGGAACTCTATCCCCTGACAAAAACATAGTGCCATCTCCTTCAGCACAAATCATCTTAATGTTTTCTTTGGGAGTTCCCTTCTTTGTTTGTCTCCCCTTTTTTTAATCTTTCTTATCTCCCCCTTTCATTTCCTTGATGAAACCACCAGGGTGTCCACAAATGGAAACTCTTGTATAAAACCATATAAACTTCTTTTCTTTTGAAAAAAAATCAATTTTAATTGCTGCTCAGTTTATATCTTTGCTTAATTTAAGTGTGATTGCACTTAGCCATGCTCAGCCACAATATTCCAAAAAAAAAAATAAATAAAATAACACAAACCCACAGTTTTTTGAGAAGTAAGTTGTACCTTTCTAATGCTAAACTTTACACAACTTACTCTTTTGTGAGAAGTGGACATGTTTTCAAAAAGACTTCCCTTTTTCTTATTCATCATAAATGCCTTTCACTGAGCTTATTTGCATATCCGTGTAGCATCACTATTCACAGATAACTTTAAATCATTTGCTAAGCCTCAGAGTATGAATACGAATATCAGCCTCTGTGTATATATACTAAAATGCTTGAATAACTATGCATAAAATTTGCAAAAGGAATGTCATCACTTAAAGGGCTTGCGGACACCAGGTGTATTTAGCAATAATTATCAATTTAAAAGACCTTTTTTTTTGTTAATTTAGAAGACCTTTAGGGTGGCCATGGTGGTGCAGCATTTAGCGTTGTCACCTCACAGTAAGAGGTTCTCTGGTTCGATCCTTGGCTGGGGTGCCTTCTGTGTGGAGTCTGCATGTCCTCCATGTGGTCGCGTGGGTTTCCTCCGTGTGCTCCAGTTTCCTCCCACATCCCAAAGACATGCTGTAGGTGGATTGGACATGCTAAACTGGCCCTAGGTGTGTGTGTGTGTGTGTGTGTATGTGTGTGTGTGTGTGTGTGTGTGTGTGTGTGTGTGTGTGTGTGTGTGTGTGTGTGTGTGTGTGTGTGCCTTCTGTGGAAGGTTGGGCACTGGGCTGGCAACTCGACACTGTAAAACTCCACTGCCAATCATGAACGGACAGGTGATCTGCTGTGGCGACCCCTAACTGAGAAAAAGCCAAAAGAAGAAGATCAATTTAAAAGACCTTTAGAGATGGATATTTAATAATAAAAATTGGAATAAAATTTTGTAATAATGAGAAGATTAAGCAGGGAAAACCAAAATTAACTGCTTCACTAAATAAATGTAGAAAGTGGGTAGAAAGTGGGATACCTTCAAAATACAAATGCTACCAAGGCTGCAAAATAGGCTTCTGGTTAAAATTAAAACATATGCAAGTATGATCCTAAGTTAATCAAGAATCAATCATTAAATAGGCAATAAAAAATGTATGCATAATCAGAAGTCAGTATTTCTCAGTGCCATTTGGGCCTGAAAAAGGGTAACCCAAACCTATGAAATTATGAGCACTTTCAGCTAAGATACTTTTCCTCCTGGCAATAATAGAAGAGAAAAGACAGTTTGTAACATGTATTTCAAAATGTTTTAGGGTTTGCTGTTGTTTTCTCCTATACTGAAGGATAGTGCTTCATTTGCAAAATGTTAGGGAGTTTAATCTGCATATTTCAATCAGTCTTAATTGCAATTCCGGTATTCAGTAATTAATGCAGACATTGTAATTACTTTCAGAATTGAAGTGCTTTAGTAGTTCATGTGTAGCCCAATGTGTAGCAGCTTGCTAAGTATGATTATAGCCACTAGGAAAAGATTTTCATACAGCTATCAAATGACTTTGAGGGTGGGAATCAACCTTTCAATTTGATTTACATTATATGGGGGGTGTACCTGGGGTAAGGCAGAGGAGTGAAGTGAAGCCATACCAAGCATAGCAAGAAGACAGATGCCACTGCTCAAATAAAGCAGTTACTGACTGCCACTTACACAACTCTGATCAATAAATGTAATATAGCAAAACAAAGTCTTTAATGAAAACAAAAACATAAAAGTACGAAGCAGGATATGTTGGCTCTGAGACTGTATCCTTTTTGAGTGCAGTTGCAGCTAAGCAGCATGTGCAAACTATAAGATGAGGGGATGGCGGAACTCCTTTCATGTTCCTAAGTGAAGAAAAGTACTGTTAGAATGTTGACTACGAAAGCAGGAATGTTGTTTAGGTTCCCTTCACTGTGTATCATAAATATGAATTGAGTCATTTGAAATATACAGTTAATTCCTCGCACAGAACTACTTTTATCTCTTAAAGCAAATTAAATTGTTTTTCTTTTTTTTTTTATTTGGATTTCTGATAGCCTTTCAGAATTCGTAAGTCTAGTACTCGTGCTGAAATAATATGTAGTCAAAAAATCATGCACCAGGTGAAGACGTGGATGTGGGCATATCTGATTCTATGCAATGCTGGGAGTCCTTTCTTTGTTAAAGAAAGTGGGAGCCTTTTAATTTTTTGCACTTTTTTCCTAGCACTCCTAAATTACATAGTTCCAAGAGAAGCCAAACTAAGAGGTAGCTAATTCCTGAATATTGTCTGGGGTGCAATTGCCATCATCTGGTGACACTGTAACTGAGTAAGAATGAAAGTTAAGACAGGTGCTTAGTTGTTGTCAGCAGCATAACCTTAGTTTTAGTGAGAGTAGTATTTACAAATAAAGAGATCTCATCAGTCAAAGAACAGCTCTGAGAGTCCTGCTTTCATTTTCAACCATTTTTCTATTGTGTGATACTGCAAAGATCTTCCTACCACTATATTATTTGTAAGAACATGGTACTTAACCAGGACATTGCTATTTTTTTTCTGCAAGCCATGAGTTTTTAGATTGGTGAGGTTTGTCTTAGAGTTTTTTTGAGTTGGTTCCTCAACTAGGGGAAGGGGATTTAGCTCCAGGATTTGGTTTGGAAGGCACTATTTGGTTTTCCTTTTATTGAAATCTGCTGTAAGACATGTAGAAAGAGACAGCAATATTTATTCCAAAGTGATTTTCTAAGGATGAACTAAATGAGTCTGGTGATTTATCTTCTGTTCAGGTATACAAACAGTATATATAACAGGAAGTGAAACTTCAGTAGTACTAACAGGGTGCTCAGTAGGAGTGTACCCACTACTGATTCTTTCTGGTATACCATTATCCAATTATTTAGGATGAGAAGTGTCTTTTATTTTAAGCTTAATTAGGCATGTTTCAACCCAATGGCTAATAGAAGGTTATCATCTATAATTTTGAAATTGTAGTAGGCACTTATGATATACAACAGTATTACACATTTGAATCAATAAGCATAGTCCCACTATTGTCATTAACCATCTTAAGGATTTTAATTGTAAAAGGTTAGGTGACAGTTAATATCCTGTGGTCTTTTTTAAAACAATGTTAGTTAGTACTCAGCAGGCCATAATTACTCAGATAATTTAATAGCTGAGAACTGGTGAGAAGATAAGTAGCTGAACGGAAAATGGTGATACAATTGAAATACAATGATAGGACCTAAGCTGATTTTTGAAACCATGCTTGGATAATTATATAACCTTAGATATCTCCAAAGGTCAAGAAAGGTATTGGGCAGTTAGTGCAGAGGACTAATACTCAGAGATTCTAATGAGCGGCTTCATGTGCTCCGGATGCAGAGTTTGATTCTTTCAATTTCCATTTGCCTGCTAAATGTTCCGGAGGAACCGACTTAACCAGGCAGTGCTTCAGCATCAGGCTTGAATTTATTTATTTATTTGTTTATTTGACATTTGTTGACTGGGTTAGACTGTCTGAGCCTGTGCCCTTTTTCAGTGGAGGCCCGGGGAAAAAAAGCTCCAAAGAACAAAAATTATATGGATATTAATAAATATAAATTCTTGATTAAAGATTTATCAAATGATATGATGCACAGCACTGTCCTGAGAAAAAGTAAGTATCATAAGAAGTATAAAAAGAAAGTCATTTTACATGAGTGGAACTTAGAACATAATTAAAGAAGAACTTTGTAAGTAGGGCAGAAGAATATTAGAAGTGAGTATAGAGGTGGTTAGTAAGAACAATGACAGATGAGGAAGAGGAGATATGTCTATGTGAATTAGTCCAGGGGCTCACCCAGTGAACAAATAGGTCATTATGCTAAATATAGTTTGCTAGTAGACTCATTAGACCCAAGACACCTGGGGGATTGAACTGGAAATTGGGGATGGGTGGTAAGTGTTTGTGAGTATAATGAATTTGCAATAGTTGATTTAATTAGGGCTTTAGAGGATTACATATTAGAAGGAACTGAGGGTTGGTTAGGGTTGGAAGTGAGGTAGATGGTAGGTGGTTAGAGTAGGAAGTCAGGTAGATGGTATAAGGAAATAGTGCTTATATGGTTATGACGGTTTCAGCCAGACCTCTTTTTGCATGGTTTACAGCAGCTATAGCAGACATCCATGTCCAAGTTACCAGGAATCGCTGTAAGGCCAGGTAGTAAGCTATATCTTGGCAAGACAGAGAGTTCCCTTGGGGGTGCAGATAGTGAAATACCACACATCTTACTTACCACTCTATCTGTTTATTTTTAAATAATTTAAAAAAAATTGGAGAATTGTGCATTATGGGTCCCATTTTATTCTTATTCTAGTGTTTACTGGGTCTTTTTCCTGTGCATTGATTCTGGTTATAAGTGCATTTTGGTGCTTAATATTGCAACAATTGTTGAGCAGTAATTAAGTGATGGCCCTCAGGTGGGCATTGTTAGCCCTTTCATTTAACTGCAGGCTTAGGGAATATTTTGACACTGTTTTTGATGTTACTGCTTGTAGTTATGCCAGATACAAATGTTGTGGTTAGATGGATGGGTGAAGCTTCAACACACTGATGTATAATATCAGCAAATAGGCCACATGCTTGTGGCCATGGCAACTGATGGTTTGGTGTGGCAGCAGCATATGGTTGTGGTAGAACTTAAAATAGTTATTGTTATGTTAGTTTTTAGTAGATCGTGGAATGATTTTATAACTTTTGTGCAAGTGGCATGACAAGCCTAAGGTGAGTATGGGAGTTACCAGTTGTGCTAGTAGTCACTTTTGACAGGATGGAAAGCTGGAGTGGGTGGGGCTCATGGGGTTTAGGTAAGTGTGAGAGATGCAAGTTGGGAGATTAGACTTCTGGTTTGTTGTAGTGCAGATGGTGGAGCATGCCTCTCATCTGCCTGGATTGTGAGTTGTCTGTGGACAATGTTAAGTGCCATACTGACTACCTTTAAGTCATTAATGCATCTGTGGTGTGAAATGTCACAACTCTAGCAGCCTAAACACATCTTCCATTCCAGAACATTTTGTGAAAAAAAATAAACTTAAAAAGCATAAGCTAGATAAATGTAAACATTTTGTGAACAGTAAAACCTACTAAAACTGCACAAATAGCAATGTTATCAATATGAAATATGTTTTACAGTAATAATTGTCAGTGAACTCTTTTCCATAAATACTGTAATATACTATAATGCAGACAAACCCAAAATTATATATATATTTTTAAATTTTCACAAACAATTTTACATATCTTGAAAACAACACAACCTAGAAATATATTGTTAGAGCATTTGAATTAACCAAGCATAGGTTTTCGTATGACAGCAAAAAATTCCTCTATACATGCATGTTTATTAAGGCATTTACAGAAGTATGAAAATGTTTAATTGTATAATTAGCGGTATGAATAATTAAGCAATAACCAATGACGTGGTGTGGTATATTGAAGATTTACCCACGGTTTGTGTGGTTTAATCACGAGGTCGAAGCCCAAGTGATTAAATAAAGCCAACCGTGGGTAAATTTCAATATACCACAACCACTGAGTCGGTTGTTGCTATTACACAATGACATTATTTAAGAAAAAAATACTTATTTTTCTTAAATTATGTCATTGTATAACGGCACATTACTGTTCTTCTGTGGCTGTTGGTATATTGCGGCGTAGTTTTGATGTATTGCACAGACATATGAGGCTTGCGTTCCCATGCATACTCAGTACATCAACACTTTGAAAAGGAAGCAATCGAGAAACACAGTCTCCATTGCTCCATTTCTTTTATTTTATTATTATTATTATTATTATTATTATTATTATTATTATTATTAATAAAAAGTTTGGGCTACTTTAGGGGTAAGGGAGAGAGAGACAGACAGAATGGAGGAAATGCAAGGGAAATCAAGTAAGTCTTTAGTTTTAAATAACGCACCTGATTTTCTTTGCATTAACTCCATACTGCCTCTCAGGAGTATGGACTATAGTTTTTTTTTTTTTAATTTTTGTTGAAAAAAAAAAAAAAGTTTTGGAATATACGAACGGAAAAAAGTCCAAGTTACTGGACCTTTTTCCGTTGGTATATTGTGGGATTTACAACGGGCACGCTGGTTGGACTGGCCAATCAGCATGCACGTTTTTTAATACTAATAGCCAGTCATTGTATAATACTGGATATCTCTCATGGTATGCAACTTACAGTGCAAATATCAAAAGCAGTTTTCTTCAACAGCATCTAAGGTTTCACCTGATGTCATGCAACAGTTTGTAAGTCACTTGGTTTTGAAGTATTAAGTACATATGGAAATATTGCTTATTTTCATAATTGTTAGCAAACAACTAGCAATATTTCAAATATAGTCTAATATCTACCATAACTGATAGAGAATTATTCTGTCTTCCACACTGGTGTCTAACACCATGTACCTCAATAAAATGCAGGTTTCTTGGTTATGAAAATATGAACACAAATATGAAAATATGAATAATAAGTTGGAAAAAAAGACTAAATTCTCCACTGCAGGATATCCTACATTAACATTCTCAGTGTCATTTTTTAATAACTCCTTACTCTTTCTAACGCTGCCTATTATTAGCTGCCTATTATTAGCTGTTAAGTTATTTCTTTAAAGAGTTCAGACTCAAAAAATGTGTGTACCCAATTAGGAGGTATGGGTGTGAACTGGAAGTATGCAAAAAAATGTTATAGGCTTTAGTGATGTAAAGAAACTGATATGTGTCATATGCAATAAAAAAAAAACAAATGTTCCTACTTCAAGTGGGCTTACAGCATTCATTGGATTTATATCTATATGCTTTAATTCTTAGGCAAAATTTTATTAAGGAGAATGTGGTCTGACATACCTCTCAACTGTACAGATTTTCATAGAATGTCCAGACTTTTGCCTCATATTTTTTATCTATTTTTCATAAAAAAGTGGTTTTCTGGTTAATTAGTGGCAAATTATTAAACACTGAAGTTAGAAAATAATGACAGACATTAAAGCTTCCAACTTCATATCCTTCAGAAAATTCATGATTATGCAAAACCTATCAACATTCTAAGTTTGTAAGTGCAATATGTCAAAATTGTCCCTATTTTTGGGCCTCTGTCCCCCTTTTATCTATGCCTTTGTCCAGATTTCTTGCTCTAAGAGGTTGAGAGGTATACGCTGTGCTGTAAAACTAATTCTTGTTTTTAAGTTCTACTTACTCAGTTCTGATATTTTGCTTTAATGATTTTAACAAGATGGTCACTTGCATTTAAAGGCATCAAAAATGCATTTAATTGTATAGACAAATGCAACATTTCTGTATACATACATGGCAGTGGGCTGTTTTGGTCTGTCCATCTGTGGAATACAGGCTATCATTTGTGAATTAACACCAGTTGCACTTGCTATATATTCCGAAGAGTATTTAGATTTTACTTCATGTTGTGATTTGCTCCTCACAGAATTTGTGTTTTGCTGGGGTTAGTGAGGACTGCATTCTTTAGACTTCCTACCCTTCAGATTAATGCATGTTAGAAGATGGGCAAACTTTACATCAGCACCTTGACGGGAGAAGAAATGTTCTCCAGTATGCTATTAATGTAGAAGTAATGCTCACTGAAAAATTAGTCTATCACTTCATGGCAGCATATCAAGCTGCCGTGGAGCTCAGACAAAAAAAAAACTAATGGCTGGCATTATTTTACACTCACTAAGAAGCGCCTCTATGGTTTAGCAAAAAAAATAAAAAAAAGAAAGAAAATTAAAAAAAGTGTGTGTGTGTGTGTGTGTGTGTGTGTGTGTGTGTGTGTGTGTGTGTGTGTGTGTGTGTGTGTGTGTGTGTATGTGCATGTGTGTGTACATCTGTGTGTATTTATGTCTGTGTGTGTGTGTGTAAGTGTATGTGTGCATGTGTGTGAAAGCGAGATCGATCGAGCCATTATTTTACACTCCCTAAGCAGCACTTTTTTCTGTTTAGCAAGTGTAAAAAAAAAACAGAAAAAAGTGTATATGTGTGCATGTATGTGTGTTTATGTTGAAATCTGCACGAGTGTGAATGTGTACATGAAAAAAGAAGAGACTGTGTGTGTGTGTGTGTGTGTGTGTGTGTGTGAGTGTGTGTGGGTGTGTGTGTGTGTGTGTGTGTGTGTGTGTGTGTGTGTGTGTGTGTGTGTGTGTGTGTGTGTGTTTGTGAGAGAGAGAGAGAGAGAGAGAACTGAGATTGTTTCTAGTCATTATTTTACACTCGCTAAGCAGTGCTTTTGCTGTTTAGCGAGTGTAAAGTAAAAAAGAAAAGAAACTTAACATAAAGTTTGTGTGTGTGTGTGTGTCTCTGAGTAAGAGTGTATACATGTCTGACAACAGAAGATGTGAGTGAGAGACAGAGACAGTGAAGAGTGAGAGCAGCCCTTGGCAGCAGCAGCAGCAGTTAAAAGGTCTGCATACCATAGTTCTTGACTGTACAGATTTTTGCCTCATATTTTTGGTATGGTCCTCATAAAAGTTTAGTTTTCTGGTAAATCGCTGGCAACACATTGAGAATTGATGTCAAAAGATAATGACAAGCATTTGAATTTTAGACTTCATTCCCTTCAGGAATGCATGCTAATGCAAATCCTGTTATTCTATGAACTTTCTATGTTTGCAAAAGCAATATTTAAAAATTGTCATTTTTGGGCCTTTATTCCCTCATTATTTATGACTTTGTCCAGACTTCTTGTTCTAAGAGTTTGAAAGGTATGCCTCTTGACCTCTTATCTCAACCTGTGTTGTTACATATTTTTGATGTAAAATGCTTCCTCCATCACCATTAACATATACTATAGCAAGTTTGAAATATTATATGTTAAAATGGTGAGCAGAAATGCAAGTTTAACCAAAAAATAATAAAAAACAAAAAAAATCAATAAGAAAATCACTTTAATAGAACAACAAACAACTCCAGTAAGAGCTTTTGTCATTTCAATCAAAGTCTTTTTACACTGGCAGGACCACAAGTGAATTGTATAAGAGAATCTATGAACATAAATATGCTGTCTCTATAGGAGACAAAAAGAATGCTTTAGGCAGATATTATAAATATGGTTAATATAGCAATAACCCACGCCTGGGTGTGGGTAATGCTGGATTTACCCACACCCAGAAGTGGGCTATTGCTATTATACAATGACATTATTTAAAAAAAAAAAATAATTACTTTTCTTAAATAATGGCATTGTATAATGCCTCCTTGCTGCCCTTCCACAGCTGTCTGGTATTCCACGGAAGTTCTGATGTACTGCGCATGCCTACGCAGTACATCAGAGCTGTGGGCAAAAGCAACGGAGAAAGCAAGATCTCCATTGCTTTTTACTGTTTCGCTATGTTAAATGGGTTTAACATAGCGAGACAGCTTTAAAAAAACCAACGGAGAATCTCCGTTGCTTATTTTAAAGCTGTCTCGCTATGTTAAACCCATTTAACATAGCGAGACAGTTTTGAAAAAAGCAACGGAAAAAGCAAAATCTCCATTGCTTTTTACAAACTGTTTCGCTATGTTAAATCAGTTTAACATAGCGAGACAGCTTTAAAATAAGCAATGGAGATGTCCGTTGCTTTTTTTAAACCTGTGTCGCTATGTTAAACTCCTTTAACATAGCGAGACAGTGTTTTAAAAAAGACTTATACTAATGGAAAAAGTCCGGGTGACCGGACCTTTTTCCATTAGTATAAGTCGATTTACAACGTGCACGCTGGCCAATCAGCGTGCACGTTTTGGAATATTAATGGGGGGGTCATGGTATAATGTAAAATTGGCTTTAAGTTTTTGGTGGTTGATGCATTAAGTAATGTGGAATTTTTATTAAACCCTGAAGAAGAGTTGGATTGGTTAGAATATTGTTGGCAAGTGAGACTAAATGCTTGCTACCCTCCCAGTTTAAATAACCGTGAAGATTTTATTATGTATTTGAAACGTAAAGGGTTAAAACATTAATTAATTAGATGTCATGTGATCTTGTATATTGTTTAAATATGGATGTTGCAGTAATTACTTCAGTCTGAAGAAGTCTCATTTGATTGAAAGAGATGAAAGCAATTACTGTAGTTTGTTGTTTTATTAAAGTGATTTTCTTATTTTTTATAAGTTTGAAATATTAGGCGGAGGAACTATTTTAACTCAAAAATATATAAAATAATATGTAAGTAAAACACAAGTATTTTACAGACAGCCCACTCTCTAAGCACAATAATGCCCTCCAGGGTCTGCGTTAATGTGTAATTACAGTGGGTGTTAATTACATATTAACACATTCTCTGTCAGGCATTATTGCTTGTGTAACACACAGACTCGTATCCTTCAGACAAGCACAATGTAACACAATGGGCCGGATTTACGAAAGCTTACACAGAGTGCAAGAAGAGTGTAGGAGTTCATGGAGGCAATATGTCTGCCGTGCGATCCAGGTACAGCCAGCAGGGGCGTGCACGAGAGCTGCAAAAGCTACTCTTGCATGGACAGCATCATGGTATGCAAATTACCTCATTTGCTGCTGAAAGCTATGCAAATGAGGTACATTTGCAATCCAGGAAACACTAACCTGTCTGTGGAAGATTAGTGCTATCTGCATAAATGTACTCCGTTGGTAACGGAGTACTGTTCTGCAAATAGCTAAACGGAGCTATGACAGCTCCAAATAAAGGATGCATACAGTTGAGGAAGCATGCCAATGGCCAAATATAAAGCCATTGGCATTTATAAATGTTTAAAATGATTAAAATCTAACTTTTTTCCCCAATCTCCGATGTTTAAGCATAGCGCTGCACCGCGCAAATGTGCGGCGCTTTAAAAACAAGAAAATAATTTAAAAATAGCCATAAATAGCCATTTTCACTAAAAAGCTTATCCTGCCATGCAGGTGAATGGCAGGCTAAAGACAACATGGCCACTGAGTAGTGGTTGCTAAGGGGGGAAGCTCAGTGTGAGAGATGTAACCATGCATTAGTAGGCAATCCTATGCAAATGAAGATAAGGATAGTAAATCCCAATTTTCCCCTGCATGTGAGCCATGTCCCAAGAGTGTAAGTGTAGGAGTAGTTGAGTAGTAAAGTAGAATATAGGTAACATCATGAGGGAGTGTGTCAGAAAGGCTGTAAACTTATTGGAGCACAGTGTCTTGTGTTTGCCCTGATTTGCTCAGGATTGCAAGAGGCATGTCTACAGTTGTCCTTTTTGAAAAACAGAAACCAAAGGTGTACGCCATGAATATATCTGAAAATTCTTGCAAACGTGCACACAACGTGTGCACACGTGTGTGCTCGTTTTCGCAGCACTGCCCTGGGGAGAAACAGAAAGGGAAAAAGGAAAAGAAGTAGTAGGAAGTTAACCAAGGAAAACTAGCAGAGTTGCCAGGTGAAATATATCAGAATCAGCCAATTACACAGGTAGCAGACTAGCCCAACCCAGCCCAGCACTTTAAACTCTGCAAACAGCATTCTTCCCTGTTTTTTCCAAAGAAATCTGCAACAGTGCAGTATACAAAGAGGGAAAGCTTAAAAACTTTAAAGTCAGATAAAATGTTAGGGGCTGCTCTTGCTATCATAAACCAACATGTGCAAGGTGCTGAGGGTGGTGATGTTGTGAATGCTGCTGAGCAACACACAGTGAGGAGACGGAGAAGAGTGTACAGACCCAGGGTAACCTAGCAGGGGCTACATGAGCTGGAGATAGTGGAGCACTATAGGGTGGACAGAGACCTCCTGCAGCAAATTGTTGAGCTGTGCCGGCCACACCTCACACACAGAACCAACAGAGGGGAACCCATCCCAGTGGATACCAAGAAATGTGTTGGCCTAAGAATACTAACTACAGGTACCTTGCAGAGACCAACTGGTGATATTATGGGGATTTCGCAGGCATCAGCATCCAGGGTACTGCACCAGTTCCTGGATGCCATGTCAGCACATGTTGGTGATCATGTATATTTCCCCAATTCCCATGAGGCATTGGCCAGCAATATGCATCTTTTCCACCAAATAGCAGAATACCCTGACGTAGTGGGTGCAATAGACTGCACGCACATACACATCAAAGCACCACCTGATGAGCGGGGTAGGGTCTACATCATCCGCAAGGCCTTCCCCTCCATCAACTGCCAGGTCATGTGCAATGCCCAGTGCATAATAATGAATGTTTGTGCTGGCTGCCCTGGAAGTTAAAACAATTCCCACATCTGGCATCTGACGCAGCTGTACCAGAGATTTGCCAATGGGGACATCTCTGATGGTCACTTAGTGGGGGATGCTGGATATGCACTGGAGCCGTGGCTGATGACACACATCAGAAATGCACACACACCCAAACAAGAACTCCATAATGAGGCACACGCACAAACCAGAAACATAATTGAGCATGCGTTTGGGATGCTCAAGTCACAGTTCCGGTGCCTGGACACATCTGGTGGAGCCTTGCAGTACTCACCAACTACATGTACCCAAATTGTCATGGTATGTGCCATGCTACACCATATGATCCTGCGGAAACAGCTGCAGCAGGAACAACATGGGGCAGGGCCAAACAGCCCCCCACCATTGCCAAGGCCTGCACAGGCACAGCGTGATTTGGAGGAAGAACAACCTGAGCCTGCCCCAGTAGGCAGAAGGAGGTGTGCCCAGTATGCCCTGACCTTGGCAAAGAGGCAACGCATAGCACATACACTGACTCAGTAGGAACCCTGGAAATGACACCTCTCTCTGACTCGCACATACAGTAAAAGGGATGCCTAACTTGACACTACCTGTTTTCAAACATGTATAGGGAGTGTAATATGTGCATCCGACATAGGCAGCCCTGCAGCACCACCTGAGGCATGAGTCCCTATTTTAAGCAATATAAAGCACTGCTAAGCAAATTTTACCAGTATTGAGCATATTTAAATACAATTGCGCTTAGCTGCGCACCGTGCTAACCAGCGCAACGTCGGGCAACGTCGGGCAAAGTTGGGCAATGTTGGGCAAAGTCGGGCAAAGTCGAGCAAAGTTGGGTAAACACGCTCACACCTGCTTTACTGTTCCTTAACCAGTCAGGTCTGCCCAGCAGGAAAATAAAAAGAAGTGACAGTACTTGAACTCAGGATACTGTGCACTATAGTCACAGTACTGAACCACTAAGCCATGACAGCATTTCACTGGCACAGACACAACTTAAGTCACTCACACATACCAGTTGTGGGGGGGGTCACATACCTAACTGTCACAGCCAGCAGGACAATTGTAGACAAACCCAAACACAAACAAATGCTGTATCCTCCCCTCTGAAGAGGCATATGAGTAACCTCCCCTCAGGCCTATGCAGACAGATAGCAGGCCAGGCAGTGTGATGTGGGTTGGGTAGGCTATGAAGTCACAAACTAATATGTGTGTAATTGGAAGCTAAGGTCTATAGTACAGTGGTATGCCTCAAGCCAGTATGATAGGCAACAGTACAGACTGAAATGGAGTACCTGACATAGCAGTGCAGGCCTAGCAAATGTGTATAAGTGTCAGGTGTACCCCTCATCCTATGTGCATCCACAGTAACAATCAGGTGTGCCCCGCCAGGTAGAAATGTACAAATAATAACTGTCCCCCTGTATGTAGAAATGTTGATAAGTCTATGCAAATTGACTTATGGAAGCCCTGCAGGCACAGCGTGCTTCCTGTCGATGTACAACACAAAGGTGAGCCCTGAAGTAAAAAACAATTGATTTTTCACACACATATAATATATATGCCCATAGTGGGCATGCTCACACACTTAAACAAATTTAGCAAATTTCAGTCAGCAACATATTGAACGATCATACTGGGCCTGCTCACACACTTAAACAAACAAAGCAAATGTCAGTCAACAACATACTGAAAGGTCATGCTGGGCATGCTCACACACAAACAAACAAAGCAAATATCAGTCAACAACATACTGAAAGGTCATACTGGGCATGCTCACACACTTAGGCCATGTCTGAGTACAGCAGTGGGCCACACATATCTGGCAATTGCAGTTCTTACTCCAGACACTTGTCACTATTCACCAATCCTGCCTTGCGCACACAGTGATATGAAAACAGACCCATATAATGTATTGGACCCCTGTCATAATCAAACTATGTACAAGTAGTTAAGTTGTCCAAAGAAAGTGAAAATTCAAAGAAGATCAATAAATCTCTGATCAGTATCATCAAGAAACAATGAGCACTCCTAACATTATCCAAGCCATGTTCTGGCAAAAATATTGCCAAAGAGTCCATAGAGAACTATGAAGCTTTCCTTCGCTATGTCATAAATATCACTGTAAACTCATATATGTTCTGAGTCAATGCAAAGTGTAAATGAATACATGTACATGACTGACATTGCCAACATCTTGTCAGACAGGTTCATACATATTTACCCCCTCTCACTGACAAAAGGGCCCATTACCATACCTGGAGATTGTGAAAACCCAGAAATCACATATACAATGGTTATCCAAACCTAAAAACACAGCATCTATGGGATGACATGGTTTCCCTGGCTGTGTCATATGTGAACTCCAAAACAAACAGACCCTGCACCTGAACAGTCTGTTGAGACTCACCCTCTGTACAGGATATGAAACTGTTGAATGGGTTACAGCAACATTTGGCACACTCCACAAGTGTCGGTGCACAACAGACCATGGGAACTATAGTCTTATAAGCATAATAAGCCTGATCTGCAAGGCCATGGAGTCCATCATTATGGAACTCATAAACAGAACTATTGGGAGCCTACAAACACCCAACCCTACCCATTGTGGTTTGTTCAGGGGCAGATCATGGTTCCTAAACCTGCTAGACAGTTTTCAAGACAGTCACCCAGGACATACATCAATGAAATGAGCTCCACACGGCCTACATAGACCTTGAAAAGCCCTTTCCCAATATCCCACACACGTCGTATCCACAAAATCAACAACCTGTGCATAAGCACGTATGTCATCTGATGGATTGCCAACTGGGGCACAGAAAGATCCAACAAGGTAAGAACTGTGGTCTCCTGTTCAAGCTGGTAACAACTGCTGTCCCCCATGGCTCAGTCTTGGGACCCCTCCTGTCTGGTGTATACTTTTCAGAAATACAGTCAAACACACGAGGGCTATGTTTAGCAAAATTTGTGGAGGACTGCAAAAAGGTAGTCATAATCGATGTTTGGGACAACAGAGACATCCTTAAAAAGGGTCTTAGTCAGACAGATGTGGTGTCAAAATTATGGCCTTGAGCTACAGTCATACAAATACCACATAGGTGTCAACACCCTAAATATGGAGGTAATAATAAGGGATCTATGGACACATGTGGATAATCATCTCTATTTCCAGAAACACATTTACAAAGTGGTTAGAAAATCATGCTATGTGTTCCCACAAATTGCCAAGGTCTTTGCATGTAGGTCAAAGGAGGTTCAAACTACTCATCAGTCATCAGATCCATCAGAGAGTATCACGGCATACTTGCGATGAATCTGACTAGGTACAGTCAGCAGCTGGAAAGACCACTGAAGTACTTCAACAAGAGGATTACTGGCCTCAGACAGCTGTCCCATGCAACAAGACTGAATTTAATTCAATCTGTATTCTGTTGCAAGGCAATGGAACATATCATCATGGAACTTATAAACAAAGACATTGGCAATCTCCAAACTCTGGACCACAACCATTTTGGATTTGTAAAAGGCAGATCATGTCTCCTAAACCTGATAGACTTTTTCAAAGCAGTCACCAAAGCCGTAGACAAGGGTAAGGTGGTTCACACAGTCTATCTAGATTTTGCCAAGGCTTTCGACACCATCCCCCACTCTGGAATTATAGATAAACTCACTAAACTAGGCATAAATCCCTATGTCACAAGATGGGTTGCCAACTGGCTCACTGACAGAACCCACACTGTGAAAGTAGCAGACTCCAAGTCTGACTTCAGACCAGTGACAAGTGGAGTACCACAGGGTTCAGTCCTGTGTCCTGTCCTGTTTGGTATCTACTTCCCTGAAGTACAGGCTACCACAGAAGGTCTTTGGCTAATGAAGTTCCCAGATGACTGCAAACTAGGAGCCATAATCGAAACTACTAACGATGTGGACATCCTACAAAAGGGCCTCACTGAGACAGATGCCTGGTGTCAAAGCCATGCCCTCAAGCTCAATGCCAAAAAGTGCATTGTCATCCCTTTTGGTAAAAACTCTGTGCTCATGAACTACCACATAGACGGTAGTCTACTTAACACCGAAAGTATGATAAGAGACCTTGGGACACAGGTGGACAGTAGTCTATTCTTTGATAATCACATCGCCACAGTGGTCAGGAAATCCTTCTACGTGGCACACATCATCACAAAAGGTTTCTCATGCAGAAAAAAAGAGGCCATTGTTCCCCTCTACTCATCACTCATTAGATCCATTATAGAGTACAATGCCCCTTTTGGTATGTGCCTCACAAGACATCTACAGCAACTGGAAAGCCCACAGAAATACCTCGCAAAGAGGATTAGTGGCCTCAAATACATGCCCTACACAGACTGTCTCAAAACACTCCAGCTTTACTCTTTCACATATTGCCTACTCAGAGGTGATCTCTGCCTAACATACAAAGCTATGTCAAACACAGATCTGTTGAACATGCTCCACTTAAAGAATTCCCAATCTCTCCGAGCTTCGGCCCCGAAACCCGGACCGAAATACAAAAGGAAGGGGTGTATCCATTTTCATAAAGGATACCCACACCTCCAGGTTAGTGGCACAGCATGAGGCCTCGGAGACCATCCAAGTGCAACTAACAGTGGGCAAAGCTGCTTATCAGATTGTAGCCTGCTACAGATCACCTACCTTGTCACAGGGCCCTCACTCATCATTCCTGAGAACACTGGAAAATATAAAGGTCCTACCAAACACCATGATATTAGGAGATTTCAACTACCCAAACACTAGCTGGGAGAATTACTCAAGCACAAACTCCTTTGCCCAATGCTTCCCAGAGTTTATAAACTCAAACGCCCTGGAACGGCTGGTCACCACGCCCACTACAGGTGACAACATACTGGACCTGATCATCACCAACATGGGGGATCAGTGTTCCACACCAGAGGTAAACCCCTCGCTGTTAAGATCAGATCATAAAGTAATCACACTGGACATCCACATCCAGACCCCACCCCCAGTCAAGGAAATCACTGTGAAAAACTTTTCAAAAGCAAACTTCACACTTCTCAAGACCAAAGTGGAAAGTTTCAAAGCCCTCTTGCTACAGGATAATGTTATCCAATCTGCAGAATCCTTTACAAGTGCATTATATGAGCATCTACAGGGATGCATGGATCAAGCCATCCCGAGTAAAACCAAGACTCACTCCTCCAAAAAGAGGAAACCAGTCTGGTGGGCCTTGGCCATAAATAAGCTATGCAACAGAAGGAGGAAACTACTACATGATAGAGCAAAATTCCAAAAAGGAAAGGCATCACTGATCATTAATAGTAAGAAACTACGATCACTCATAAAATCATTCAAGGCCAGTTTCTAAAGAAAAATTGCCAAGGAATCTAAAGATATCCACAAAGCCTTCTTTAGCTATATCAAACATTTAGGTGGCAACTCTCAGATATGCTTTGAGCTACTGCAAAATGACAAAAAATACACTGAACCAACTGACATTGCCAACATCCTGGCGGACAACTTTAGTGCAAACTTCACCCCCCCCCACCCCCAAAATGGCCTATGTCCATCACAGAAGAATGCAGAGCCCCAGACATCATGGACATGCCGGTAAAAACAGCCCTCTCCAAAGCTAAGAACACAGCATCAATGGGACCGGATGGTGTCCCAGGCTGTGTCTTACATAAGCTCCAAAAGGAACTAAACCCTCACCTAAATTCACTGTTCAGACCCAGCCTTACCACAGGCTATGTACCCAAAGAATAGCATACAGCAACAGTCATCCCACTCCACAAAGGTGGTGCCACAACAGAACCTGAGAACTATCACCCTATAAGCCTGACCAGCCTGGTCTGCAAAGCTATGGAGTGAATTATCATGGAACTCATAAACAGAGACATCAGGAACCTCTAGACACTGGACCCTACCCAATTCGGCTTTGTTAAAGGCAGATCCTGCCTCCTAAACCTAGCTGACTTCTTTGAAACAGTTACCAAGGCCATAGATGAAGGGAAGGTAGTCCACACAGCCTACTTGGACCTCACTAAGGCCTTCAACACCATTCCCCACTCTGGCATCATAGACAAGTTTACCAGCTTGAACATTAACCCCTATGTCATGAGATGGGTGGCCAACTGGCTCACAGATAGAACGCACATGGTCAGAGTTGCGGGTGCCATGTCCAACTCTAAACCAGTGACAAGTGGCATCACACAGGTCACCGCCCTGGGACCCCTTCTGTTCAGTATATACTTCTTTGAGGTACAGGCGAGCACAGGAGAACTATGGCTGACCAAGTTCACAGATGACTGCAAACTGGGGGCCATTATCGACTCTCTGGCTGACACAGACATCCTCCAGAAGGGTCTTACAGAGACAGATACCTGGTGTCAAAACCATGGCCTCAAGCTGAATGCCAAAAAATGCATAGTCATCCCCTTTGGAAAAAACAAAGTGCCCACGAATTACCACATAGGTGGTAATCCACTAGATACAGAAAATGTAATTAGAGACCTGGGGACCCAGGTAGATAGTAACCTCTTCTTTGATAATCACATTGCCAAAGTGGTTAGATATTCCTTCTATGTAGCCCACCTAATCATGAAAGGGTTCATCTCTGGATCAAGAGAGGTCATTGTGCCCCTCTACTCATCACTCATTAGGCCCATAATAGAGTACAATGACCCATTTGGTATGTACCTTAATTGGCACATGCAACAGCTGGTAAGACCACAGATGTACCTCATCAAAAGGATCATGGGCCTTGAAGGGACACCCTATGCAGCTCGACTAAAGAAACTCCACCTCTAGTTGGTTGCTTACTGCCTGCTCAGAGGTGATTTATGCCTGATGTATAAGGCCATGTCCAACCCAGAATTAATGGACATGCTCCACCTCAAGAAAAACAAATCTCTTAGAGCCACACACTCCAGTCAATTAAACCTCAGCAAAACAATAAACAGGATGTGCTGGAAAGATAGATTCCTATCCCAGAGACTTCCCTTGCTCTGGAATAGAATCCCAATTGATGTTAGGCAGAGCCCCTCACAGACTCTCTTCAAGAGGAATCTTGACGAGTGGATGGGAAATTGTAAATTTACCCCTGGGATCACGTCAGTGGCCCTGCTAGACAGAGGCCCAGGAAACTAATTTAAAAGGGAGGTGAAAGCCAACACATTCTGGCTAGGCTTATAAATGCCCTTGGGCAGATAGCTTAGTACCTACCTATGAACCTATGAACCTACATGCTCTAGGGACCTAAACCTTGTCACCACAATAAACAGAACATGCCGGAGGGATAGATTCCAGTCCAAGAGACTTCACATACTCCAGAATAAACTACCTATCTATATCAAACAAAGCTCCTCATTAGCACTCTTCAAGAAAAGTCTTGATGATTGGATGGGAAATAGGAAATTCACCCTGGGGATCACTTTTGTGTCGCTGCTCTACAGTGGCACAGAAAAATAAATTTCTTGGGTGGCAAAAGCCAGGGTACCTTTTTGGCTGGGCTTGTATAGGCCCCAGGTCTGATAGCCTAGTACCTACCTATGAACTTATGAACCTTTGAGCCTTGCCTAAAAAAGGTAATATGGGGACAGCAAGAGCCTTGGCCAGTATTCAGAAGCATAGGGGCAACAGGTGCAAACCATCTGTAGCGAAGCAACAAGGGTTGTCTATCATGTCATCACAGGTGGACAGAGACTGGATCCCCTTTGAATGACATCAGAAGCTCAGCCAATTGTTGAAGTTTATCATCTTTCTGTTATATTGCAGTATCATGTAGGTGAAGGTAAGATGCTACTCAAGGTTTGACCCTGTGTGTGCCAGCATGTAGTGCATCAACCCATATATGATATGGTCATGGCCTATGCATACAATACACTCACAATACACCTAGTATGATAAGCCTGCTGAGGTTAGCAAATGTGAAAAAAACCTTTGTGCAGACTGTCAGCAAGTAATGTCTGTATTGCACCCTGTAACTCCATATTGCTTGCTGACGTGTAAAGATGTACTTAGTTTGGATTAAGAACACCGCACTTGCCAACTGTGTGCGTGTGTGTGTGTGTGTGTGTGTGTGTGTGTGTGTGTGTGTGTGTGTGTGTGTGTGTGTGTGTGTGTGTGTCTGTCTCTCCCTGGGGAGAGAGCAACCTTTTTGAGAATACTCACACCCCTTAAAAGTGGTATACTCATATTTGTCAAGTCTCATAATGTCACCATCCGACAAATATACCTGTGGAAAAATAAAATCCCAATAATGTGCCTAGCATGTCGTGTAAATGTGGACTGCTGCATTATAATAATGTAGTTAGGTAATGGGCTTGAATCTTGCATTTGCCAAGTGTGAGCGTGTGTGTCTCCCTGGGGAGAAACAACCTTTTTGGAGACTACTCACACACCTTAAAAGTGGTATACTCATCTTTGTCAAGACTGATGATGTCACCATCCTACAACTATACCTGTGGAAAGATAAAATCCCACAAATGTGTATAGCGCATTGTGTAATTGCATGCTGATTTAGTACCATAGTGTAGTTAGGTAAAGGTTTGAATCTTGCACTTGCCAACTGTGTGTCTGTCTCTCCGTGGAAAAAAGCACCCTTTTTGGAGACTACTCACACACCTTAAAAGTGGTATACTCATCTTTGTCAAGTCTGATGATGTCACCATCCTACAAATATACCCGTGGAAAGAAAAAATCCCACTAATGTGTATAGCACGTTGTGTAAAGGCATACTGCTGTAGTTAGAAAAGAGTTTGAATCTCGCACTTGCTGACTGTGTGTGTATCTGTGCTTCTGGTGTGTGATACCGTTGACCAACGTGGAGTGGGTTTCGATTTTTCTAATGTATGACATATCACAATGACAACTGTATGTGCATTACACATGTAAGGTAGCTGTGAGGCAAATCCATATACATACATGTGACCTCAAGTATTTCATAGGTGGATACTCTGCTTTCTCTATGAAAGTTATCTTTGCCAGCGTGCTAGCACTTTCCAGACCTTAGGTCACTTCTGCATGCTTGGGACAAGCTTAGACACTGCAGTGATCCCTGAGCTACATCTTCTGTTTCACATCCACTCATCACGGTTTCTATTGAAGAGTGTGAGTGAGGGTTTATGCTTGAGGTATATGTGAAACCTGTTCCAAAGCAAGCAAAGTCTGGCAAATATGACTAATCATTATAGGTGTGCAACAACCTCTGTGGATCTGCATGCAAACCCTTTATTGCTTATGTGCTCCACAGAGGGATTTCCAAAACCCTTTGGTAATGTGATTATCAAAGGAGAGATGACTTAACACATGGCTCTATGTATACATTAGTACCTGTTCCACATTTTGGGGGCTACTACCTATGTGGTACTCTGGGGATACTTTGTTTTCTAAAAGTGGATAACTATGCTTTCTTTGGCTTATAGCTTTACAGCATGAGTTTGACACCAGGTATCTGTCTGTATGATACCCTTTTGGAGGATGTGTGTGTCATCTAGAGAATAAAGTATAGCCCACAGTATGCATTGTCATCAAACGTGGGCAGACATTTCCCTACTGTGTTTGCTTGTACCTAAGAAAGCTATATGCCAAACAGGAGTGGTCCCAGGACTGAGTGCAGGTGAAGTACTGGCATAGAATAGTACATGGAGGCTGAAAATGTTACTGTGTGTCCTACATCTGTGCGTCAGTTGTCAAGCCATCATCTAACAATCATTTATGGTCAGTCTGTTGAGGTTATGTATAATATCAGTATGTGGGATGGGTATGAATTGCTGGTGAGCTATAGCTTGGCTGTGTTGACCTCCCCTCCCTCACCTATAGCCTTGTTGACTGGCTTGAAGTCTACTAGGTGTAGGAGCCATGATCTGGCCTTTAGAGAACCTAAGTGGGTATGGTGCAGTGTTTGCAGGTTCATAATGTCTCTGTTAATGAGTTCCATAATGCTGTGCTCCACAGCCTTCCAGATAACATTGGTCTGGCTTATAGGGTGAGAGTTTCCAGGACCTGTTGTAGTTCTACCCTTAATCAATTTATGTTAACATTTGCACTGGGTGTGACGAGGGTGGACAGGTTTAAGAATAAGTATATTAGAGGGTCAGGCCAGGTTTGAAAGTTAGTAGACCATGCCAGATAGGCAGGATTAAGTTGGTTTGTACATGTGCTGAAGAGAGATGCAGAGTATATTGTGAAATAGATGCTATGGATGAAGCCGCCAGATAACAGGAAAATAGGAATGCCTAAGATGAGGTTTATGGCTGTGGTGAGAGCGGACATGCAGGTGATTGGTGTGACAGCGCAAGATGCAGAGTCCAGGAAGAAATTATGTACTGTGGCGACCCCTAATGGGAGAATCCGAAAGGAGAAGAAGAAGAAGAGGTTGTAGCTCAACCCTTGTGGACTGTGAACACCATTACTGTGTGTCATTCCACAAGTATGTAACATGTATAGAGGCTGTATCTGGACGGAGCGTTTAGGTGAGTGGTGACTTGATATGTCAGCTTGTGTATGACACAGCCAGGGACACTGCCTAGTACCATTGTCACTGTGATGTGTACTTTGTTAAAGATATGTTTTAACTAGAGTGTTTGTGAATCATCAGGTTTTACATTCTTCAGGTCTGGAAATGTGACCCTTGTGTAATGACAGGGTGGTGAAATCCGCATTCAAACTGTCTGACAAGGAATTGGTAATGTCAGTCAGATAAGTTCACTTTGTGACCATTTACATTAACTGTGACCCAATATGAGATTTCCCCTGTAGATTATGAACAACACTGAAGAAAGCTTTAGTCTTGTCTTTGGAATCATTGCCATTTTGTATTTTGAAGCTTGCCTTGTATGTTTATTGAGGGATTGTATTTTCCCAATGATACTGACCAGAGAGATTATCCCTTCTTGGTATGTAACTCTTTTTTGGTACAACTTCACACCTTCTATTATATATTTAGTCTATGGCAGGGGTCTATGAGACTAATGCACTTACTGTATAAGTGAGAATTTCTTGTGTTTGTGATAGCACGGTCCATGCAACCCTGTAGGTGAACAGTGTGCATTAATAAAGGATTATGCAGCTGGGACAGTGTTAACCTTAGTAATGCAAACCAATGACAGATAGCAACAACAGCATAACCCACAGCACAGTGTCAACCCGTGTCATACACACACATGTGTACTCAAGTTCCAAAATGTGTGTAGTACAATGCATACTGGCCACCAATAGAAAGTATGGAGTGTTAACACTGGCCAATACAGGGCATGTCACCCTGCCCATGTGTCCAATATGCACCTACATGCAGACAGTGCACCTCAACCATGTTCACAAATGTGCACCTGCAGACCTGTGCTGCACACACCCCACACTTACTGTCCACTGTATAACACATGCTGACAAAACTACACACATCAGCCAAGTGGCACATGGGTAAAAAAAACACAATTGGAATAAACACTGGTGGAAACAATACAACATTACTAATTACAGCTTTAATGAATCATGCCTGCTTAGCTACACCTTCAAGGATATCATTACACTTTACTGCTTACAACATGCTACACATTCAACCATTGCTATACTTTATTAAAGTCACCCTGTGCATCAGCACCATGTTAGCCTGTTCCTGCATCAGTGTTACTGATGACAGGAGGTGGCACAAGTTTCATCATATGCAGAGGGTGTGTTGTTGGTTTGCCAGAGGCCTACACTGAGCCATAAAATTGACATGTGTGTGTGAGTGTGTGTGTGAGGGCCGTGAGTACTGTTATGGGCCAATGTTGTTGTAATGTGTGCGGGTATGTGTTTGCCCTAGTTTTCTGGCTTATGTGTGTGTCTGCATGCACACAGTTCCACCATGTGACTGCCATATATGGGGATTTGTGAGACAGCTACAGACTGTACCTGGAAGGATTTACAGATCACCGTCTCTGGCCATGGATACGGAACCTGTGCCTGGCAGGGGTGCTACAGACAGTATCAGGTACTAATCTGGACTGGGTACTATCCGAAGAGGTTGACATATGTCCACTGGATCCAGGTCCCTGCTGGGGGAGCCATGTACACGTGGTCTTCCAGGACGGTCTATGGACAGCCCCCCCCCAACATTGCTGGGGCTGGTGCTGGCACTACGGGAGCGGCTGTGATTTGCTGGACGTCCATGGCGACCTCCAGCTGCTGATGTTGTTGGCATACATCCACATCGATGTCTCAACCATCCTGCACTGTCCTGACACATGGACATGACATTGTGGAGGACATCCAATGTCTCACCCCAACATCTATCAATGACCTCAATGTAATTACGTATGGCACCTGCTAGGTCACAGATACTGTCATTTATAGAGGTGTTATGAGCCCCCTGTGCCCTTAGTCTCTGTCTGGTGTACCGCTCCATTCATGTCTGTGCCTCTATGACAGCCTGGAACATGCGTGTGGTAGAAAGAGGTGTGGTACGTCTGCCAGGGGCATGATGACCAGCAGTGCTCTAACGAGAACCCCTGGGCATCTGCCTATGTGGTACCATTCCAGACATCTGGCTATGGCTACTGTTTCCTGATACATGTGCCATAGATACCACACTGTCCTGGCCAGTGCCAACCGTACACTGTCCCTCAGCTAAGGGCAATGGTGATGATGGATGTACAGGCAGTATGACTGTGTGCATGGATGGGGTGGAGACTTGTGTACTGTCAATTGGTGGCCCAACAACAGACCCTGACAAACCTGCATGTACCTCAACACACCTATCCTCATGATCACTGTCTGTCTCAGTGACATCAGGTTCCCTGCTGTACTGATTCAGTCCCACCTCTGCACCTGTGAGAGGAAAACAGGAATCACACTTTAAGATCTGGACATGATGTCAGACCACATTCACACAGGCACACATGCACACATGCACATATGCGCACATGCACACATGCACACATGCGCACATGCGCAAATGTGCACGTGCGCACATGCACACATGCACACACACAAATATACACTCCTCCCTAAAGCAGACACACACAACACCAGCAATCTCAGAACATACACAATAGCAGGTGATGGTGGGATACAGTATCACAAGCAAAACAGTCATATCACATGTCAGCATGCAGGACATGTGTTGCTCAACAGCATGCAGTGCAAATGTAGACAGTCCTTGTTACTAACAGTATACATGGCTTTGATGCATGTGTTTTGTTATTAGGTGATGGGCCTCCCCCTGAAACACAATGCATACATGGACACAACATTGCTGTGCAGGTATTCAAAACTCTGTAATGTACTGTGCACCATAACAGACAGGTGTACATACCATGGCTGGATGTGTATCTGTGTGTCAGATAGGTATCCAATGCTGATTACAGCCTCTGTGTCTTTAGCAAATAATTGTAGACACATTTTTAGCACATGCATGATTGCATGATGAGTATTCACACAACATCATCAGTGGTGCATGGATAATTGATGGAATACCATTCGGCCACATACCCAATGTACGGTACTTATGGTGAGTGCAGATAATATTGTGGACATGCCAGTGTCATCCATGACATGGCATGCTAAAACACAACTGCATATTTAAACACTACACATACCCAATGTGTGTCATATGACCTAGCCACTCAATAGCATCACAAGACATATATGCGTCGGTTGTGCAAATGGTGATTGGTATGCATATTGTTTAGAGGTGCAAATGTGTGCACACATGCAACATTAAGGTGTATAGCAAGGTGTATAGCAATGAAAGCTATGTGTAGTACTGTGCTTACAATAACTGGATGGGGTATAGTACCATAGGCCATCATCATGAAGCATCATGTGGTCACTCAAGGCTACAAATGTTTCCCAAACCAGCACTACTCATGCTGTAGCGGAACTGTGCTACCTTGGCTACATTCACCATTTACCAACCAGTTGTTACATGAGTTTGTAAGGAGGCCAATAAGGAGCATTCCCTGACATGAATGTGTAGTGTGTTGCAGAGTGTTTAAATGCCCTATGATAGGCCTCTATCCCTCAGGTATATTATGTGTAATGTGTGGATGATATTTTGGATACTGGAGTGTGTCTTCACAGAGGGTTTGGGAATCCTTTATGTGTAGCATGTTAAAATGCTCTGTGTATGACATAGATGTGTATGTTATGTGCATGTTGAGTATCAACTGTGCCTATTCAATGGTCACTACAGTCTAGCCACATTTGTTTGAGATGGTCTGGGTATTGCATGTGTTTGAGGCAGCTAATCACATTAGTGAGATGTGTGTGGTCTTACACCAAACATGCACAGCATGCATTATGGGTAGGTGTGTTACATGTTTACATGGCCTACACCTTAACTATGACATGTACTTTTTATTTACAATAATAAATATAGAACACACTCACCAGCATCTGTCCGCTGCCTTGATGTCACCCCAGAGAGACCTACATAGAGATGAGACAGTTTGTCAGCGGCTACAACTGTGGCATTGCTACTGTGTGTTTGCAATCTTACAGTAAAACAACAATTTACATTCACAGGGCTACAGATTATGTTCCAAATTATCAGTATTGCACAACTATAGGCTCCACATCTTTTAATGACACACTCCACATCTCACATATGCTTGATCTACTAATACAGATAACAGTAGTCTACAGATATGCCATGTTACCTGTATGCTCCATGTGTGCTTGCTGGGTGGCTCCAAACTCCATCATGGTGTATATCTGCTGCTGTTGTTGTTGGGCAGGTGCCACCAGACTCAGGAGCAGCTCCTCCACTCTAGAGGGGGGGATGGATATTAACACCACCTCCTGTTGCAAGCTGTTGTCTCCGCACATCAGCAGCATGCTTACGGACATGTCTGAGAAGATCACTTCAGTGGTGGCATACCTGCTCATATGTCCGGTTATGCAGGCCTACTTCATTTACCCTGCAGACAACATCTTGCCACATTGCAGTACGCTCCTGCTGGTCCTGGCTGGTTCGTGAGAACATAAGACTGTAGTGCTGAATCATACTGGTAGTAATTATGTTATCTTCAGCACTACTGTAAGTGGGGTTCCTGCGATGTGCCATGATCCCTGGAAGACATAAATATGAAGATATGTCTGAGCAAGTCATATGGCACATTTAACATTATACAGTACAGATATCACTGAACTGCCATATATAGCAACTTATTAGCTAACCGAGAGTGAAACACTTTAACTGCCACTTATCACTGCTCACCCCACAACTGCTTGGAAGTGCCTGGCTCACTCTCAATCTAATGAACCATGTTCTGCACAGCAACAAAATAAAATCACTATATAAGACTATACAAGAGTACCTGGCACACTGTATGCAACACGATGCACCACCTAGCCACAGCAGATATACATACAGCTGATGTGTAAAGAAATATATCATCCATCACAACGGGTGTAAGATCCAGCAAATGTATTACTACTATACCACACAACTTGCTAATGGCAAACCTGTGTCCAAAATATGTGCACAATTGGGAATATAGGTAGCATACTGCTGTAGTACACTATGAATGTTGCTAGATGTCCAGTTATATGTTTTACCACACATATGTCAAAGGACATGTTACAGACATACCCACACACACATCAGACATAATTACAGGACACAAAGGTATGACAACCCAGATAAACTTTCAGTGTGTACTATACAGTACTGTGTGTTAGTACTTACACAAGCTTAGTCTTGGTAAATGTAATCTGTGATGAAAACAGGGACCACACAAAACAGTGGATGCAAGCAATGTGGACATACACCATACTTTGCTGTACAGGCCCAGAGCTTCAAGTAGTACTACAGTACACACAGGATTTGGATTCAACATCAGTACCAATCAATAATCATAGATGTAGTGCTTTAGCCATCAGTGACACACCCTAGTTAAAACCAAGGGACTTAATCGCACTGTATGCAATAGCACTTTTTCTGCCTAGCAACAGAATACACAGCTTTTGCTAGGATCAAGGCAAGGACCCAAAATACCATGGCATAAACAGTTTCCCACTAAGCTGTCCCACAGATACATATCTTTGACGTATTTACAAACACATTGACCATCACAGTCAGTTAACAGTACAGAGAATCTATTGCAACAAGTAGATGTAGGTGTGTATGAGTATATATAACTGTATATGTATATATATATATATATATATATATATATATATATATATATATATATATATATATATATATATATATATATATATACACATCCATTGGTGTACATATACATATATATGTAGGCACATATAGATTTCACCTTTCATAGTGAGAATATCAATTATACAAAGGATGTGAGGTGTACAGTAATGTAATATAATTGCACAGTCTTGGGATAAATGCATTGAAGGTATTCACAGCCCCAGTAGCTTTAGCAGGCCTCACTGGCTTCAACATTGCAAACTGAACAAACGACCCACAGTGTTTAACCACCACATGTCATATACCAGCACCGTATGCTGTCTTGTTTGTCACACACTAAAACCTACATACAAATATGCGCATACTAACTTTCGCCAACACATATATCTCCACCCTTTACAAACAGTTGCAATATGTCCCCTGCTCTATGCACATATACAGATGTGAATATATATGACACATATATATTTCTCTGTATGTGTGTGGCATACACACACAAGGTCCACAGTGCTGTAAGTCCCTGGACCTCACAGCTGAACTGTTGGGCCTTGCTGCAACACAAACAGGTGTCACATATGAACACACACTAACATTAGGGGTGGGGTATATATGGCTACAAATGCTAGATAAGCATACTAGACTGCTACAGCAGTTGCCAATGCTAAGCTACACTTTAATATGACTATCATGCATGTGTTGTTCTGTCACACCCATGTTTATATAATGTCAGCGCTAATCCCCCCAACAGCCATTGGCCACACTAATGTACACATATAACATGGATCTGATCTTTGACATTTAATGCTGAACTACACATTTCACAGGTATGTCCCACTGCCCACAGGTACACATTGTATTGTCCATAGCAGTAGTTAAGCAGAACATCTATGCATAAATAAGTACTGCTGCCACATATGAATGGTTCACATTATGTAGACTATTCTTCAATAACATCTACTACATGCCAGTAAATACATATGTGTCACATACCTTTCCTTTGTATGATCTCTCTCTCTCTCTCTCTCTCTCTCTCTCTCTCTCTCTCTCGCTATCTCTCTCTCTCTCTCTCTCTCTCTCTCTCTCTCTCATTGAGCTTGTTGGCAGAGATTGCAGCCTGCTTTTTTAGGAATTTGCACATGAGCATGTGATGGCCTCTGCACAAATTAGTGGCCACCACTTGCTAATTGCATGCAGCCTGCTGTGTAGTAATTGCAGTAATCACTGTCATAGCAACCCAGTACTATAAATTGCTAACTCAGGTAGGCGTGGCCCCTTCAGCTTTCCAAGAGGGAGATCATCCTTGTCTGCTGTGGACATCATCGTTTAAAACAGAAGGTTGGTATAGTTCTTATATCAGAAGCCAGGGGTGTAGCCAGAGATTTACATTTTGTACTCAGACCTAACGTTGCTGCTTCAAGTACCCACTTGTCAGTGTAGAAATGTACTCACCCCTCAAAATGCTACCCCAAGATACATGGAAATATGTTCTTTCTTTTCAACTTTTACAATTAACTGCCATACAAAGCTAGTTATTGAGATGTATTCCTTTGGCACAAGAATTGTTTGTGAACTGCTATACTGTGAATATTCATTTACTCAGTTTTAAACAGTTTGTGCTTTTTTAGTGTTGACATTAGCACAAGCTGCTCAGAAAAACTGGACACATGTCAGTACTGTGAGTATGCTTACCTACATCCTCGGTAGACCCTGCACACACAGGTATATTCTACATTTGGGTAGGGGTGCAGAAGTACAGAGAGCGTAAGTATTATTGTGTGTATTTTATCTTGCTGGACTTACAGGGTTGCTGTGTACATGTTAGTTTATCAAGGCAAGTAGTCTGTCTGCGTAACTCCCAACTGTGGACTAGGGTTACCACCTGTCCCATTTTGTGAGGGACAGTCTCTTTGGGCAACTGTGTCCTGCAAAAAAATTGTAAAAATGGCAAATGTTCTGAGATTTTAGGACAAAATTATTTCTTACATTTTATGTAATAGTTGCATAAAACAGTTATTCTGTATCTGAAATGCCTAAATATTATAAGAAACAGAATAAGCAACTAAAATACTACAAGAATAAGCTTTAATTAGGTAATTTTTTTTTTTTTTTTTATTTTAGGTATTTTTTTAGGTAAAAAAGTGATGTTCTGTACTTTGTACTGGCCATGGGTATGTTTTGGCCTGCAAAATTTGACGTTTCTACCAAAAATGTCCCACTTTGGGCATTTGAAAAGGTGGCAATCCTACTGTGGACCTATCCACATGGTAGCCAGAGAATAGCCTGTTATTTTTTGTCTGTGCACCACACAGGTCTTTTCAGCAATAGAGCAATGGCATTGTTACAGTTGGTTTCTACCAGTACATGGCTACATCCATTTGTATTTCAGTGTTGTATTCCTACATAAGGGAATGCTTCTGAAACTCCTTCCAAAGCTATTTGCACAGTGTGTAAGAGCAGAAAGGCTGATATGCCTCTGTGTTTCTGCCTCTGCCAGATCTCTCAAACACTCAGGTACATATTTGAACAGGGAAAGTAAGGAAAAAGTCAGGGACACCTTTAAAATGTTAATGCCATTAAGTTGAAACATTGAGAGAATCAGAGCATATGAATTAATACACCTTTTCTGAAGTAAAATAAGTGTCTAACTCTTAATTATTGTCATTATTCATTAAGTGTAATACACCACCTTTCTGGCCAAAGTCAGTAGTTTTAGGAGGGATTCAGAGTGACAGAGCTAAAATTTGTATCAAAATCAGGGACATCCCTGAAAATTGGGGGCAGTTGGGAGGTAAGGCCTCTGCCCTAAACAGATATGCCAGTGTTCGTCCTGCTGTGATACTGTGTGGGGTTGTAAAGTGATGGTGTAACATTATTTCCTGCTAGAATGGCTGCTTCTCTTATCACAGTCATGTAATGTAATCCCACAACAACTGTTGGTAAAGATCCACAGAACAAGTTGTGTGGTATGGCATTCCTATTTTTCCTTTACATTCACTAATTCTGATGCATGATATATTTATTTCAGCACCAACTTGTTGTATGTCTATTGTGGCTTAGTAGTACTTCATGTTGTGTAGCGTGTACAAGGTCTGGGGTTCAAGACTGACAGAGGTGCTTTATTTTGCTCCTGAGCAGAACAAGGGTCCTCACATGCAGAGTGACTAAGGCACTTTTAAGCAATGCTTAGATAAGTGCAAGCAAGCGCACACTCGCGCAAATCCGCTAACTACTGCTTAATAGTGCTTACTCCCGCTAACCCCCGTGCTCATTTCTTTGAAAGAAAAGAAAAATGGGGAGATAGGAAAGTGGTGAAAAAGGGGCACAAAGAGGGAAAGACAGTATGGAAAGTAGCTCAGGATGTGCAGGATAGGTGTAGGGATGGTCCATAGCTGCCCATTTCTTTAACAGCAACAGCTGTGCATATGGAATAAATTTGGAGGTAGATATGAAACCTTCAACCCCTGAGAGAGGGGTGAGGACAACAAAGTATGTTGTAATGCCAATTAAATTACATTTTATGTGTCCAGTGGACATGTGTGCAAAATGGGTAGCTATGTATGGGACGTTTTTTTCTTTTTTGGGAGCAGATTGCCCTTTTTTTTTTTTCAGGTGAGAGTGGAATGTGGGGTAGGGGAAGTAGGTATATTTGGGGAGGTAGGTTGGGGAGGTAAACAGACAAGACAAACAAGACGTATACAGGGGAGGTATATGACACATGTGGTGGGTGAACACCTTTGACGGGGAGGGATGTTTGGAAATCACAAGCCCATGAGCCCACAGATGGAAACAGTGGGACTGAGGTCCCCACCCATGGGCAGTCACCACTGCACCTTCACAACCCAGAGGGTGGCTGTGCTGGGGGCTGTGTAGGAGGGGCAGGCTGACCCAGGAGTTGCGCCACTTGTGCCTCAAGCTGGCATAGAGGTTCTGCAACAGAACGTTCACTCTCTCTATGCACCACAGCCCGGACCATTCGAAGGGTAATAGGTGGCCCTTCTCCGCCCACGCTTGCATGGAGGAGCCGAGCCCCATCCCCTGCAGTGTTTCCACCCAAAGGTGGCACAGGGCCAATGGAGGAGGTGGTCCCAGACTGGGCACTGGACCTGCTGGTGCCAGGTGCCATGGCCAGCTGAGGTGGGACAGGGACCGCTGGGACCGTCTTTCTTATACGAACTATGTTTTGGAGGGTTTAATAAAGATATGGGTTTGTAACAGTCAACAGCATTTCCAATTAGTTATAACAGCATGCAGAAGTATTCCCATTAACCGAACACACCGGATTTTCAACAGTTGAAAAGCAAGCATAACACATGCATATATAGAACAATAGTGGACATTACAACAGCATGCAGGGTGAATTGATGGCAACAGGCCACCAATATTATGGTATTTTAACAGGGCACATGCATAGAAATAAATGCAAATATTTATAAACCAATAGGACATATGTCGCAACAAATGTTTTGAGATTAGACATACCGATTGAGGTGTGGAATTGCATTTTTTATGCACATACAGTAGGGTGGAAAAGGATAGCTCAATTAACAACTTATATATTCTTCTAGTTTTAACTACATTCCTATTAACTGCAGTTATATGTCCCTTGCATGTATTATTACACTACCCAATGTCCTTATATTGTGCAAATGGATTTTGCTAGATCATTATATACATGAGCTGTATCTTACATACAAACTGTCCAAGATGCAGATGTTACTGCTACATATTTTGAGAGTTGCTCACCCACCTTACTGCTAAGATGGTACACTGACAGCTCTACTTTCATATAATTATCTAGATATGTTCAGGTAAAAGTATCAGTTATATGTTAACAGCTCCTTACATTTCTGGCAGCACACTGACATTTCTGGGGAACAAAATACCAAGCTACTCATGTGCCAGATTAACCTGTACAAGCTGGGCTTGAACCAACAGTTGAGGGCTGTAAATATGCATAAAAGCTACTGGCACTCATTTCATCCACATTATATGGGCCTACCCAAGTGTGGGTTAACACTGCTTATTATAACAGTAATATTTGTAAAATGCAACAGTACAACAACATATAAAAAAAATGACACAGACGCACTCCAGGAATTATACATTTATTAAAGAATTATTACACCTTTATTTATTGGGTTAAAACACTTTTTGAAGGCTCTCTCATTTATTTTATATAACAGTACATGCAGAATAATTACTAACCTGCCTGATGTCGCAGCCTTTGCAACCTATCTTCATGGGCTTGCTGATTCATAGCCCGGACACCTGCAGCTGTGAAGTAAATGCAGTGATATTGAGACATACATATCCATAGTATAGACAAGCATAGCAATTCTTACCTACTTAATACAATTGCTACTTACTCAGTACTGGGGCATTAGGCATTGCACGGGACTCCTGGATCCACTGGTCCAGTCGATCGTCCTTACGTAACTTCAGGTCAAAATAATGGTGCCTGACCTGCTCACCAGTCCAAGGAATGCTAGTGGCACTGGTGAGATCATGAGCTAGACTGTTCCAGGCCTCCGTTTTATATTGGGTGCTCTGGTACTGGCCCCGCAGTAGTCTTTCCTCATGATTATGGACAAGGAGCCATACCATTACTTTGGTCTCCTCAATGCCCCAGCGTTGCGCTCAAAATCGAGTGCCTTCTCCAACACCAGCCATGCTGACTGCAGAAGGGAGCTACAGCCAGTTATGGCAAGTATTCCTGTCTGTGGAGCTTAAATATGCCTCATTTCCCACACTTATTTGTGACTGGCCAGTTTTGAAAAAACTCAGCTGTAGGCACACCTGCTTAGCTGATGTTAGCAATGTTTAATATTCCTTTGATAGATATGTGTCTGTTGAAAATGCATGGTTATGAAATGCTGTCATGGCTTAGTGGATATGTACTGTGACTATAGTGCGCAGTATCTTGAGTTCGAGCCCTGTCACGGCTTTTTATTTTCCTACTGGCCAGACCTGAATGGTTAAGGTACAGTAAAGGAGATGTGGCCATGTTTAGCCGACTTTGCTCAACTTTGCCTGACTTTGCCCAACGTTGCCCAACGTTGCTCGATGTTACTCACTGTTGCTCGACGTTGTGCTGGTTAGCGCGGTGCACAGCTATGTGCAAATACATTGCACTTGTTAATGCGCTGCTCAGCTATGAGCAATTGGTTTTAAATATGCCAAATACTGCTAAAATGTGCTTAGCAGTGCTTTATATTGCTTAAAATAAGTTACTCATGCCTCAGAATGCATAACCATTTCACCTTCATGTATATATAATTCATTCACTACTACATATAACATTTGAATGCTTTTTACAAAACTTATACATGATAAATGTCAGGAAATATTTTTGTATACAGATTTCCAACAGAAAATGGAACGTGCAGTAGTGGGACTCGAACCGGGAATGCCTCCTCTTTGTGCGAAGGCTCTAACCACTACGCTATCACTGTTTTACTTAATTTGCATATTTTTTTCTTATTATCCTCTTCGGTGTCTAAGCTGCTAACTGTAGCTAAGCAATGGGCAATCCCGCGCAAACACGCACAAATACGGGCAGCTATTTCGGAAATAAAACAAAAAAATAAATACATTTCTTTTAAGTTTTAAATTTGTACGAGGTTTAACATATGGGGGAGTGTAGTGTTACAATGTACACATGTGAGCGGACTTGCTCATGTAACTCGACATTTCTTGGATTTTGTCAGTGCAGGGGCGTGGATTTTTGACTGCTCAGCAGTCCGAAACGCCCCCTACACTCGTCCATGCTCCGTGTAAGCTTTAGAGTTGAGACAGCGCGCCCTCATTAATATGCATGGCGCGCTGCCATCATACTCTTAGACTGGCATTTCCATGTAAGACTAATCTAGTCTTACACGGAAGATTAGTAAATCCTGGGGACTGTGTTTTATTTTAGTGGCTTCATAGGTTTATAGGAGCAATGTTTGGCACTTGGCTTGTTTTGAGCGTCAGTTTCCTCATTGCTTTTAGCTTTGTTTGGATTTTCTGTCTGAGAAGTTTAGGGGTATGTGTCTTGAGGCTTGCAAGTATTTGGCTTTAGGGCTTTCAGTCAGGGAAGGCTGGCTTTAGTGGATGTAGCCAGTCCAAGCAGGTTGGGAGAATTCAGACTCTTGAGATAAATGGGGAGTATGCTATGGTGGTTGTAATTTTCACTGGGAAGTCTTGTCCAGGGGTGAGTAGCTGGGAGGAGCCAGGGACAAAGTTGGTTATACTAGGTGATGAGTGTGTGGCCCATGTGATGCTAATCATTTTTTTTTTTCTTTGCAGTCCAGGTACAAGCTTTGAAGAAATGTTGAGCATGCTTAGAGTCACAAACAGGAGAGTTGTTTAAGTAGGCCGAGACACAAGTACAGTTGAGAGGGCAGCCTTCCTGGGAGGCATCCAAAGAGTGGCAGATGAAAGGAGGATGCAAGTGCATAGTACCAGAAGAGCAGAGGACAACTACGTCTGGAAAGAGATTGAGGAGTCTGGGGGAGCAGCAAAAAGATGGGACAGCAAAACTGTGATGGTGGGGCCCCAGCCATCTACAGGTAGTGATGGTGATGGTCAAAATCTTGGTTTGGGGGAGGCAGGTCAGAGATTGATAGAGTGGCTGATTCAGTGTGTGAGTATTGAAAGGAATGGAGTGGTCAAGGCTCCAGGAATTGCTCACTTTTGGAGAGCAGATCCAAGAGGTTAGGTCTCAGTAGGGGATTGGGGAAGCTGGAAATGGTCAAAGTAACAGATAGCTTTGAGACACTTGCAGAGCACATGGGGCAGGATTTAAGTCAGGGTGCAGATGTGGGCAGTTTGGAAATGGGTGCACAGCCTGATGTTTGTCTGGCTACTTGTACCTTCCTTATAGGAGGGTCTGGGGTGTTATACTGCATATTACTGTAGCTATGAAGGAAAAATACTCACTGATGTATTTGATCTGTTTGATGTGGAGGGGGTCCAGAGAACAGCTGATTTGGAAGATTCAGTAAATGAGGATTTGGTAGCTGCATTGACTGCCTTGAGTAGGAGGAGGCTAGGCAGGTATAGCGTCGCTACCTGAGACAATTAAATCCTGCCTTTTGTGTAATAAATGGAGGTATTGTTGAAATATGCCTCACAGGCTCTGCCTTTGTTGGCATATTTTTTTTAACAATTAAGGATGCCCAGAGGCTGACAGTGGGTAATGCTTGGCTATAACCAGCATTTCTATAAGCTGGAAGTGGTAGACAGATGCTTGTGCTGGGAGAAGCATCATGCTGACATTTGGTTAGCAGCAATGTTGGACAGTGTGGGGAGACAAGGGAGTCAAATTAGAGAGTCTGTATGCAGAGCAGGGCTGGGGTTTTAGCATAGGTAGATATTTGTGGCCAGCCTGTAGTTTTAATGATGTGGGTTTTGGATGTGGACTTAATCATGCAGCAGTCAAGGTTGATGCAGAGAAGGTGGGAGTTGGGCAGATGTCATTGGCATTACAGGACTGGGCTAGGGAGATTTTGGTGCGGCAGCATAATTTCAGGGTGAGAGGTAATTTTTGTGGCAGAAAGGAGCTTCCCATTTTGTTGTCCACTAAGGAGGCAAGCCTTTGTATTCACCTATTAATGCAACAGTGCTTGTCATGCAGTTAAGTGGCTTTCCTGATACTCAGGTAGCTCAAGAGCTGGTTGCAGGTTTTGCAAAAGTGTTTTCCATTAAGTTGATGGTGAGAGAGGGAGAGGTACCTTATTGCATTCTGAAGTCAGTCAAATGGAAGGAAGGGGTTGTTCAGAAGTTGTTGGCTAAGGGCGTTAATCTTGCATACTGCTAGGCACCTCTGAGGTCCCACCTTCAAGATTTAAAACATTTCCCCATTGTCTTTTGTTCCTAAGAAGAAGCCAAGTAAGTTTAGGCTGATTCATCATTTATTTTACCCCATAAAGAATTTGGTAAATGATTTCATTGTCAGAGCAGATGTCCAGGTGCTATTTGCTTCCATAGATGATGCTGTCTGCTTAATCAAGGAATTTTGTGATCCCTGGTTGGTAAAATTGAGCACAGAGGTAGTTTTCTGGCTCTTACCAGTCAGGGAGGAGGATTGGCCACTGCCTGTAATGAGTGCAGATGGATTGTATTATTTTTAATAAGGCTATGGTGATGGAATGTGTGGTCACTTATGCAATGTTTGTGAAATTTAGTTCAGCCTTGCAGAGGTTGTGGCAGAAAAGGGTTTCCAGTCAGAAGGCAGTCAATGACTTTGACAATTTTCTTTTGATTGGTGAGGGTAAGCAGGGAGTGATGGTTGTATTTCAGGAGATGTATAAGAAGTTAGGCATGCCAAAAACATAAGATAAGTTTGAGGGGCCGAGCCAAGTGTTGAAGTTTTGGGGTTGACAGTCAACACAGAGAAGCACTTATTTTGTTTGCCAGAGAAGTAGTTAACCAAAATGAAAGGAAAGATTGAAGCATTTGGAATGAGAGGTTAGTTAAGAGTTAGGAATGTGATAGAGTTTCTTGGTCTGCTGAATTTTTGCACAGGGCAATATGTCTAGGCAGGACCTTTTGTAGGTCAGTTGCTAATTTTCTGAGAGGGATTACGGATAAGCATCATTGGGTTAGGGTTTTCTCTATGGTAAAAGTGAGCCTATCACTATGGATGGTGTTTTTGTCCAGTTTTAATAGTATGTCATTTTGGCAAAAGTACTGGTTGACAGGAGTGGAGTTAAGCCTGTATACAGGTACCTCAGGAACTAATGGCATGGGGCATTTTGATGGACAGTGGGTTGCGGTTTATTGGCCTGCAGAGTAGCTTCATGAATTGAGGAGAGATGTGGCATTTTTGGAGTTTATAACATTTGGATGTCGGTGATTTTAAAGGAAAGTTTGCAGAATACAAGCATGATTTACCTTTCTGATAACAAAACAGTTATACAGATTTTGTCGAGGAAGACCATGAGGTCAGTTTTGGTTTTGTTGGTCTTACAGAAGTTAATGTTGCAGAGCTTGTTTATTAATTTTAGTTTTTCAGCCAAACATGTTCCTGGACATTTTAATAACATAGCCAATAGCCTTTCCCATCTTCAGCTTCACAGGTTTCATTCCTCAGTTCCAGACGCAAAGCAAAAAACCATGGTATTGCTACAAGAGATATGGAACGTTGGAGAGGTGTAGTAGGATGGTTGATTCAGAAGTCATGGTTGGATTCTCCATTGTAGGCTTACAATACAGCAGTGGCTGCATTTTCACTGTTTGTTGGACAATTACCCCCGACTGCCAGGAAGTGGTCAGTAGTTTTGTTGATGAAGCATGTTATTCTTTAATGAGTTTTGGGTGAGGCAGAGAGATTGAGTAGAGTGAATTTATTGACCCTCAGTGCAGCTGCTAGGCTTATGGCTTTGGCAGATTTACAAAAACATGGCTGGTGGGTATTATGCTTAGGGATTGAGTGAGAGCTCAGGTCCAAGAACAGACTGGCATTTTCCCTTGTATAGGTTGCTATTGTCAGTTTTGTTGAAAGGCTTGTATACTTTGATGTTTTGGTGAGCAGTCAAGTAGACTGTACTATGTGCAGCAATAGTGGTATCTGTGTATGTGGAAATATTTTAGGTTGGCAAAGTGTTGTGGCCATTGCAATGTAAGGATACTTGTACTACTGACTTTTTGGTAGTGATATGGCAAAGCCTATCAAAGATGGCTCAGGTAAATAAGGCCATCAATTGGTGTTTCATGGTAATGTTGAACAATTGTGTCAGGTAGCATGGGTAGGCAGTTTTGGAGGCTGTGAAGTGTTTTGTAGAATTTGTGTTTTTGTTGGTAATGGGAAGGCTATAGTTGTAGCACAGTTTGTGTGTTTGATTAGGATTTCTTTGGAGAGTCAAGTCATAGGTGATGCAAGATTTTTGGCACATTCTTTTAGAGTGACTGATTTGTCAGAGGAAAGAGAGTCAGTAGAATTGATTTGTAGGGTAGGGAGTGGTCATCTATAGCATTTTATATCTCACCTTCTATAGGGTTATTAGGTTATCTGTGTAATTTTTTTTTCTTGTTCTGCAAGAGAAACCACTGTTTTGTTTGTTCACGCTTTTGTTTTAGGTGGAGAAGACAGTTCTGATTCAACCTAGTGGATATATGTTGGGTTTGGAACAGTACGGATGGAAAGTGTCATGGCATGGTTTTTGCAGGGTGGTAGAGGTTGTTGGGAAAACTTGATGAAATACAATCAGAATTAGGTGTATCACATGTGTTGGTTATTCATATGGGAGGTAATGATTTGGGTCAGTTAAACTAAAAGGGTTTTGTTGGGGAAAAATGTAGTGCCCCACACTAAACTCCTTGGAGTTACTATCGATGAACATCTCTCCTTTGACCCTCATATCCTAAACAACATCAGAAAGACCCACCAAAGTTAGGTCTGCTTTACAGACACACAACTTACCTCAAGCACTCAGCCAAAAAAATCTTAGCATCCTTCTTTATTTTACCATCTCTACTATATGGTACCCCCTGTTCACAGGCATTCAACTCTCTCTAAAAAAAAAACAAACTTGAATCTTGTTGCAATAAAGTAGCAACGTTTGCCAACAATGCTACACATACCTCTCATCACTGTATATCCCTTCAAAAACTCAATTGGCTCGAACTACCTCACTTCCTAACTTACCTACAACTCACCACTGCACATAAAATCATAACTATACCAGAAGATTGCCCATCCTTAGCCTCACTAATGTCCCCCTACAACCCCGCTAAATACCTCAGATCAGAAAATAAATGTCTTCTAAAGGTAGAATTACCAACCATACAGCTGGCCAAGCTCTTTACTCCGTTGCTATAGCCAAGTTGTGGAATTCCTTACCCACCAGAATCAGAACCACTTCTAACCACACTGTTTTCAAGAAGTCGCTGCAAGAATACCTCTCCAAACTATGGCTCTGTACTTGCTCAAATAATTCTTCCAGCATTACATGACACTAGAAACCTCTCCTAACAACTTTAACACTTTGAAGTATCTATCTATCTACACTTAATTTAACTCTTCCCTCTCTCAGTTTTATGCATCCTCAGCTACAAGATGAAATATAAAGAAAAAAAGCCTAATTCTAATTGTATATCAACATGTATATGTTGTACCTGGGTGTAAATCATTGTTATTTTTGTATTTTGTATAATGTTGCTTACTAGTAACTTGAATCTGTTAACCGTTGTTATGTAACTTTATCCCGACAATGTATATATAATATGTGGAGCTTTTCATCCCGGGCCTCCACTGAAAATGGGCACTCCTAGGCCCAATGGACTATCATGTTAAAGAAATGCAATTAAATAAAATAATAAATAAAATGTTACCGATTTATTAGATTTAAAGCAGAGGTTTCCACAGATGGTTATAGTTAGAGCTGAAGTTATGCTTCTGTTAGTGCGGAGGTATGCAGACAGTTTTATGGGTATGGAGAAAGCACTTAGAGTGTCAAGGGCTTTCAGGAGGCTGGGTTTGTATGTGATTGGGAACAGGGACTTTGATGGTAAGGATGCTTCTTGGTGCAGGCTGGATGGAGCTTACTGGAGTGAAACAGGCTTGGATTTATTCAATGTTCATTTTCATTATTTTTGAAGGACTTACTAAGAGGTTGATAAAGTACATAGGAACAGCCTGGAAACAGTTTATATCAACAATGCTCTTTGTGCACTAAATAAATTTATTTATATTATATGACAACAGATTCCCAGATTAACTTCCCCTGCTTCTTATTTGTGCAGGAATCCCTATATATGTGTGCAGTTTCATGTTTACCTTCCCCTGCATCTTTAATTCTTTCATTAAAGTTGGCCTTGTTTTTTTATTATGCTGTTCACATGTGCTCAGTCAATAGGTTTGCTTGCAGGCAATGCCTTTTTTTATATTATGTGCTCAAGCCTATAATACTTGCTTTGGTCACAGATAGGTGCTGCAAAATGTATAAGCTTGTTTAGCAGCTTGCATTTTCAGGGAGCACTGTAGATATTCTTGCTAAAATGCACAAATTGTATATCGTATTGTGAAGAGTACATGATTGTTAATGAATCCTGGGCACAGTCTTAACAGGTGGAAGTCTCAGAATAGTGAGACTGAATCTGTGAAAATGTGAACATATGAACACAAGGACTGAAATTGTTGCATGACAGTGTATTGCCCTATCTCCAAAGTATGGCAGGGTTGGAGTTAGAATATATAAGTAATGTGTGATAGAGTTCAGGAGTCTGAAAAAAAATACCTACAAAGTTGTAAACAATTCACAGTTTTTTTTAGTTTTCATAATTTGAGGAATTGCAATTACAGGTGTCAGAATTAAAATAAGAAGGCAGCTCTTAAACTGCAAAGCAGATTCTGTACCAATGGCAGATTATGCCAAAGTTTCCAGGTCTGATACCTATCAGGTGATTTCCCTGCCATTTGTCTTGTGAATGTGTAATAAGGTTAACAGGAAAGGGTCTTTTGTGGCTCAATATGCAAGGCAGAAGTCACCTCTTAGTAGGCTATATGATACCAGGAAGAAATACAAAAGTTTGAGATGATCTACATAATTTTCAAGATTTAGGCCAAAGATTTTTTTTTTTTGAGAAAGTGTTGTGGTTGTTCCAGTTCTGCAAAGCGTTTGGACAGATACATACCAAAATGGCCATTATATTTAATGACTGGCCTAATGAGAGCTGAGTGCAGTGGAATAATTGCATCCCTGGACCATACTTTTAGATATATGTGCAATGAAAAATTCCCAGATCCCTGACTAAAGATTCAACTTTTAGGGTCAATTGTCAATGTGATATTTAAAAGTGGTCCTTCCTTCCTCTCAATGGATGGTATTATACATTTATCTGCAAACATCCCACTACATTTTGCTTTAGTATTAGTAGAAATGCTTCACTTCAGTAACTTTAATTTGCTGTTTCAAGTCTGCTGTACTTCACTGAAATGAAATATTGCACAATAAATTACTTGTTACATCAAAACTTAAAAAGCTAAACAACTTTGAAAAGAAACAATACTACTTGTGCATTGAACTGGTGCAGTTTAAAATGTATGGGACTATAGGGGTTCCCAATATATGTTCAAGAACTGAAAGAGTGAGTCCTGAAATGTTAACAAATTAATTTTATTAGGGCAAAACATATACTAAGTCCAAAAGTAGTGTATCTTATAGAATTCTCTGCTCTCAGAGGTATAGTGATTTCATAGTTAACATATGTAAGGGATGGGATTTTTGGTGCTGCCCCCCCCCCCCCCGTATCAGGGTTACAGGGGGCTTGCTTCCTGCAAAAAAATACTTTTAATATTTAACGAGTTTTGCACTTCACTATTTCATCTGTAGAATCATGCTTAATCTTTTGGAGATTTAGGACTCACATAGTAGAATCTTTGACTTCTAACAAGACACATTGCTATAGCAGCAAAGTATGGGGCATACCGACAATATTGACAATTATTAGTATTATTAAGATTGCATATACTATCAGTTGCAACGGTGGTGTAGAAGAACAAATCCCTGACTGTGATCCAACGGTTTTGGGTTCAATTAGCAGCCTTGTGACTGACTGAGCGGCAGGGAAGGGATCAGTATGCCTGTTCTAGATGAGCGAGTGCTCGTTCATGTGCTCCCTAAAGGGATATGTGCTCCAAACAGTGACGTTTTCAAAGATTCAAGAAACTTTATTGTCATTTGGGGCCACACAAATGCACCCTAAATGAAAGTACAAATGCCAGCTCATGAGAGAAACGCAGTGCAAATAACGTAGATAAAATGGCATCATAGAATAACATAAGAAAAAAATAACAACACGTATGACATGCAAGAGGTCGTTCACATTACATAAACACACTCAATACCCATTATCCAGTGAAAAATAATAAATAAACACCCACCACCAAACCCCTTACACTGTTAAGATATAGAATAAATACCAGACCAGTGAATAGCAGCTGTTTAGTTACCATATTGCACTTAAAATTTTAACTGGTCATTTGGGGACATATGCAGGGCTGAATATGGATTATTAGTGATAACTGTATATTAAAATCCAATGCACTGTGTGGTCTTTTGGAGGTATAGGAGCAGCTTTGTTCAGAATACAGACAATGAGAAATTCTCTCTAACTTTTTATCTTTGATGAGCATGTTGTCCAATAATTTGGAGCAATAATGAAAAAGACATGATCTGATGTAGACATTGATTTTCTGGAAGTTGATAGACTGATGTTTCATTCAAGTGAGAATGTTCAGTATCACTTAAGGTGAAGACAGTTTAAATGAGAAATGAGTTTTGCAATTATTATACAGTAGTCTGTATCTGAACGTTCCATACAGAAGATCTCTGTATTCACAGAAGAGTAACCGATTAGCACATCTTGGTGAGGGGCATTAATGTTGATAGTAAGGACAGTGAAGGATGAAGTGATGAAACTACATATATGACTCAACACAGTGTTGCAGATTGTCATACCTTCAGGGTTTAGACGTTTTGAGTGTACTCAGATGTCTCTGCTTGTGCTGATAGTCTTTTTTATGAATTTGAGTAGTGTGATTGGCAAATATTAGAAAAGGATCAAGGGTAATGCCCAGATATATTAATCAATTTCTGGGTTCAGTGCTGGATTTCCCTAAAGTGATTGCTTTGTTTTTATTTATTTGTGTAACAGTTATGCACTAGTTTACTGCACTGCTTTTATTTATTTGTTTGAATGAATTATTTACTTTTCTGTGTCTCCATTTATATAATTGCTGATCTGTGGTTGAATTTTTGTCCAATTGTTGTTGTGCTCTTATAGTTTGTGGCTTTTGCTGTTGCCCGCCTCTACTGTAAATTTGATAAGGGACACTCCTCCCAGTCCCATCTCGTTAGCTCATTCTACCTAATGCAGAGATCTTTTGAGAAGGTCAAACCCCTTACTTCCTCAACCTTGAATTTGTTTCTGTTCCTCCTCTCTCCATTTCCACTTTACCAACAAAACAAAACAAACAAAAAAAAAAAACAAACAAAAAAAAACACACACACACGTTATTCAGCTTCTTTTACTGTATTTGTGTTTCCTCCTCCTGCTCCATTACTTCATCTTGCTTTTTCTGCTACTTGCTGTGGTTTGTTCACTAAAGTGTTCAATTACATATTTTCTGTTGCATTTGTTACTGCTTATTTATAGCCTGTTTAAATTGTAAGTGTTATTCTAAGCCTCTTAATTTTGGTTTTAGCACTTGGGCTTTAGGCTAACCCCTTAGCTCTCCCTGGCCTTCTCTCTCAGATTCTGAAAAATATGGATGGACAATTTCATACAGTTTCTCCTGCCAGTCTGGTTGATGTGGGCATCCTGAGACAGTGTAGTAACTGCCTTATGTACACAGACAACCATCTACTACTACCACCTAGGAACACAGTTTGCGAGATATGCAATTAAATTAGGAAACTAGAGTCCAAGCTCTGTCCCTCTCAAGCCGGTATATCTGGCACTGAGAAGGATGACAACACAACCACTACATCTCAAACACCACCTAAACCTGCACAACACACACCCACATATGTGGAGGTCCTCAACAAAAACATACCCAAACAAAGGAGATCTCTGAGGCAAAAACACACACAATCTCCACAGCCCTCCACACCACATACTATGCATAGTTCACACACCTGTGTCTCACAATTGCTAAAGTTTAATCATAAACCCAACATATTAGTCATAGGTGACTCCATTGTAAGACACACAGATGTGCCTCTCACCAGGATGGCTAAGGAGAAAGTCATGGTTAGTTGTCTGTCAGGGGCCAAAATCCGCCATATCACACATGCATTTAGGTCTATCAACAGCAGGTACTGTTATGACTCTGTCATAGTCCATGTTGGTGTGAATGACTTGAGGCATACCTCCATGGACTATATGAAGAGAGACATGATTGAACTCACTGAATATGTCTTGCAGGCAGGTATGTCCCTAGCCTTAAGCAGCATTCTACCATCACCCAGAATAATGCCTGAATACAAACAGAAAATGATTGACTAACAATTGGCTTAGTTTCTGGTGTCATTCCGGGGGGATCCAGTACCTGACAGCCTGGGAAGATATGATTGACAGACCATGATGCTTTGCCAGAGATGGCCTGCATCTGTCTCACCTGGACTTCAGGATTCTGGCAAAGGTTCTTGCCTCCTCTATAGTGACATTTTTTAGGAAAAGTGATGAGTTTAAAACTACCAACATAAAAATTTAAACAAAACCCAAATTAAAGGTCATGCTGCTAAATGCTAGGAGTCTAAACATGAAACTGCACTCATTGCAAGCATTTCTAAGTCTGGAAAATGCTGATACCTGTGCATGCACAGAAACCTGGTTCAAAGCTGTGGAGAGCACTCCAGCCTTACCTGGTTACTCATCCTGTCATACATTCAAACCCCAAACTGTGGGTAGTAAAGCCAAAGGAGTTGGAGTTTCAATATATATTAAAGAAATACACACCTCCAGGCTGGTCAAATAGTACGACGCACAGGAGACACTCCAGGTGCAGTTAACTATTGACAAGACCTCTAAACAAATCATAGCTAGCTACTGGCCCCCAACTCTGACCCATGATGCCCAACCTGCCAATCTAGACCTCTTAGAATCTATCAAGGTTCAACCCTTTACCCTGATCCTGGGTGACTTTAATAACCCAAACATAGAATGGAAGAACTACTCTTTTCAGAACACAAATGCCCAGAGATTCCTCGATTTTGTCATGCAAATTATTTGGAACAGCTAGTTGATACCCCCACAAGAGGTGATAATATCTTGGACTTGGTATTAACCAACATGAGTAACTGCTGCAGAATCCCTGCAGTATCATCCTCCCTTGTGCAATCTGACCATAAAGCAGTCATGTTCGAAGTCAGCATCTCCCTGGACCCCCCTCTAGCTAGGATCAACCAAAAAAACTTCTCCACAGCTGATTACAGCCTCCTGAGGGATGATATAAACAGCTTCACAGCCCCTCCCCCTCTCTAGGAACTGGCACCAGTATCCAAAACTATAATAAATTATTATACAAACATTTATATAGATGCATAGAATCAGGAATACCTGACAGGACTAAATCATCCTCTGCAAGGAAGAATGCACCTGTCTGGTGGACATCTACAATAAATAAACTCTATAACAAAAGAAGAAAAATGCTGTCTAGGACCAAGATGGAGCAGATGCCCTAGTGGAAGCAATCTCTCCTTAGCCTAAACAAGCAAATAAGAGCACTAGTGAAATCCTCCAAAGCAAACTTTGAGTCAAAATTGGCAACATCTACTAGAGACAATCATAAGGCCTTCTTCACATATGTCCGTAATCTCAAAGGTAACACCCAGATCTGTTCAAAACTGGTGGTGAAGGACACCACATATACAAATCGCCGTAGATATAGCAAACTTGCTGGCTGACAGATTTAGCAAAAATTTCACCCCTCTGTCCCCCACATCAGTAAATCAGGACATTCACAGTACCTGCCCCCTTCCTCTTATATCTAGGTATCAGGTCATCACTGGACTCTCAATGGCAAAACATACAGCCTCCATGGGACCTGATAACATCCCAGGCTGCATCCTACATGAACTCAGGCAGGAACTTGCAGCACCATTAGGTGCCCAATTCAACCAAAGCCCGAGTACTGGTTTTGTCCCAGCTGAGTGGAGGACAGCCACTGTCATCCTTTTACACAAATGTGGAGCATCCACTGATTCAGGAAATTATAGACCCATCAGCCTAACTAGCCTGATCTGCAAGGCCATGGAATGGATTATCATGGACCTCATTAACAAGGACATTGGCAACCTCCAAACACTCGATCCCACACAGTTTGGCTTCCTCAATTGGAGGTCATAACTGTTAAATTTCCCTCTACTCTGTTGTATACAGACTCCTCAGATGTGACCTCTGTCTGGCATACAGGGTGATCTCGGACCCCACCTTGATGGGACTGCTGCATATCCGCAAGTCAAGCTCCCCTCAGGTAACCTGCACATGCGGCCTCAACCTGGTCTGTGACATCAATAGGACTTGCTGGCAAGACAGATTTGTGTCCCAGAGACTTCCCCATCTATGGAATAGACTCCTTCTCCATGTCAAGCAGAGTACCTCTTTACCCCGTTTTAAGCAGAATCTGGATAACTGGATGGGAAATAGAAAATACATCCCAGGTATTCTGAATTCCTATTAAATGATCGAAGAGGCATTCTTTCAAATGTGTCTTGATCAAACTTGAAAGCACGAAAAGGCAAATTAACGAAATGGCATATAAGCAAATTCTTTCCCTGGGAAAGAAATCGCTTGGCCGCTTCCATTACTTTACCGTTTTTTGTGACTGTAGTGCGATCTCGAAGTTGGTATATTTAAGTAGGGGAGTGGGGGGCACCACCCCCACATTAGGGGTGAAGCCCTCTACTTTATGTAATGTTTTAAATTATTGTTTTTTTTTGTTTGTTTTATGGAACAGCGATTTTTTTACCTTGGAAAAAATTCACTGTTCTAAGCGTTCAAGATTCGATTACATGGGTTTGATAAATCATCATTCACTTTTTTAAGCATTCAGTGATTTAACATAGACCTGGGATTCCACCCGTGTCCCTTCTGTACAGGGGCATCGGGGTGCTGATTTGTCTATGCATGGGCTAAACTCTTGGCTAGGCTTATAAGGGCCTCAGGGACAATAGCCTAGTAACTGCCTATGATCCTAGGATCCTATTGGAGGGGTTTGATTCATCATTGTTTATAGCCTTGTCACAGTGTTAAAGCATGCAAGTTTAGTCTTTTATAGTTGAAAAAAAATGTTTTGCAGTTTAATCTATAAAACAGACTGCAACTTATCTGTTTGAAATTATTTATGGATGACATCATAGCATGCTGCATTTCTGTAAATGACTGCATCATCTACATAAAAGACCATGTCATTGGTGTGAAGCTATGTTAGGAGACTGTCAATAAACATAACAGATACTTGCAGGACCTCAGAATGGAGTGAGGTGTGGAAAGTTATTGGCCAACTTTGAAAGCTAGGTGTGTGTTGGAGATGTAGCTAGTAAGTCCGTAAACTACTGATGTTCCAAAGTTGAAGCATGGAAATGAATGAAGATAGAGGATGTGGATAACTGTGTCAAATGCTTTGGTGAGATAAACAAAGCTGGCCTTCATCAGATTACATGCATAATGCACCTGTTAGGGTTAAGTGTGCTGCTAGTACATGTCTAACTTTAGTGAACCTATTCTTCTCTATTGACAGGAGCTTACATTTGTAGAGAGAGAGAGACAGTAGCCACAGACAGCCTACAGAAGTTAGCTAAGAGCTGAAGGACAGAGGCTGGGGACATCACTATAATTATGGCTGTTTTTCATGCAGTATGGAAAGATTATTTCTTTATAAAAGGTTGAATAACTGTTTCACCTGGCTCTCTATATTGTCTTTGCAGATTTTGAAGATGCATGGAAATAAGCCATTGGATCCAGTGCTAGGTACATTTTAAGAAACCAGGGAAATGACCCATTTGATGTAATGTTACCAGGATTAAGGAGTCCAGCAGTTTGCTTACAGTTATGAGAGAATTGTCTTTAAAATGCAGTATAGGGATGTATAGTTTTGTTGGATGACTGGGACTGGAAGGTAACAGGGTGAGGAATTTGTAGAAAGGGGGTTGGCACAGGTTGGAATAGGAACACAACAGGGTAAAATTGAGAACAGTGGGAGTATGGGACAAGTGGAGAATATTACCTGGAATTGCATTGTGTATAAAAAGACAACAATATAAATAAATTGTGCACATCATGTGGTGCACTATGGTTGTGGGAAAAGGTAACTCCTGTCCAGCAGATAGCAAATTTCTGGATGGTGTGAATTGTGTTAGACATTTTACAACTCTATATGTTTATGTTGAATTGTGTTAGACATCTAATATGATTTATGCTTTATTATTGGAAGTTACTATGCCATGCTAGCATTTTGTCTGCACCAAGTTGTTTTTTGTATAATAGTATAGTCTATTTGCATAGCTGCACCTTGTTCACTAATGTTATCCATATAATTGTGCTGTGTGTAGACAGCTCATACTGGTGTCTAATTATTTCTATATAATTGTGCTGTTACTTTTGGATAGAATCACATTAGACAACCTCGACAGAGTGCTGCTGGCTTTATTTTTATCTGCGACTGCATAACTGTCTTGAGGTTTCTTCTAACAGACTTTTTCCAATTGGCTCAGTATCTGCATATATTAATAGTTGGTTCAAGACATTTTTCCTGCATACAGTAGCTATTTGCTCAGTTTGTTTTTTGTAATCTTTATAATATATCTTTACCATCTCAAAGTACTTACTCCTCTCTGTACTCTTCTTTTCTAGACCTAACACCACTCTTAAGTATTCAACTGCGGTACCACCTTTATCATTCTTATAAGAAAAGCGCAGTCCGGGTCTGAACTGTCTGCAAACAACTAAAGTTAACTTTGAGTATGTGTCTACCTGTTTTGAGCCAATATTCATTTTCCCCTGGAGAGCACTCTGCTTTGCCTTGTAAGCAGCCCCCCCCCCCCACACACACACACACACACTCATCTTCCACTTTCTCTCTTATTCCCTTCTGTTAGCAGATAGTATCCATAATCTGATCAATACTGTGTGTTTGTTAATTTAAACTGAGACCACAGTGGCCTACTGATACAAGGTTATCCTGTTTTTCCACCTGAAAATGGTTAAGAAATGACTTACAGTTTCAGAGCAGTCCTTGGTCAATTGTGATTGTTTCTCAAACACTAACTTGTCTTTGCTTTGGCTCACTAGCATCAGAACAAAGAACTGTCTGCTCACACCCTTGTTCTCCCCTCCCCCTTCCCTGTTTATTACCTTAAGACAATCCCAAAGTTAATAAATATTACCTGTGGCAGGCACCATTTTTTTAAAACTACAACCACCCTTGTCACTATCATATGTTCATTCCTCAATTAACTCTGTTACCTGATTGTTTCCAGCCCCCTCATAAGAGCAACTAACAGGGTCTCTACCCACTTCGCTTCCCACCCTGCCCCCTATTCCCTCCCGCCCCCAGTGGTCCCTCCTTTATTACACTCACAAACCCCTCCCATCTTTCCAGTAGCCAACCACAGCACTAACCCAACACTACCTCCTCCAACTTCCCACTATCACACCTCCTCAACTAACATGTACAAGCATACCATACCTATGCTCACTGCATGCACTCTCCTTGCATATCTTACATCCTACCAAAGCTCTATCATTCCCGCACTCAACCACTACCACTGTACCACTACTCACACCACCACTCATGTCTCACCCTCACTCAGCTCCCCTCCCACCAACTCAAGAACCATCCCTATGCACCCCCCACATATTCTACCAACTATATTACTCAAACATAAAGCATCCCTACAACTTAACATAGTAACCCTCCTACCATACCTATTACCCAAAGAGCACAATCATAAAGTTTCCCTTATAAACAAACACATTCAAAAACTGAGAAAACTAATAACCTCATGCATATCAAAACTAGCCCTAAGTGGAGATATCCACCCCAACCCTGGCCCTACCGTCTCCAACCTCAATCCTCATAATCAGACTAGAAACCACAACTTCTCCCATATTACAGACAATACAAAGCCAAATGACTTCCTTCTACTAAGCCTAAATATTAGAAGTATATCCAACAAAGTCCATGAACTCCATGCCACCACAGACTTGTACTCCCCAGATATAGTCATCCTGACAGAAACCTGGTTAAAACCTCAAATTACCAGTGAGCAGATACACCCTACAGGTTATGGCATACTAAGAATAGACCGGCTAAACAAGAAAGGAGGCGGTGTAGCTATAATATTTAAACAGCATCTAAACATCCAAATCTTAAAATCATCAGCTCCACAAACAGGCAATGAAGAAATAATATATACCAACCTCAAAATAAACCAAAACAAAACCATCAACATAATTGGATGCTACTTCCCACCTGGCCAAAACATCCTTGCACTAGAAAACCTCCTCAGCTGGTCTACCCACCATCTCCCCCAAGAAACTATCATTTTAGGTGATTTCAATATTGACTGGCAATCATGTTCTGGCAACCATCCAACCCATCATGTAAACCTTCATGGCTTCACCCAACTAGTCCAGTCACCAACCAGGATAAATAAAAACTCCAGCAAGCACACTACCCTGGATTGGATACTAGTCAGTAAGAGCCCCCAGTTATATATAACAGGCTGCTTATCAAATAGACTCAGTGATCACTCCCCAACATTCCTACTGAAAAAATACCTATACCAAGCTAAACCTGTCATCTACCGTCAGATACGTAAAAAAATAAACTTTAACCCACTCACATTCATCTCATCCCTCAAAGAATGTAACTGGCATCCTCTAAAGTACCTCAGTCTTGATGACGCAGTTGAATTTTTTAATACTACCTTCCTGAACATCCTTAATTACCATGCCCCCATAAGACTTTCCAGAATCAAAGCACAACCCTCCCCATGGCTACAGAAAACCACTAAGTCAGAAATGAAAAACAGGGATAAAGCCTGGGAGCACTGGCGCAAAACCAAGACCCCCTCAACTAGACAGAAATTCATAGAACTATGCAATAGAGTCAAAAAGCTAATAAAACAGGACAGATTCCAATACTAACAGTCTGCCCTAGACTCCTCCGAACACAGCCCCAAACAATTCTGGTCCTCCATAAACTCCATCCTCCATCCAGGTAAAGTCAGTACCCCTCCTCCTAATATCCCTCACTCCTCAGAAAATATTGCTACCTCATTCAACACACACTTCACACAAACCATACTATCACTAGCTAAACAACACAACCCCCCTCCCCTCCAACCCACACCTTCAACTACTAACCTCCCCACTGCCTTCTCTTTTTCTCCTGTACTTACTTCCAACATAAAAAAACTCTTAACTAAACTTAAACCCACCAAATTAGCAGCAGACAACCTCCCAAGTGAATACCTACAAATTGCAGCTGATGCTCTGGCCTACCCAATATCCATCTTGATTAACCGATCTTTGTCAGAAAGTTATGTTCCCACACTGTGGAAATTATCACATATAATTCCTCTCCACAAAGTCGGACCCTCCACAGAACTAACCAGTTACCGCCCCATAGCTATTCTCTCTCCACTCTCCAAAATACTAGAGAGATGTATACACTCTCAGGTCTCAGACTACCTCCTTACTAACAACCTCCTTTCCAATACTCAGCATGGTTTCCGACCAAACCATAACACCACCACTGCCTTACTCTCCTTTACTAACACTATCCTTCAGCATAAAAACAATGGCTATCTCTCCTCTGCTATTTTCCTAGACCAATCTAAAGCATTTGACATGGTCCCACACAAATAACTTATCTCTGTCCTCAATAACCTATCCTTCTCACAATCAGTCACCAACTGGTTTCAGAGTTACCTGTCTGACCGCCAACAATCCATTGTATGGCAGAATGACATATCTCCCCAACTACCTGTCTCCATAGGGGTTCCCCAAGGATCTATCTTTGGACCACTACTCTTCTCTGTTTTCACAAATAATCTAGCTTCTGCCACCACACATGGCACGCTCATACAATACGCAGATGACTCGACCATCATCTGCTCAGCCCAGTCCCTACCCAAACTGCAAAAAGTCACACAGGAAGCTTTTTCCTCTGTTGAAACTTGGTTATCCGATGCCCAATTAATACTCAACCCAAACAAAACTAAACTACTCATCTTCCAACCCACCAAACATACTCAAAACAACTCTCACTTTAACATCACAGCAAAAGACAACACCACTATATACCCAACTGAACACACTAAATTGCTAGGAGTGGAAATAGACAATAAACTAAAATTTGACATTCACATATCCATGACCATAAAAAAAGTCCACAAAAAACTAGGAGCGTTATACAGAAATAAGCATCTTCTCACCAAAGCAGCAAAGATTTCAGTAGCAAATTCCCACCTTATCTCCACCCTACTTTATGCCTTTCCAATATATACCAACCTAAGGCAATGCGATCTAAACAAGCTAGAGACCTGCTATAACAAAATTGCCAAATTCGCCACAGGGGCATCCTACCATAGTCACCACTGTCTCTCACTTGCTGAACTGGGCTGGCTTGAACTCCCTCACCTCCTTCAATGGTATCAACTCTCACTCGCCCACAAACTAGTAAACCATCCACTAAATGTCCCATCCCTCCAGAATCTACTCCAACCCTATCGCATCACCAGACCACTAAGATCCAGCAACAAAAATCACTTGCAGATCACTAAAGCCAATAACTCTGCTGGTGAAGCACTATTCTCTTGCACCATAGCCAAATTATGGAACTCCCTCCCACCCACAATTACCTCCGTACCATCATGCACCCACTTCAAAACTTTACTAAAAGTGCACCTAAAAACATGCTGGCTATGCCCTTGCAACTCCCACTCTAATATCACCCACCCCATCCAACCACTACCTTTCTTTCCACTCCACTACCATGATTATAGCAAGCTCAGATGCTCATAAGCCTAGTACTTATACAGCAGGAACTTCTTATTTTAACATTTGTTAATGTCTGTTATGTACTTCACAGATAAAGATTCTAGTTGTCTACTGATGTACTATGCTCTTCATCTGTAAATATGTTGTAAATTGCTATGTAAATTGTTAATTGCTATGTAATCCAATGTAACTACTGTCTGTTTATTTTAACTGTGGAGCTTTTCTCCCCGGGTCTCCGCTGAAAATGGACCTACGTCCAGTCGGACACTCCCGGTCAACAAATATAAATAAATAAATAAATAAATAAATAAATAAATAACTAAAATAAATGGTGGAAGCTGTTTTAATGCATGTCTGGGAGAGATGTTTGGTTACTCTTGCCATCACATTCCTTTTTTAAAGTGGCATAGCTTACAGATGTATTAATGATAACATAGCAAAGAGTACTACTAAAGATGACATCACCATAACAAGTACCATAGTAAATGTAAGCACTTTTTTGTAAGTAATGATTTAAGAAGTTCAGTAAATTGATATCAGCACAGCAAGTTAAGGAACTGTTTACCAATAAGACAATGAGACATCAACAATCGTTTTTTTCACGTCTGTGTTTACTGAAACTTTATTTTCAAAACCAATGAGCTGAAAGACATAAAACAAGAAAAAAATCTTTTTTTTTGCAGGGTGACTCATCCCCCAATGTGGAGGAAAAGCATATCACACACCACTCAAAAAAAAAAAAAAAAAAAAAATATATATATATATATATATATATATATATATATATATATATATATATATAAGCAATAATGCTAGACAAGATGTGTGCTAATGTGTAATTAATGCCTGCCTAGGGGTGTTGTGAGGCCCAAAGCCTCAGGTGGAGGGCCTCTACACCCCTGAAGGGGCATTAATTACACATTAACACACACCCTGGTGGGCATTATTGCACTTAGAAAATGAGCTCTCTGTAAATTGTTGTGTTTTACTTATGTATTTTTTTTAAGTTCTATTTTACTTTTTTAATATATTTTTGATGTAAAATAGTTCCACCATCTAATGTTTCATACTTGCTGTAGTATATGTTAATGGTGTTGGAGAAAGCATTTTACATCCAAAATATATTAAAAAATAAAACAGTACTTAAAAAAAATATATAAGTACGTAAAACACAACAATTTTACAGAGCCCATTCTCTAAGGGCTGGCAGAGATCATTCTCTTTCACTCTCTCTCACACATGCTACCAGCCTACCAGGGGATCATTGGTCCACTTTCACACGTCACTCACTCTATTACACACACACACACACACACACACACACACACACACACACACACACACACACACACCTTTTTTTTCATTTACTAAACAGCAGAAGCACTGCTTAGCAAGTGTAAAACAGGAAAACAAACGTAGCCAATATAGTTTAACATGAATAACTACATAAATACCATATAAATATAATTTTTCCCCTTACCAACGAGATGACTGCTAGGCATCTTGCCATGCAGGAAGAGGTGGTAGAGTGAGCTAGTGTGCCAGATATGGGAATCATGGACACTGCCAGGATGTTGGGCTGACACTTTGGTGATGTACTCCCATGCTTCACATACTACCTGCCATTTGATGGAATGGTAGCCCTTCTTTTTGTGGTACTGCCCCTCCCGGACCAGGAGTTGCCCTAATTTCTACAAGGGAGAAATCTATTGTACTGAGTAGCTCAGGGAAATATGCCAGCTCATAAAAGGCATGCATAGTCCTGGCTGGGTTCTGAGGTGACACTAGGAAATAGATGCATTGATCCATGAGTGCTAAGACTACATCCAGGAACTGCTGCAGGGTCCTCAAGGCAAAAGCCAGTGAGATCCCCAACATGTTCCCAGTCTGGAAGGTCCTCATAGCAAGTATAGTGAGGGCTATGCATACTTTGGTGTCCACAGGAATAGGAAGCCCATGCATTCCTCCAGTGCCCCTATGGGGGTCAAACATGCCCAATAAGACCCTTATAATGTACCTGTCCACTCAGAACTAATCAAGGATTTCCAGATTACAAAGTTATAATGAGTAATCATTTGCATATATTTTTGCCTTCTTGATGGCAAGCACTGCTGGGTGCAAGCAGTTTTGTCCCAGCCAAGACAAGCAACTTAGACCTAGAAATAGCAAAGCTCATCGCAATTGATAGCATTTTGGTCGACTGCAACTCAGATAGATTTAGCAATGCTTTCCTATAGTGTATATACAACCAGCATGGAATAGTGGGAAAAACTAACAGTGATGACTGCACCTGGTAGGTGACTCTTATCTGTGCTGCAGAAGATGTGGTCAGTTAGGGTCCATACAGCTAAGGTGAAAGGTGCTGGGAATGTACTATGATTAGGTATAGATGGTGACTGGAATTAGATGGTATGTTGGCTAGCAGAAAGCTATGTTAATGGTTTAAGATAGTATTAGGCTAAGTCACCACAATGGGGGATATTTATAGGTGTATTAACATGAGTATGCCTTTCTCTGCATTTAAGGTAGCAAAAATGTGCATAGCCAAATACTGCATAGTTAATAACTGTACTGTACCTATAAGAATATCTTCCTAGACAACAATCAGTTAAACAAACTGTGCCAGAAAGCTTTCCCATGGAATGTGATAGTCTGTAGCTAGCAGGATGATTTAGCAATATTTTCCCATGATTAGGAAAGGAAAGCTGCATCCTTAATGCTGAAACTGGGGTGTCTGAATGGCAGACATTCAATCTCCAGGGAGATATGTGTTGACAGAAAAAGCCATTGAACTGCAGTGTCTAGGTTATTTGAGGTGACCAAGAATTTTGGAGAAGAACATTAAAGTAACATTCCCTGGGATTCAATAAACTCTGTGCAAGAATAGCACTATTCCTGCACGGAGTGGTCCATGTCTATATAGCAAAGCAGTGTGCCTTGCATATTCATGAAGGCACACTGCTGTTTAACCTACACGGACACGAACGGTGAACAAGTGCAGGGGGCATGTTCAAGTAGGGTACAGACATTGAACACACCCCCTGCACTCAGAAAGTGTCGTACAGCACTTTCTAATAGGCTCTGGATTAATATTAGAGAATTACTCCAATATTATGCCAGTATTTTAGTGTCCATGGTCACTGAAATAAAATAAATGATTATTTCAGTGTCCATGGACACTGAAATACACACAGCATCAGGAAAGCAATGCAGGGGGTGTATGACAGGTTCTGTGACACACCCCCTGCATTGTAAAAGTGCTATACAACACCTTCACAATCTGATAAAGCAGGAAATGTGTCCAAATGCACAAATAATGTGGGATAAATCCCTCAAAAGGGACACATCAAAATTATTTCCCTCACAAACTTAGAAAGTTGAAAGAAAACAGGTCATGCATTAGCATGAATTACCAAAGGATAGAGGCCTGAAAGCAAATGTATGCCAATATTCCCTGACAGCAGTCCATGTGGACAAAGGCACAAATAATGGGGGGAAAAGCAATAAAATAGGGACACCGCTGAAAGATTGCCCTCATACACGTAGAAAGTTGATAGAAGACAGGATATGTATTAGCAGGAATCTCTGAAGGATAGAACCTGAAAACCAAATGTATGCCATTATGTCCTGATTGCAGTCCTCAATGACTTGTCAGAACACTACAATACTCACTTAAATAGCATAATAATATAATAATAATATTATAATTTTTTTTTCTAGGCTAAGGAATGTTTGAGGGTAGCTAAGCGGGTGTGCGCATTATGGCCCTCCGCTTACCATAGCTTAAACATCCCATAGGAGATAAATACAAATATACCAATGAAGCTTCCAAACTGAAGTAGTGTAGTGGTTCGAGTCTTGGCTTTACATACAAGTGTTCACAGTTCGAGATCCAAGACAGGCAATTTATTTTTATATGGAAAAGTAGTGTTAAAATTATTTTTGTAAACTTTAAATTATGTAGCAATTGTTTTTTTGTCAACCAGGGTAGTGTAGCTGGTGTAAAATGTAAGTGTGAGTGTATATAACATGTGAAACCACCCATGTACACACAAGTGCCCCATACAAGTATAGTAACACCCCATGCCAATGTAAGGAAAGCACATAGAGGGATGTCATGCAAAGTACATCATATACACTTAATAAATGAAATCATTCCTCTGATATATTTAAAAAATTAAAAGTGAGCAATGGTTGGAAATGCTCAGCTAAGCTTAGAAAGTATAACCATTGCTAAGACATGAATGCTAAGCAGCAGATAGCTCAGCTAAGTGGATTTGCGCACTGTTAAACAGTGCTCAACAACTTCCCTTTTAAGCAGTGTTAAAACCAGCTCAGCAGATTTACGCACTGCTTAGAGGAGCTTAACCTTTTCAAAATGGTCCAATGACAGTAAAGGGTGGTAATATTGCACTATTTAAACAGCACAGGTGGGAATACAGCCATAACCTGTTATATTCCATCTGTGCAGATACAATGGCTAACATAGGAGAGGGAATGTGCATTTGGGCGCAACACTGGACCATTCGGGAGTCCAGGGCCATGGCTGGACTCCTAGTTAAAAACCATGAGGAAAGACTGCTGCAGGGCCGGTAACAGGGCTCTCAATACAAAGTGTAGGCCTGGGGCCATCTCGCATGTGAATCACCAGTACTACTGACATCCCCTGGACTGGGGAGCAGGTATGGCACCACTATGTAGACCTAAATCATAGGAAGGGAGTGCTCTTGGACCACAGGATCCAAGATGAACAGGCCCAGCATGCTCCAGTAGTGTGTAGGCATCATTATCAAGTAGTTTGTAGCAAATACTAGTCTGAGAATGTGATAGACAGATATGCATAATGTGTGTTTTTCTCCTGTACAGCTGCAGCAGAGAGGGCTGTGAACATTGAAGCCCACTGTGACAGACTGCTGAGGCTGCACCGACAGGCTGGTGAGTACAAATCTATTTTGCAGTATTTTGTTAAAATAGCTAAGAAGGAGTACATTGCTTACTGCTAGTAGGTATACTGTTACTGTGTGAACTGAATAAATAAAAAAGTATGACTGATGTATATTGAAGTCCAATAAAGACCTTTAAAAAACTGTTGTGTTTATTCTTGTGTGTTGTTGTAGATATATATAGAATGTATACAGGTTCTTCAAAGCAAATATGGCTGTGACAGCATACATTAACTGAGGTGCATTTGTGAAGAAGCTGTTAGGTGAAACCATAGATGGTGTAGTTGTAAAATGAGATATAAATGAAATATGAAATATATACTGCACTAAGCTCTGAACCCTGAATAGTAATATGTCAAGTTTCAAAGTGTGTGCCATTCAGCATTGTTTCATAGATTCATAGTTTCATAGTATAGTACTAGGCTATCTGCCCTGGGGCATTTGTAAGCCTAGCCATAGTGATGTGGCTTTTGCCACCCCATGAAATGGTACAAAAATGTACAGAATAAATCTAGAATACTGTGCCTCTGTCTAGTAGTGACACAATGAAGGTCCCCTTATATAATAGAATTAGTTTACTGTGCCCCTGTCTAGCAGTGACACAGATGTGACCCCTGGGGTAAACTTACGATCTCCCATCCACTCATCAAGATTTCTCTTGAAGAGAGTCAGTGAGGGGCTCTGCCTAATACGAACTGGGATCCTGTTCCAAAGCATGGGAAGCCTCTGGGTTATGAATCTATCCCTCCAACATGTCCTATTCATACTTGTGCCGAGGTTTAAGTCTTTAGCTCTCGTGGTCCTGATGGATTTGGATTTTTTGAGGTGGAGCATGTCCATCAGATCCTGATTGGACATGGCCTTGTACGTCAGGCAGAGATCACCTTCTGAGCAGGCAGTATGCTACTGAATAGAGCTGAAGTTTCTTTAGTCTGGCAGAATAAGACATATGTTGGAGACCCTTGATCCTTTTGGTGAGGTACTTTTGTGGTCTCTCCAGCTGTTGCAAATGCCGGGTGAGGTACATACCAAATGGGGCATTGTACTCAATCATGGGTCTGATGAGGGAGGAATATAGGGGTACAATGACATCCTTGGATCTGGATGTGAATCCCTTCATGATGAGGTGTGCAAGGTAGAATGTTTTTCTAACCACTTTGGCAACGTGGGTGTCAAATGAGAGGTCGCTGTCTACTTGGGTCCCTAGGTCTCTGATTACTTTTTCCGTACTCAGTGGGTTGCTGTCTATGTGATAATTTGTGGGTACTTTGTTTTTTCCAAAAGGGATGACTATACATTTTTTGGCATTTAGTTTAAGGCCGTGACTACGGCACCAGTTGTCCTTTTCAGTGAGGCCTTTTTGTAGGATGTGTGTGTCTGCTGGTGTATCGACTATGGCGCCTAGTTTGCCGTCATCTGCAAACTTTGTCAGCCACAGTCCTCCCATGTTTGCTTTAACGTCTGAGAAATAAATGCCGAACAAGAGGGGTCCCAGGACAGATGCCTGTGGGACACCACTTGTGACTGGCTTTGAGTCTGACATTGCTCCAGCGATTTTAACTTTATGGGTTCTGTCCTTTAGCCAGTTTGCAACCCATCTAGTGATATAAGGGTTTACTTTTAAGCTGTTTAGCTTATCTATGATGCCTGAGTGGGGTATTGTGTCGAAGGCCTTAGCCAAGTCCAGGTATGCTGTATGGACTGCTTTGCCCTCATCAATGGCTCTAGTGACTGTTTCAAAAAAGTCAACCAGGTTTAAAAGGCAGGATCTGCCCTTTACAAAGCCGAACTGGGTGGGGTCAAGTGTCTGTATGCCCCCTATGTCTCTGTTTATGAGTTCCACAATGATTCTTTCCATAGCTTTGCAGACCAGGCTAGTTAAGTTTATGGGGCGGTAGTTGACAGGGACTGTAGAGGCACCCCTTGTGGAGTGGGACCACTGTTGCTGTACGCCAGTGTTCAGGTACATATCCCGAAGTAAGGCTAAGGTTAAATAGCATTTTTATGTGTGGGTTTAGCTCCTCTTGGAGTTCACGTAACACGCACCCCGGGATACCGTCAGGTCCCATTGATGCTGTGTTTTTTGCTTTCTTTAGGGTGGTTCTCACTTGGACATCTGAGATGACAGGGAGATTACATTCAACTGGGATATGTATTTCTTCTTTTGGGGGTGAAGGAGGGGAGAAATTTGCACTGAACCTGTCAGCCAGAATGTTAGCAATATCTGTGGGTTCAGTGTATTTTTTGTTGTTGTGAACCAACTCTGAGCATATCTGAGGGTTTCTGCCCAGGTTTCTAACATAGCTGAAGAAGGCTTTGTGGTTATCTTTAGTGTCCTTAGCGATTTTTCTCTCAAAGTTTGCCTTGGATGTTTTTATGAGAGAACGTAGTTTTCTGCTAATGTTGATCAGAGATGTCTTCCCTTCATGGGATTTTGCTCTGACATGCAGTAGCTTCCTTCTGTTGCTATACAATTTGTTTATGGCTGAGGTCCACCAGACAGGATGCTTACATTTGGTGGAGAGGGACTTGGATTTGTTTGGGATTGCATGATCCATGCATTCTTGGAGATGTCCATAGAAAGCATTTGTGAAGGATTCGGCATTGTGGGATGTGGTATCCACTGGCACAGTGGGCTTAAAGGATACCATCTCAGTCTTAAGAAGAGTGAAGTCTGCTTTTGAGAAGTTTTTCACTGTGGTCTTTTGTGCTGGGGGTGGAGGTGGGATATGTATATCCAGGGTGATTAGTTGGTGGTCAGATCTCACTAGTGAGGGGTATACTTCTGGTGTGGAGCATTTTGTTCCCATATTTGTGATGATCAGGTCTAGTATATTATCTCCCCTAGTGGGAGAGGTGACTAGTTGTTCCAGTGCATTTGAATTTATAAATTCAAGGAACCTTTGGGCTAGGGTATTAGGGCTAGAATAATGTACCCAATCTATGTTTGGGTAGTTGAAGTCTCCCAGTATGATGGTATTTTGTGATACATTCATATTCTCCAATGTCTTCAGGAAGGCTGAGTGGGGTTCTTGAGATTGAGAGGGTGGTCTGTAACATGCTACCAGTTGTATAGCAGTTTTGCCTATGGTTAGTTACACCTGTATGGTCTCTGATGCTTCATGTGTTGCTACTAACCTGGAGGTGTGGGTGTCCTTTATGAATATGGACACTCCCCCTCTCTTTGTGGTTCGGCCCTGGTTTTGGGGCCAAAAAGCATGATATGAGGTATAGCCTGGTAGCACTGGGGTGCTCTCAGGAGCCTTGAACCAGGTTTCAGTTACTGCACAGACGTCGATGTTCTCCATGCTGAGGAGTGCATCAAGTGCCTGCATCTTGAGATTTAGACTTCTGGCGTTGAGCAGCATTACCCTTAGTTTTTTTCCATTTTTGTTTTCTAAGGAGGTGGGTTTGTCTTTTGAGCCTTGCCTAAAAAAGGCACTATGGGGGTGGCAAGAGCCTTAGCCAATATCCGGAAGCCCAGTGGTGACAGGTGTAAGCCATCCCTTGCGAAGCAGCGTGGCTTGTCCAACATATCATCCCAGGCAGACAGACATTGGATCCCCTTAGAATGACACCAGTACTTGAACCAGTTGTTAAAGCTGATCATCTTGTCTTTGTATTGTGGTATCATTCTTGGTGAGGGCAAGATGCTGCTCAGGGTCAGGGTCATACCAGCCTGGGCTACATAATCGGAGAGCTTCTCTATGTCTCTTTTCATGTAGTCCAGGGAGGTATGTCTCAGGTCATTCACACCAGCATGGACAATGACGGAGTCATATTTGTACTTGTTTTGGAGTGACCTGAGTGTGTGTGTTATGTGGCGGATCCTAGCTCCCGATAGACAGCTCACAGTCACCTTCTCCTTGTTCAGCCTGGTCAGTGGGACATCAGTGTGTCTGACTATGGCGTCACCTATTACTAGTGTATCAAGCAAGGTGTTTGGCCTTAAGGGCTGCGATTGGTCGACACACTGATTTATTGAAGTATGTGTTGCATGTGTTTTGTTTTGAGGTGGTGGATTTTTGGATGTCTGCTTTGGGAGCCTCTGTTGTTTTGGTAAGTTTTTTATTAGAGCCTCCGAGTATGTCTTTGTGTTTTTATGTGTTTGGTTTGCAGTTGTGGTAGGTCTATGTGGGACTGGGATTGTTGTGTGTGTGGTTGCCATCTCCTCCTGTCTGGTCATGCCAGCCCTGAGTTGAGAGAGTTCAGCCTCCAGTTTGGCTATATAGTTGCATCTCTCACATGTATTTGTGTTTGTTGGGAGGAGGAGAGGGTTGTCTGTGTACATGAGACAATTGTAGCATTGTCTCAAGATACCCAGATTGACCAGCTGAACTGGAGACGACGCCAGTAATCTTCCACTCAACATGCTAGAACAGTATAAGGGAGTGGTATACCTTTAAGGGAAGTGGATATTCACAGAGGTGGTAAGTAGATGAAGTGCTTTACTTAGTACGAGAGTGCTTACTTAGTAGAGAAGTATTGAGAACAAGTGCTAGGCTTATAATACAGTGAGTAGTCTGGTTATACTAAGAGCAGAGCTTCCCTAAGGGAAAATTTGAAGAGCAGACTTGGCGGAGCCAGAAAAAGTTTAACCTTGTTTAACCGGTGCTACTCTATGCGCACGACCGCGCAAAGCCGTGCAAACGCGGATTTTAAATAGTGAACTACAAAAGAGCTAGAAATGGTCCAAAACAACCAATTACTACAGCTTCTTGTGCTGAGGTCACTTCCCCCAAGGACAGGTAGGCTGCTCAAGGCTCCCCACTCCCACTGGTGAGCAAAGAAACTTCCTTCTATCCAAGTAAGGTAATGGACAACACAGGAACTATACCACAGCCCAGAATACAGCAATGCCTGTAAACTGGTCTAAACTAGTCGAGGAAGGCGGGAAAACAAGGATTTTTTTTTGTTGTTTTTTTGGTAGAAACACACAGAAAATGCAGAAACAGTGATAAATTAGTTACACAGGCTAGCACACTTTAGTGGGCAGCCTCCACAGTTAAATTAAACAAACAAACAAGCAAACTTTCGATCAAATTCGACTAAAATGTAACTTTAAGTGCAGATTTTAAAATAATGCAGCAATCAGTTAAAAAACAGTTCAGGCTAGTTCAAGGTAAGCTACAGAAGCTATTCCAAGTGAAAAAAAAGCAAAGATACTTAAATCCAGAAGGTAGTCGCTTTTCTGAGTTCCCTGCTGCTAGGACCACTCTGTGTTCTGTTAACCTTTGCTTTCCAGGTTGTAGTAATCCAAATGAGTAATGCACATTACAATAACCATCTGTCATGCATGCATCACAGAATTACAAGTTTAGACTGTCTAACCAAAAGACTTTTAGAAACCACTGAAGCAAAAAACAGCAGTTCACCAGTAACCCAGTGTGATGAGAAATAGCTTAGGTGATACTTTTGCACACCCAGACACGGTTCGAATCCAGGGAGTGGTACTAAGATGTGTGCATATCTTCACGCAAGGAATCAGGAATAAATGTAAAAACAGTCAGTGTTAACAGATATTTTCCAGGTAAGTAAATGTTGCCAATAGCCGTATAAGGGCATACTAATAAACTGTGTACAACTGTTCAATTGTCCCACCACATGCCTGTAAATGACAGCAGAGTAGGTACATACAATATGCACTCTTCCAAAATCATATCTCTCAGCTGTACAGATATTCACTGAATGTCCAGATATTTGTCTGAGATTTGTGGTCCATTTTACAAAAAGTAGTGGTGGCATGGCAAATCAGTGGCAAACCATTATAGACTGAAGTTAGAAAATAATGATAGACATACAAGTGTCAGATGTCATATCCATCAGAAAAGCCATGCAAATGCAATACCTGTAATTTTATTACCTTTCTAAGTTTGTAAGAGCAATATCTAAAAATTGTCCATATTTATGGCCTTTGTCCCACTGGTGTGTATGGCTTTATCCAGATCTCATGCTCTAAGAGATTGAGAGATATGTTTCCGATACAGGTCTCTCAAGTATCATGCTGTCATGGCTTGTGGTCACTACTGCAAATAATCCTGGACACAGATAGGAAACCAGCTGATGTATGTCTATAGCACACTCACATAACAGCAGTTGAGTGTACCACTCCTGTGCCAGATATGTAACCCTGACATGTACGAGTCTCCTCTAGTCATGTACCCAGAGTTGTCACAGTTTGCTTCATACCATTCCAGGCTAACAGTTTAATAGGTATGTTTGTACTACAGAAGCTATGGCCATAGGTAGATGTAAAGTGAGGGCAGATCCATAGAGTATTGAGCAGTACTGTTGTGGAAAATAGAAGCATAAACAGTTTTTAATGGATTTTCTGCCCCCCCATCTGCATTAATAATTATTACTCATATACTACAGGCATGTTGTGCTCCAACCCAGTGCTAGGGCTTGTGTTATACTATTGTTAATATGTTTGATTGTTTGCATGTTAGCATATCTTGTTCAAATACCAATTTTGGTGGCCTGTTGCCCATCAATCTTACTGGCATGCTGTTATGATGCATACTGTTGTTCCATGTATGCATGTGTTCTGTCTGCTATGCAGCTGCTTCACATCTGTTTTATGTGGTTAATTGGAACACTCATGCATGGTGTTCTAACTAATCTTGAAATGTGTTGTTCATAATTAACCAACATATTTTGTAAAACCTCAACACCATAGCACATTTGGGAAGGCAGATCCCAGTGGATCCACTTGTAACACCTCATTTGACCATGACACTGAGCCCCAGCATGTCTGGGATGCAACCCAGATCTCCCTTGTCTGCTGGTCCTGCACCACCTTTGGGTAGAACCGCCACAGGGGACAGGGCCTGTGCCCCCCAGGAGTGGGCATGGACAGGCCATCACCCACAGTCAGGTTTGGGGTTGGTGTGCAGCACCCTTCTTTCTGAGTTTGGAGAGCAGCTGCACCAGATTGATGGATACCTGGTGCACCTCAAGGGGCAGGCCACCCCTCCTGTCCAGCACCCAGCACAGCAACCTTTGTGCAGTGAAGGTGCAGTGGTGACTGCCCATGGTTGGGGATCTCAGTCTCACTGTAACCATATGGGGGCCTATGGGCTTCTGATTCCCAACCACCTTCCCCGTCAAATATGTTTACTCCCCCTCATGTGTCATATACCACCCCTGTCTGCTGTCTTGTCTATCTTGTCTGTCTCCCTATCAAACCTACCTCCCCAGACATATCTACAATCCTACCCCAACATCCCACTCTCACCTTAAAAAATAAAGAAAAGGGCATCTTTCCTAAAAAAAAAAAAATATTGCCCCATACATAGCACTCCATTTTGCACACATGTTCACTGGATACATGTAATCTGATCCAATTGGCTTGACAACACATTTCTGTTGTCCTCACCCCTCTCTCTGGGGTTGGAGTGTCCAATTTTATCTCCAAATTCTGTACAAATGCACAGTTGTTGCTGTATGCAAAATGGACAGCTATAGACCTTCCCTACACCAATCCTTCACATCCCTAGCTATCTTTTATATTGTTTTTCCTTCTGTGCCCCTTTTTCACCACTTTCCTATAACCACATTTTCTTTTCTTTTCTTTTAAAGAAATTAGCGCAGGTGTAAGCGTGAGTAAGTGGGAGTAAATGAGTTTTCGTGATGTTAAGTGAAGCTGACACAGATTATCTGTACATTTAACCATGTGTTGGCATCGCTTAACATCATGCAAGCCCACATAAACCTGCTTAGAACTGCTTAAAACTGCTTTAATCACTTTGTTTCCATCAGCCACTGTTGTGCCTAGCAAGAAAAGAAGTAGCACTGCCAAGTCTCAAATCCAGGGCCCTGCATAGCACAGTCAGAGAAATGTACTACTATGCCATTTGAGTTGCGAAGCTTGCGGATGCTTTTTCAAACACATCATGCAGTAGAGTCATTCACCAGTAGGGAAAAGACTGTAGAATCAGTCTGGTTTTGTATATATACATACACACACACACACACACACACACACACACACACACACATATATATATATATATATATATATATATATATATACATGTATGGAGATGCATATATATGGAAAAATATAGAATAGACATAATATAAATAGAGATATACATATAAAATATATACATACACACACACACACACACACACACACACACACACACATATATATATATATATATATATATATATATATATATATATATATATATATATATATATATATATATATATAAAGAAATATATGGCTCTACTTCAGTAGATCGAAAATATTACAAGTCCAATCAACATATGGCCGAGACTATATGTTTGAATTTGTAATAGTTCGAACACTGAAGTAAAAAAAGAAAAAAAACCCAACAAAAAACAAAATGAAATGTCTGTAACAGGGGGAATATGCCGCCCTGCACCCCCCACACCACCATTACTTAAATATACCAACACCGAGATCTCACTACATTGCGGAAAAGGAAAATCCTCACATTTTGCACTGTACGGAGATCTTCATTCAGTCTGATTGAACATTTACAAGTTCGAACATATGGTCCCGGCCATATGAGGTTCAAACTTGTTATATGTTCGATCTACTGAAGGGGAATCATATCTATATATATATATATATATATATATATATATATTTATATATATATATATATATATATATATATATATGTATGTATATATATATATATATATATATATATATATATATATATATATATATATATATATTCATAACATGTAGTGGTATCATATTTCAAAACCATACCTCTCAACCTCTTGCCAAATCTGGCCAAAGGCTGTCCAAATGGGGGACAATGAGCCAAAACTAGGGACGTATTTTAAATATTGCTCTTATAAATATAGAATGTTGCCAGAGTGACAGGGTTTGTTTCAACATACATATTCTGAAGGATGTGAGTTTTGAAACTGAAATGTATGTCATCATTTACTGTCAGAAATCCTCAGATCATCACAGTGATTTATCAAGGAAATAAAAGTAATGAATCTGTGGAACAGACCAGAAATATGAGCAATAAAGCTGGACATTGTGAAACAATCTGGCCAGTCAAGAGGTGGGCTCAGAACCCCTTAGTGCAATGAATCTTGACCGAGCCTGACAAAGTGGAGGGAGAAAGCCATGAAAATAGGGATATATCAAAAATACTGTAGTAGATAAACTGACACAGTTGCTGCAGTAACACCCTCCTGTCTGTCCAAACATGTATTGACTGAAATAGCACAAGCCCAACACTCAGTTACTTCTCACTAGATAGTGACTTAAATCCTCACATCATCCCACTGATGTGTCAGAAATACTTATGGGGGTCAGGCAACAGTACATCCTACAAATATCTGGACATAACACCACATTAGGGAAACTACACTCAGCTGCGAAGCATGTCACCAAGCACCATCCAAACTACGGTCAGACTGACACAAAACTAACCCAAATCCAATATGGGGAATTACACATGTATTTGCAAATATATCAGGCACTACAGGGATGTAACAACACTGAAAAACAGACACCAGTGTGAAAGTGTATACCCACAACCAATTCCACCACAGTCACAATGACATACTGGTAAGCCAAAGAACAGTAGAGCATAAGGACTGTGTGGGCTGGCCATATTCACAGTGTAGTATGACACCTGACCATGGGTTAGGACATCTCTCAGTCTGCCCCTACAATATACAGCTGATAGACCTCCACAAACTGGATCAGTATGCACAGGCAGATAGAAAAGGAGCCATAACACATACATCTACCCCCGCCTCCCTACACATGCCAAATAACATTGACACACTACACTGCTACACAATCTTAACAGTCTGTCAACAATCACCATAAATACACAGACCTCTCAACTGTTCAGAGTCCCACAGAATGTCCAGGCTTTATCCTCATATATAAGGCCTCTTATGCATAACATGCCTGGCATTCTGAAACATTACTGGGATGGTATCAGGAATGAAGGCACTAAATAATGATACACCCTACCTAACACCCCTCTTACTGCATGACATCTGGACAAAGCCTGAAGTACTTGGGCAACAGAGGCCAAAAAACAGGGGCATATTTGAAATATTACTGTTATAAACTGAGACAGTTGCTGGTGTAACAGGGTTTGTTATAACATATCTTTTCTGTGGGATATGAAGTCAGAAACAGAAACGGATGATACTATTTACTGACTGTAATCGCCACAGTATGCTACTGATTTTACAAAGACCAAAAATGTCTGAGAGACACACCAAACATGAAATTCCAAAATCTGACCATTCTGCGGATAGCCATACAGTTGAGAGTTATGTCAACCACATAACACTGTCAGACTTAAAATCACACAGAAAAGCCATGTCCACACAAACCCTGTTAAACTAGCATTAATTCAACTGTATAACACCAATACTTACATTCAGTCCCTATGTCTGGAATATTCTCCCCCAGTTTGTTGGGCTGTCTCCACAGTTTTCGTTGTAAGAGGTATTTCCAACTACCCTCTGTGATCCTATTGTTCACACACCTCCATGAAATTCTCCTCACAGGCAAGGAAAAGGGGCAATGCCCACATGAAGTCAATTATAGGAGTGTGTTGCCATGCCATTGGCTATAGGAATAACACCACAGCTGTTCTGCATGCAATTAGCAAGTGGGGGACACCAACTGGTGCACAAACCATCAGCTACTCCTGAGCATTACCTACAAAAGGCAAGCTGCTTCCTATGTAAAACAGATGTATACCCTACATCTGGGTGAGACAGAGAGAGAGAGAGACAGACAGACAGACAGACAAACAACCAAACCAAGCAACACATATTGGAATAAAACCAACCATACTTGGAAAAAAAGGTATGTCAAACAAGTAAGCATGTAATGGAATGCAGTAGGGGTATGTAATAATGGGAAATAGGAAGTTCAACAAATATGTCTCAACAAGACTTGCTGTACTGATATATTGCTGATCATAGCCTATAGCCATAGCAACTGGGTCTGTCTGCAGTGACATAGATCACAGCTCAGGCCCCTGAGGCACCCCAGGAAAGGATGGATCACATATGACTACTACTGGAGTGTGTGTTGAACAATACTGAATGTGACACTGCTAGGCCAGCAACTGGCATATCATAGATATCCATATGTTAATTGTGAATACAACTATGCTATACATGTTTGTCTCAGAAATGTGAGAGACCTATACTGGGTATGTGCACAGTGAAATATTATTTCAGATGCATGTGTTGAACTGCATGTGATATACTGAGCTCACACCATTTAACTATCCAGTGTTATGCACACTGACCGTATGTGTGCCTCATATCTGTAGTCATTTACTCATAGAGTTGTGTTATGTTTGGCAAATCATTGGCAACATAGGAAGACTGACATTACAACATCTCCTTCTCTTTTTTTTGGCTGTTCCCATTAGGGGTCACCACAGTGGATCATCTGTCTCCATTTCCTCCTGTCCTTTGCATCTTGCTCGGTCACATCAACCACCTGCATGTCCTCTATCACCACATACATAAACCTTTTATCTAGACCTTCTTCTTCTTCATCCTTACCATCCTTTTCCCAATATACTCAGCATCCTCCCTCAGCACATGCCCAAACCAACATAATCCCGCTACTCTATGGCGTTGCCTCCAAACCATCCAACCTGGGCAGATCCTCTAACATACATATCAATAATCCTGTCCACCCTCGTCACACCCAGTACAAATCTTAACATATTTAACTCTGCTACATCCAGCTCTGACTCCTGCCTTTTTGTCAATGCCACTGTCTCCAACGCATATAACATAGCTTGTCTCACTACCATCTTGTAGACCTTCCCTCTTATTCTTAATGGTACTCGTCTGTCACAAATCACTCCTCACACTCTTCTCCACCCTCCCCCTCCTGCCTTTACTCTCTTCTTCACCTCTCCCCCACACTTGTCATTAATCTGAAGTGTTGATCCCAAGTATTTAAACTCACCCACCTTTGCAAACTGTACTCTCTACATCCTCAACATTCCTCTATCCTCCCTCCCATTCACACACATATATTCTGTCTTAGTCCTGCTGACCATCATTCCTCCCCTCTCTAGAGCATATCTCCAGGTCTCAAGGGTCTCCTCAACCTGTTCCCTACTCTCATTAAAGATCATAATGTCATCTGCAGACATCACAGTCAAATGGGCACCTGCCTGATCTTGTCTGTCAACCTGTCCATCACCACTGCAAATAAGAAAGGGCTCAGAGCTGAACCCTGATGTAATCCCACCTCCACCATAAACGCACATGTCACTCCCACCACAGAACTCAACACTAACACAATACCCTTGTACATATTCTGTAACACTCTTAAAGATTTCTCCGCCACTCCTGACTTCCTCATACCATACCACAACTCCTCTCTAGGTACCCTGTCATATGCTTTCTCTAAGTCCATAAAGACACAATGTAACTCCTTCTGCCTTTTCCTTACTTCTCCATCAATACTCTCAGAGCAAATATTGCATCTGTACTGCTCTTTCCCAGCATGAAACCATACTGCTGATCACTAATCCACACCTCCCTTCTTAACCTAGCTTCCACTACTCTTTCCCATAACTTCATGCTGTGACTGATCAATGTTATCCTTCTGTATTTACTACAGCTCTGCACATCATCCTTATTAATATAATCAGTACCCTAACACTTTTTCCCCCCATGCAGCCTCTCATTTTCCAAGATTACATTAAACAATTTGTTTAAAAAAGACCACTACCATTTCTCATAAACACCTCCATGCTTCCACAGGTATGTCATCTCGACCAACAGCCTTTCCATTCTTAATCCCCTTCATTGCTAGCCTTACTTCCTCCTTGCTAATCCTTTGCACTTCCTGGTTCAACATACCCACATCATCCGACCTTCTCTTTCTCTCATTGTCTTCTTTCAACAGCTCCTCAAAGTACTCTTTCCATCCGCTCAATGCACTCTCCTCAGTTGTGAGTATGTTTCCCTCATTATCCTTTATCACCCTTATCTGCTGCATATCCTTCCTAGCTCAGTCCCTCTGTCTAGCCAATTTGTGCAGGTTCTATTTTCCATCCTTAGTGTCCACCCTTTCATACAACCCATCATATGCCTCAGCCTTACCCTTTGCCAACTCTCTCTTTGCCATGCACCTCATCTCCTTATACTCCTGTCTACTTTAATCATCTCTCTGACAATCCCACATCTTTGCCAACCACTTTCTCTGTATACTTCCATGTACTTTCTCATTCCACTACCAGGTCTCCTTGTCCTCCTTGCTCTATCCAGATGTCACACCAAGCACATTTCTAGTCATCTCCTTTACTAGCTGTACTGTAGTTATCCAGATATTCAATAACTCTTCACTGCCACCCACTGCCTGTATTAACTCTTCCCTAAACCAACCTCACAATCACCCTTTTTCAGTTTCCACCATTTGATCCTGGGTGCTGCCCTCACACTCCTCCACCTCTTCTAGATCACCAATGTCATCCCACAGACCAACATTCCATGCTGCCTAACTACACTTTCCCCTGTCACCACTTTACAGTCTCCAATCTCCTTCAAACAGGCCATCCTGCATAGGAGATAATCCACCTGTGTGCATCTTCTTCCATTCTTGTATGTACCCTATGGTCCTCTGTCTTGTTAAAATATGTATTAACTATAGCCATGTCCATCCTTTTTACAAACTCCACCACCATCTTACCTTCTGCATTCCTTTGCTTAACACCATTCCTACCCATCATTTCCACATCCCCTCTGTTCCCTTTACCAACATGCCCATTGAAATGTGCTCCGATCACCACTATCTCACCTTTGGGTGCAATCATCACCACTTCATTCAACTCACTCCAAAATTTTTCTGTCTCATCCATTGCACACACAACTAGCGGAGCATATGCACTAACAACAGTCAGCATTACACCATCAATTTCCAGCTTCATTAACATCACTCTACCCAACACTCTTTTCACCTCCAAAAACACTATTGCCATATTGTTTCTTCAGGATAACCCTTAATCCATTTCTCCTTCCATCCACACCATGATAGAATTATTTGGACCCGATTCCAATACACCTAGCCTTACATCCCTTTCATCTGGTCTCTTGCACACACAATATATCAGCCTTCCTTCTGTCCATCATATCATCTAGCTCTGTCCCCATACCAGTCATACTGCCAACATTAAAAGTTCCTACCATCACTAACACACTCCTAGCCTTTCTCCTCTCTTCCTGCCATATGAGTGCCGGACATCCTCCAGGGTATGTCTGTGAATGCAAAGGCTACTGTGCTATCAAATGACTTAAGTGTGTTACAGCAATAATAAGAAAGTGTCATTAATTTTGCACCATCACCTCCCATGCATGTGTGGCATCCTCCAGGTGTCATGCTCTAACAGGTTGACAGGAATGACTGAGCAGCAAGAGTGTAAATACAGTGTGCCATATTAACATAGAACAGAAATGTATATCAGGTATTCCCTGTAAGCATCTATGTATGAGTAGGTGTACCTGGCTGCCTCATAACAACAGACTTGGGATGCAAAATGTCAGGTAAATAAGCTGTACATGTTGTACACATGTGTAATCTCAGTTTCTGGGCATCCAACAGAGTTAGATTTCTACAGCTACTGGTTGTTGCATTGGCCTGACACAGACATGTGTACTAGAATAAGCATAAGTTCATAGGTAGGTACTAGGCTATTGGCCCTAGGGCCTATACAAGCCTAGCCAAAAAGGTACCCTGGCTTTTGCCACCCAACAAAATTATTTTCCTGTGCCCCTGTCAAGCAGAACCTCTGAAGTGATCCCCGGGGTGAATTTCCTATTACCCATCCATCATCAAGATTTTTCTTGAAGAGTGCTAATGAGGAACTCTGTTTGACATAGATAGGTAGTCTGTTCCAGAGTATGGGAAGTCTCTGGGACAGGAATCTATCCCTCCAGCATATTCTGTTTATTGTGGTGACAAGGTTTCGGTCCCTAGAGCGTGTAGCTCAGAGGGATTGGGATTTCTTTAAGTGGAGCATGTCCAACAGCTCTGGGCTTGACATACTTTGTATGTTAGGCAGAGATTGTCTCTGAGTAGGCGATATGTGACGGAGTAAAGCTGGAGTTTTTTTAGTCGGTCTGTGTAAGGCATCTGATTGAGGCCAGTAATCCTCTTTGTGAGGTATTTTTGTGGCCTTTCCAGTTGTTTTAGATGTCTTGTGAGGTACATACCAAAGGGGCGTTGTACTCTATAATGGGTCTAATGAGTGATGAGTAGAGGGGAACAATGACCTCCTTTTTTCCTGGATGAGAAACCTTTTGTGATGAGGTGTGCCACGTAGAAGGATTTTGTGACCACTGTGGCGATGTGATTATCAAAGGAGAGACTACTGTCCACCTGTGTCCCAAGGTCTCTTATCACACTTTCGGTGTTAAGTAGACTACTGCCTATGTGGTAGTTCATGGGTACAGAGTTTTTACCAAAGGGGATGACAATGCACTTTTTGGCATTGAGCTTGAGACCATGGCTTTGACACCAGGCATCTGTCTCAGTGAGGCCCGTTTGTAGGATGTCCACATCGTTAGGAGTTTTGATCATGGCTCCTAGTTTGCAGTTATCTGCGAATTTAGTAAGCCAAAAACCTTCTGTGTTAGCCTGTACTTCAGAGAAGTAGATACCAAACAGGAGAGGACCCAGGACTGAACCCTGTGGTACTCCACTTGTCACTGGTCTGAAGTCTGATTTGGAGTCTGCTACTTTCACAGTGTGGTTTCTGTCAGTCAGCCAGTTGGCAATCCATCTTGTGACATAGCGATTTACACCTAGTTTAGTGAGTTTATCCATAATTCCAGAGTGGAGGATGGTGTTGAATGCCTTGGCGAGATCTAGATAGGCTGTGTGAACCACCCTACCCTCATCTATGGCTTTGGTGACTACTTCAAAGAAGTCTATCAAGTTTAGGAGACATGATCTGCCTTTTACAAACCCGAACTCTGTTGGGTCCGGAGTTTGGAAATCTCCAATGTCTTTGTTTATGAGTTCCATAATGATACATTCCATGGCCTTGCAGACCAGGCTCGTCAGGCTAATGGGGCGGTAGTTCCTTGGGTCTGTTGTGGCCCCCCTTTGTGGAGTGGGATAACCGTCACTGTGCACCATTCAATGGGCACAAAGCCTGAGGTGAGGCTATGACTGAACATGGTACTTAGGTGGGGTGCCAGTTCATTCTGTAGTTCATGTAGAAGGCAGCCTGGGATGTTGTCAGGTCCCATGGATGCTGTGTTCTTGGCTTTGGAGAGTGAGGTTTTTACCTGTGCAGCCGTGATTAAAGGAACTTTGCATTCTTCCAGTATAAAGATGGGCCCTTTAGGGGGTGAGAGGGGGCTAATGTTAGCAATGAACCTATGTGCCAGGATGTTGGCAATATCAGTTGGTTCTGTATATTTAGTGTCATTGTGCTATAACTCAGAGCAGATCTGAGTGTTGCCATTGAGATTCTTGACATAGCTATAGAATGCTTTGTGGTTGTCTTTAGAATCAGTGGCAATTTTGTTTTCATAACTAACTTTGGAGGATTGTATGAGTGATCTCAGCTTCTTACTGAGCCTGACCAGGGAGTTCCTCCAATCGTGGGATTTTACTCTTTTTTGCAACAGTTTTTTTCTTCTGTTGTAGAGTTTGTTTATGGCAGAATACCACCAGATTGGCTTCATTTTTTTGGAGGATAGCATCTTGGTTCTGTTAGGGATAGCACGATCCATGCACTCGTGTAAGTGCTTATAAAGTGCATTTGTGTAGGATTCAGCAGTCGTACCTCTATTATCCATCTGCATGGGTGTCATGAAGTTTGCCACTTCTGTCTTAAGAAGCGTGAATTTGGCTTTGGAGAAATTTTTTACGGTTGTTTTCATAATGGGGGGGGGGAGCGGGATGTGGATGTCTAGGGTGATTAGCTTGTGGTCAGATTTGACCAATGAGGACCTGACCTCTGGTGTGGAACACCGGTCGCCCATGCTGGTGATGACCAGGTCTAGGATATTGCTGCATGATTATCAGGTTGAAATTTCAGAGGTGTCCAACTGTGTTATGACCTTGTGTCCATGCCTACTACAAACAGTCATATGACTACCAACATAGCTGTATGGACTCAGCAATACCTTATCTGTAAAACCTCAGTCTCCACCACAGTAAAGTAAACCCCTTTGCTGGACAGCAGCAATAAACAAACCACATAATTGGTCACTTTATCAGCTGTACAGGTCAGAGTTGGAGCGGGGACGGACTTGGCATGGAGTCAACCTTTGTCTGAATGAGCATATAATATCACATGTGGATTACTGTAAGGCTAACTTTGAGTACAAATTGGACACATCCACCAAGGGCAATCACAAGGCCATCTTCACATATGTCTGCAATCTCAGAGGCAACAACCCAACCCACCCTGTAATGGTGGTCAATCGCACCACATGCACACACACCATAGCTATAGTCAACTTGCTGCAGACAGGTTTAGGGCAATCATCACCTCTTGGCTCACCATCAGTGTAGGTGGATATGCACAGTACCTTCACCCCTTCCCTCATCATCAGGGAGCAGGTGCAAGCTGCCTAATCAAAGTCAACAAAAGCAAGTCTCAATGAGACCTGAGAACATTCCTGTTCGCATCCTACATGAACTCAGGCATGTACCATTACACCCTGTATGCAATCAAAGCCCGAGCACCATTGACATCCCATCTGCAAGGAAGATGGCCACTGTCATCCCTCTACACAAACGTGAATGATGAATGGTGGTTTATGCAATGTATTGGCCCTCACTGGGGGGAACATGACACATCAAGACTAGGAGTGCAATGCAGGTTCATACTGTGCTGATAGATGATAGGGGTATGATGTGGTTGTAAGTGGTGGCTAATGATAGGCAATATTGATGTGCTGGCTCTGTAAATACCTCTGAACAATGTCTGATATCCTTTCCCTGTTTATGTCTTCCAGGTGGCATGCAGTGTCAGCCAGCATACACTGCAGAGGAGACTGCAGCTATTACTGAAGCAGTAATACAGCACCATGTGGTGCTGTTAGTCCGGTGCTGACAAAATCTGCGGGAGCGGACTGCACTGTGGGGCAACCTTGTCCATAGAGTGAACACCTTGGGCCACCATAGCTGCACATACGATCAGGTCAGGCATCGGGCAACTGACCTGATACATCGTGCCTGGCAAAGGGCTGCTGCCATGGCCAGGGACCGTACTGCTACGGGGGGGGGGGCAGCTACACAGGCCCCACTTACAGCAACAGAGGAGTTTCTTGCCAACCTGGGGCAGCCTCCACACAACACCCTACACATGAAACATCAGTCATGAAGGTGGGTGGCTTCCAGGCAACAGGTGAGGAACGTTTAAGTAAGGCCACAATGCACATCAATTTATTCATGTAGCAGTAATACTGTTGTCAATAGAGTATATAGATGCATTTGTCAGTTCAACCTGCATTTGTGGTTGGGGTTTAGTAATGCACCCAAGTGCACATCTATGGTGAGGGACAGCAAACTGTGTACTATCATAGCTTGTACTGTACCTGTGCAGACACGTAGCATTCATCTTGTACCAATGCCAAATGTGAGTCTGCTGACAATACCTCTCCCCCACAACTACATAGGTACCTCTGGTCTTCATGTGGGACAGCAGCCTGAAGCTGGTGAGTATGGGATTTTCCAGTTGTGACTCACCAGTACCCCAGGCATGTTAAGGTCATGCATGTGACCATGCACACAACTGTTACTCTCAGCTATTTTGCAATATCTGCATGTTCACTTGTGGTGGGGTTAACTGCATTGCATCACAGTGGTTATAACAGGGGATGATTTGCAGGCGATGTCACATATCTGCAGCATACCTCACAACCTGCCATTGCAAGAAATCAGGACAAAGACTGACAAAATGGGGGGATGAAGGCCCAAAACTAGGGACATATTTTATAAATTAGTGTTATACAGTGCATATAAATGGTGCACACACACCTGTTAGAATGTCAGATATTTGTGAAATACAAAAATGAGAGCACAATAACACATTTCTGAACCCTTCCAACCTTTCGTTTCATCTATAACCTATACAATTCAATTTTAAAACAAACAAACCCATTAGGGGAACAATTTTGACACATAGAAAACCTACAAAAAGCTAGATGCATATGTGTGCACAGCCTGAAGCTAATACTGTGTTGAAACAGCTTTAGATATTATTACAGCATTACTTCTTCTTGGGTACACACCTGCCATCAATTACAGAGACTCTTTGATTAACAGCAAATAACAGTCAGCTGTCCTACCAGGATTATCATAAATTTGCTCAACTGCCTGCTACAGCAACAGCCATAGTTTGCATACAGCTTATGAAGCAGCAAAGGGATCTCAATTGTGAAATATATCAGCCCAGAGAAGGGTACACACGCATTTCCACAGCATTGCATATACCATGGATCACAGTGAAGACAGTCATAAAATGGTGTTGGAAATATGGGACAACAGTGACACTGCAAAGAACTGGACATCCCCCCAAATGTGTGGAAAAGACAAGACCTAAACTGGTAAGGGAGACTGCCAGGAGACCTACAGCAACACTACAGGAGTTGCAGGAATCACTGGCAAGTACCAGTTGTGTACTACATGTGACAACAATCTCCTGTATTCCCCACATGTCTGGCTTATGGGGTAGGTTTGGAAGATGGAAGCATTCTCACACACAGAACAATATCCAGGTCTGGTGAATTTCTCAGGAAAAATACATCAGGTCCCCAAGAGCATGTGGGGAAATATGTTATGGTGTAATGAGACCAAGGTTGCACTTTTTGTCCACAATACCAAAAGGTTTGTTTGGCATAATAACAACACTGTGCATCATCAAAAGAACACCATCACCATGGTGAAGCATGGTGAGGGCAGTGTCCTACTTTGAGGTTGGTGTTCATAAGTTGGAAGTGGGCCTGTAGCCAAGGTGGAGGGGATTAGTAACAGTTCAAAATACCAGTCCCTTATGGCACAAAATCATCATGTGCCTGCTAGAAAGCTGTGGACGGAGAGGACTTACACCTTTCCACACAACACTGACCCATACCATACATCAAAATCAATAAAAGAATGTGTTCACCAGAAGACAATCAATGTTTTGGAATGGCCCAGCCACAGTCCACACATACATTCAATAGAGAATCTATGGGGTGCCCTGAAGAAGCCTGTGCAGAAGTGATGCCCTCACAATCTAACAGAGCCGGAGGGCTTCTGCGAAGGAGAGTGCACAAATATTGCTAAATCGAGATGTGCCATGCTGATGCACACCTTCTCAAGAGGGCTGACTGCTGTTATGAAATCAAAAGGTGCTTTAACAAAGTATTAGTTTAAGGGTGTGTACAGTCATGCAACCAGCCTATTGTGCATATTTCAACTTCTACATGTTACCCCTAACTGATGTGTTTGTTCTTCAATTGGATTGCACAGGTTATAGTTGCATTAAAGGTGAGAAATGCTATCACATGATTTTTGTGGTCTCATGTTATATATCAGACAAACCCGGCATGTTAACAGGGGTGTCTACACTTATAATATCCACTGTAAGTTAGAAGGTTGTTAGTGTAACCAGTTCTGTTGTAACATACATGCTCTACAAGTTTTGAAGTGTGAGAGTCAAAATATGTCATTAAATAGTGACGCCATGCCTCATATAACCCCAATAATTTGTCAGACAACTACAGGATTTATGATGAACAGACCATAAATATGAGCCACATATGTAGACATTCACTCTGCACAGTTGAGAGGTATGTTCTGTAGGAGTTGCCACTGTGCTGTACAGGTTAACAGCAATTATGTGTACATGGGTGCAGTGAGTGCTACTTGAAGGCCCATCATCTACTAACCTACTAACACTACTCACATATCACAGAGGTGTATATAAGTTGTAATAGGAAGTGGAAAGGGCTGCACTGCATGATGTTGAGGGCCTGTCCAGGTTGTGCATGTAGTGGTCAGACTGTGTTGTGAATGTCACCAGTTGGCTATTGTGAGGTCTGTGTAATGCCTGTCTGCCACCTCACCTGTATATGTGTGTGTGTGTGTGTGTGTGTGTGTGTGTGTGTGTGTGTGTGTGTGTGTGTGTGTGTGTGTGTGTGTGTGTGTGTGTGTGTGTGTGTGTGTGTGTGTGTGTGTGTGTAGCAGAAAATGGTATAGTGCAGGTATTAATTTACATATGTTGTCTTTCCCCCACAGGCGATCATGGTGGTCACAATCCTTCCTGCTCAGTATCTGATGTCAGTGTCTCCACAGACTCTGGCAATGATGATGGTCATATTCAGACACAGGTGGTGTTGTCAGGGGCTGAATCTGTGCCATCAGTTGGCATCCCACAGTCATCCACAATGTGCCTGCACACAGTCACAATGCCCACACAAGCCCCATCCCCAGCAGCCACAGGTGATGGACAGTTGGCAGGTAGTGGCATGGAACAGGCTAGTGTGGTGACTATGACAGGTGCGAGTGTAGACACTGTCTATAGCCAGAGTGCAGGCAAGGTCCCTCACAGGCAGATGGACACAGGTGCTCACAGGAGGACTGCTGCTCATCAAGCCACTGTCACAAGTGCCACAGCAGGTGTCACCAGATGCATATTTTGAGCTGTCATGAATGCACAGGCACGTAGTGCATGCAACACGAGACAAATACTCAGGGTGGTGGATGCAGCTCTTTCTGATTTACGTGGTGACATACATGAACTTACAACTTACACAGACAGCCCTCTCCTCCTACCACAAAACACTAACAAATGTGAGAAATGCAATTATACAGCCAAACTGGAGGCTAAGGTATCTCCACCCAAGACTGGAACAGACAGTCATGAAGAGAAGGTTAACACTTGCACCACACCTCCAGCCTCACATAGACCTACTAAACCAGCACTGGCAAAAAATGCATATAAATACACAAAATCATTCTTGGAGGCTCTAAATAAAAACCTGCAAAAGCATCAGAGAGCTCCAAAGCAGACACCCACAGAACCTGCACCTCCCATCACAAAGCAGACAACACATAAAACACAAAATCAATGTGCCACACAATCACAGCCCTTAAGGCAAAATAACATACCTAACACACTAGTAATAGGTGACTCAATAGTCAGGCACACTGACGCCCCACTCACTAGGCTGGACAAGGAGAAGGTTTCTGTTAGCTGCCTGTCGGGAGCCAGAATCCACCACATAACACAAGTACTCAGGTCACTCCACAACAAGTACAAATATGACTCTGTCATTGTTCATGTTGGTGTGAACGACCTGAGCCATATCTCCCTGGACTACATGAAAAGAGACATGGAAGAGCTCTCTGCTCATGTAGCCCAGGTGGGTATGACCCTGACCCTGAGTAGCATCCTGGCCTCACCAAGAATGATACCTCAGTATAAAGAAAAAATGATCAATTTCAACAATTGGCTAAGCTTCTGGTGTCATTCAAAGGGGATCCAGTGTCTGTCAGCCTGGGATGACATGCTCGACAAGCCGCATTGCTTCGCAAGAGATGGCTTGCACCTGTCACCCCTTGGCTTTCGAATACTGGCCAAGGCTCTTGCTGCCCCCATAGTGACTTTTTTAGGCAAGGCTCAAAATTCAAACCTACCTCCATAAACAGCACAAGTAAAAAATTGAGGGTTATGCTACTCAACGCCAGGAGTTTAAATCCCAAAATGCATGTGCTCAAAGCACTCCTAAGTATGGAGAATGTCGACATCTGTGCAGTAACTGAAACCTGGATCAAGGCTCCAGAGACCACTCCAGCACTACTGGGCTACAACTCATACCACACATTCTGGCGACAGAACACGGACCGAAACACAAAAGGAGGGGGTGTATCCATATTCATCAAGGATACCCACACCTCCAGGTTAGTAGCACAGCATGATACCTCTGAGATCATCCATGTGCAACTAACATCAGGCAAATCTGCAATGCAAATTGTGGCCTGCTACAGATCACCCTCCATGACCCAGGACCACCACTCTGCCTTTCTGGAGACACTGGAAAACATGAAGATCCTACCAAACACCCTGATCTTGGGAAATTTCAATTACCCTACTATTAACTGGGAATACTATTTGAGTACAAACTCCCAGGCTCAGCGCTTCCTGGAATTTATCAACTCAAATGCTCTGGATCAGCTGGTAAACTCCCTTACCAGAGGCCACAGCACATCACCAACATGGGCAACAGGTGCTCCATACCGGAGGTCAACCCATCACTGGTTAGATCAGACCATAAACTAATCACCCTGGATGTCCACACCCCACCACCACCCCCAACCAAGGAAACCACAGTGAAAAACTTTTCTAAAGCAAACTTCACCTTACTTAAGGCAGAGGTGGTAAGTTTCACAGCCCCCACGCTAAAGGATAACACTGCCCAAGATGCAGAATCCTTTACAATTGCACTCTATGAACACCTACAAGGATGCATGGATTGTGCCATCCCTAGCAAAAAAAAGACTCACTCCCCTAAGAGAAGGAAACCAGTCTGGTGGATCCCTGCCATAAACAGGTTATACAACAAAAGGAGGAAACTAGTTCAGAAAAAAAGCAAATCCCAAGAAGGAAAGACATCCCTGATCAGTATCAGTAAGAAACTAAGGTCCCTCATAAAATCATCCAAGGCTAACTTCAAAAGAAAAATAGCCAAGGATTTGAAAGATAACCACAAAGCCTTCTTTAGCTATGTCAAGAATCTAAGTGGCAACTCGCAGATATGCTCTGAGATAGTGCAAAATAGCACAAAATATACTGAACCTACTGATATTGCCAACATACTGGCAGATAGATTCAGTGCAAACTTCACCTCCCTCTCACCTTCAAAATGGCCCACAACAATACTGGAAAAGTGTAATGTCCTGGAAATCACAGAAGCACAGGTGAAAACATCCCTTTCAAAAGCCAAAAACACAGCATCAATGGGGCCAGATGGTGTCCCAGGCTGCGTCTTGCACGAACTACAGAACGAACTAACTCCCCACTTAAACACACTGTTCAACCTCAGCCTCTCCACAGGTTATGTGCCCGTAGAATGGTGCACAGCAATGGTTATTCCGCTCCACAAAGGAGGTTCCACGACTGACCCTGGTAACTATCGCCCCATAAGACCGACTAGCCTGGTCTGCAAGGCTACGGAGTGCATCATCATGGAACTCATTAACAAAGACATTGGGAACCTCCAAACACTTGACCTGACCCAGTTCAGCTTTGTTAAGGGCAGATCATGCCTACTAAACCTGGTTGACTTCTTTGAGACAGTCACCAAGGCTATAGATGAGGGAAAGGTGGTTCACACAGCCTACCTTGATCTTGCCAAGGCATTCAACACCCTTCCTCACTCGGGTATTATAGAAAAACTCACCAGCCTGAACATAAATCTCTACGTCACAAGATGGGTTGCCAACTGGCTTACAGACAGAACTCACACGGTAAGAATAGCGGGCTCCAGGTCTGACTCTAAACCAGTCACAAGTGGTGTCCCGCAAGGCTCAGTTCTGAGACCCCTACTGTTCAGCATATATTTCTCAGAAGTACAGGCAAACACAGGAGGACTATGGCTATCCAAGTTCGCCGATGACTGCAAACTGGGAGCCATAATTGACTCTCCGGCTGACACGGGCATCCTCCAAAAAGGCCTTACTGAGACAGACACCTGGTGTCAAAGTCATGGCCTCAAGCTAAATGCCAAAAAATGCATAGTCATCCCATTTGGGAAAAACAAAACACCCACGAATTACCACATAGGCGGCAGCCCCCTTAATACAGAAGAGGTAATAAGAGATCTGGGGACCCAGGTAGATAGTAATCTCTCCTTTGACAATCATATTGCCAAAGTAGTTAGGAAATCCTTCTATGTGGCCATCTAATTACCAAGGGGTTCGCATCTAGAAATAAAGAGGTTATAGTGCCCCCCTACTCGTCACTCATCAGACCCATCATAGAGTACAATGCCCCATTTGGGATGTACCTCACAAGACACTTCCAACAGCTTGAAAGACCACAAAAGCACCTCACCAAGAGGATTACTGGCCTCAAACATATGTCCTATGCAGCCCGACTGAAAAAACTCTGGCTGTACTCAGTGGAATATCGCTTACTCAGAGGTGATCTCTGCCTGGCTTACAAAGCCATGTCCAACTCAGAATTGATGGACATGCTCCAGCTAAAGAAATCCAAGTCACTGCGAGCCACGCACTCTAGTGAGCTAAACCTTGCCCCAGCAATAAATAGAACATGCTGCAGGGATAGATTCCTGTCACAGAGACTCCCCATGCTTTGGAACAAAATCCAAATTACATCAGGCAGAGCCCCTCACTAACACTCTTCAAGAGAAACCTTGATGAGTGGATGTGTAACAGAAAGTACACCCCTGGGATCACTTCATTGGCTCTGCTTGACAGAGGCTCAGTTAATTAATCAATGGGGTGGCGAAAACCGACACTCTGGCTAGGCTTATAAATGTCCTCGGGCAGATAGCCTAGTACCTACCTATGAACCTATGAACTTTTTGAGGCCCCACATGAAAATTCTGAGGTCATGAATAGATAGTGGGGTGAGACCTTGGCAATCCTTGAACATGGCATATCTGTCCTAGAGCGTGTGGTGGGAGATGGGCATCGGCCATGTGTATGTAGGTCAGCACCAACATCAGCTGAGAGCCTACGGGGCCATGCACCTTCACACTCCTGTAGTGGCAGTGACACCAGCACTACCAAAGGGGGGTTGCTGTCCACATCACAACAGAGTAGGCCATAGGCATGTGGTCCTGGCTGGTCATGTCAGGGGCACGTATCCAGCAGACAGCAGTCACCATCAGGAAACAGTACTACATCTGGCCTTGGACCTGGTGGTGCCAGGGTGACCCCTGGCAGGACCAGTTCACATGTCCATGGCTGGAGACAGTGAACTGGACACCCTGTCATGTACGATCCACATCTGTTCAACATACCTCTGTGTAGGGCAGCCACATGGTGTGACTGTGTGCATACATATACACACACACATCTGTATCATAGACAGGTCACCTCCAGCCACACACAGCACCTCTGCACAGCCCATCTATAGGATAACCCAATAAACATACACACACATGGATGTCAACCATATGGCCCAGGCTAGGCCTCTGGCAAACCCACACCACACCCTATGCATATGATGATGCCTGCGCCACATCTGTGTCATCCATACCATCAATGCAGGGTCAGGCTAATATGGGTCTGATGCACAGGGTGAATATAGTACAGTGTAGCTATGTAATACGATGTAAGGTGCTGTCTGCTTGCAGTCGTTATGGGTACACATAAAGGTATATGTACCTTATTAGCCATGATGCATTATTGCTGTTAGTACCACTGACTGAATGCAGTCTGACATGCTGTATTCTGTTTGTGTTCCAGGTGTCTGTCTGTCTGCAGGCTGTGGCCCTGCAGACATTATTAATGTGGAGTATGGCAACTGTGGAATTACATTGACTATTTCATAACCAAGGTACAGCTTTATATGTATGTTTACCAGGTGTGTATGCATGTAACAGTGTGTGATGGACAATGTTGTCAGACATTGTGACCTGGTGTACATTCCCTTTGTCACAGACAGGTAGCCTACAGACATGTCACCTTAGTGTTATGTAATACCACTGGCTCATACATATGGAACAGGTTACTGGAGTACAGTCAGTAGGTCCATCACCATCTTAGCCATTAGATTGACCACAATAGATTCACATGTGAGCACCTGTTGCTCCTGACATTTCTTTCCCATGCACTCATTCATAATGCAGTTGGTGAGGGCATGCATGGCACTGTGTATAACAGGTTTGTGGTATGAATTCCTGAGTTCACAGGGTGGGGTATGTATCCTTGAGTTCACAGGGTGGAACAGGGAGATAAAATGGTATATCCTTTGCATGCACACAATAAAGACTGACACAGGGGATGTGCATACAGTAACATGAGCACAGTTGGCAATGGACAGCTTCCTAAACCTACATATCCACTTTGATGTTCTATAGTGCTACATACTCATGACATGTCCCACATAGATTATATGCATGGGACATAACCCACTACCTCTTACAACATGTAATGTTGAGAATGCCTTCATGGCTGATGAGATAATCCACCAGAAATAGCAACTGGAGTCCTCTATTGCTCCAACAAGCCTGGACAAGTGATAGGGTAACAGATGTTGTATCAGCATGATGCTTCAGTCAGGTATGATATCTGATGTAGGCACATGTGTCAGTACACTAACTGTGACCTATTTGGCAACAATTTCACATACATGGCCATTGTTAGGGGTCACAGACCATATATGGGATGCAAATATACAGATATTCCGTAGACATCTGTACAGATGGCTGGAATGGCCTGTACAATGATTTAACATGCTGCATGCGAGGAAGATGCTATTAACATGCTATACAAAGTAATGCCATCAGGAGGTGATAAACAGGAGTGGATGGTACACACATCAAAATGGTATAACCCGCACAGGATATGATTCTCACAAAAACACACAGTTGCTGGTATTGAGATTTGAACCGCTGCCTATATAGTGAGTTGTACTATAGTGTCAAACAGTTATCGCATGTGTTACTGAGCTTTCTCAGCTGGCAACTGGCCAAAGGCACTGATAAGGGGAATGACATCAGCAGGACTGAAAAAGTGGGGCACTAGGAAGTGTTGTGGGCGGGAATGTCCTAAAATTGTTTCACCTACAAACAAACACACACTCCCTCACTCTCTTACACACAACTGTCACACACACAGTTGCTAGCATTGAGATTAGAACCCCTATCTATCTAGTGATTTGTACTATAGTGTTACACAGTTATTGCACGAGCTACAGAGCTTATAGGGGTGATAGGTGTCTAATGGTACTTCTAAGGTGAATGACAACAGCAGATCTTATGAAGTAGGGCAATCTGAAGTGTACTAAGTGTGAACAGTCTCCTAATACTTAGACCTATGGACACACACATACACACACACACACACACACACACACACACACACACACACACACACACACACACACACACACACACAGGCAGGTGATGTGATATTATAAAACCAACCTCAGTACTATTACAAAATGGGGCTCACCTTTTATGCTGGCATGTGCAACTGTTCATAGGTTCATAGGTTCATAGGTAGGTACTAGGCTATTGGCCCTAAGGCCTGTACAAGCCTAGCCAAAAAGGTACCCTGGCTTTCACCACCCAAGAAAATTATTTTCCTGTGCCCCTGTCAAGCAGAACCACAGAAGTGATCCCCAGGGTGAATTTCCTATTACCCATCCAATCATCAAGATTTTTCTTGAAGAGTGCTAATGAGGAGCTCTGTTTGACATAGATAGGTAGTCTGTTTCAGAGTATGGGAAGTCTCTGGGACAGGAATCTATCCCTCCAGCATGTTCTGTTTATTGTGGTGGCAAGGTTTAGGTCCCTAGAGTGTGTAGCTTGGAGGGTTGGGATTTCTTTAAATGGAGCAGGTCCAACAGCTTTGGGTTTGACATAGCTTTGTATGTTAGGCAGAGATCACCTCTGAGTAGGCAATGGAGTAAAGATGGAATTTTTTGAGACGGCCTGCGTAAGGCATCTGTTTGAGACCAGTAATCCTCTTTATGAGGTATTTTTGTGGCCTTTCCAGTTGTTGTAGATGTCTTGTTAAGTACATACCAAAAGTGGTATTGTACTCTATAATGGGTCTAATGAGTGATGAGTAGATGGGAACAATGACCTCTTTTTTTCTTGGATGAGAAACCTTTTGTGATGAGGTGTGACACATAGAAGGATTTCCTGACCACTGTGGTGATGTGATTATCAAAGGAGAGACTACTGTCCACCTGTGTCCCAAGGTCTCTTATCACACTTTTGGTGTTAAGTAGACTACTGCCTATGTGGTAGCTCATGGGTACAGAGTTTTTACCAAAGGGGATGACAATGCACTTTTTGGCATTGAGCTTGAGACCATGTCTTTGACACCAGGCATCTGTCTCAGTGAGGCCCTTTTGTAGGATATCCACATCATTAGAAGTTTCGATTATGGCTCCTAGTTTGCAGTCATCTGCGAATTTAGTTAGCCAAAGACCTTCTGTGTTAGCCTGTACGTCAGAGAAGAAGATACCAAACAGGAGAGGACCCAGGACTGAACCCTGTGGTACTCCACTTATCACTGGTCTGAAGTCGGATTTGGAGTCTGCTACTTTCACAGTGTGGGTTCTGTCAGTAAGCCAGTTGGCAACTCATCTTGTGACATAGGGATTTATACCTAGTTCAGTGAGTTTATGTATAATTCCAGAGTGGGGGATGGTGTTGAATGCCTTGGCGAGATCTAGATAGGCTGTGTGAACCACCTTACCCTCATCTATGGCTTTGGTGACTACTTCAAAGAAGTCTATCAGGTTTAGGAGACATGATCTGCCTTTTACAAACCCAAACTGTGTGGGGTCCAGAGTTTGGAGATCTCCAATGTCTTTGTTTATGAGTTTCATGATGATACGTTCCATGGCCTTGCAGACTAGGCTCGTCAGGCTAATGGGACGGTAGTTCCCGGGATCTGTTGTGGCCCCCCCGTTTGTGGAGTGGGATAACTGTCACGGTGCACCATTCAATGGGCACAAAGCCTGAGGTGAGGCTATGATTGAACATGGTACTTCAGTGGGGTGCCAGTTCATTCTGTAGTTCATGTAGAATGCAGCCTGGGATGTTGTCAGGTCCCATGGATGCTGTGTTCTTGGATTTGGAGAGTGAGGTTTTTACCTGTGCAGCCGTGATTACAGGAGCTTTGCATTCCACCGGTATGGGCCCTTCAGGGCGTGAGAGGGGGTGAAATTAGCAATGAACCTATCTGCCAGGATGTTGGCAATATCAGTTGGTTCTGTATATTTAGTGTCATTGTGCTGTAACTAAGAGCAGATCTGAGTGTTGCCATTGAGATTCTTGACATAGCTATAGAATGCTTTGTGGTTGTCTTTAGAATCAGTGGCAATTTTGTTTTCATAACTAGCTTTGTAGGCTTTTATGAGGGATCTCAGCTTCTTAATGAGGCTGGCCATGGAGTTCCTCCAATCATGGCATTTTGCTCTTTTTTGCAACAGTTTCTTTCTTCTATTGTAGAGTTTGTTTATGGCAGAAGACCACCAGATTGGCTTCCTTTTTTTGGAGGTTAACATCTTGGTTCTGTTAGGGATAGCATGATCCATGCACTCGTGTACGTGCTTATAAATTGCATTTGTGTAGGATTCAGCAGTTGTACCTCTATTGTCCATCTGCATGGGTGTCGTGAAGTTTGCCACTTCTGTCTTAAGAAGCTTGAAGTTGGCTTTGGAGAATTTTTTTACGGTTGTTTTCCTAATGGGGGGTGGGAGCGGGATGTGGATGTCTAGGGTGATTAGCTTGTGGTCGGATCTGACCAACGAGGAGCTGACCTCTGGTGTGGAACACCGGCCACCCATGTTAGTGATGACCAGGTCTAGGATATTGCTGCCCTTGGTGGGGGTGTGGATAAGTTGATCCAAGGCGTTGGAATTGATGATTTCCAGAAAACGTTGAGCAAAAGATTTGGTACATGAGTAGTTTTCCCAGTTAATGGTAGGGTAGTTGAAATCGCCCATTATTAGAGTGTTGGGTTGTACCTTAATATTTTCCAGTGTATCAAGAAAAGAGGAGTGGGAATCCTGGGGCATGGTGGGAGGTCTGTTGCAAGCTACAATCCGGATTGCAGTTTTGCCCAGAGTTAGTTGAACTTGGATAATCTCGGATGCATTATGCTGAGCAACTAGCTTGGAGGTGTGCATATCCTTAATGAATATGGACACGCCTCCACCTTTAGTGTTTCGGTCCAGGTTTGGGGGCTGAAAGGTGTGGTATGAATTATAGCCTGGTAATGCAGGGGTGCTCTCTGGAGCTTTGAACCAGGTCTCTGTCACTGCACAGATGTCAATGTTCTCCATTTTAAGGAGTGCCGCGAGTGAGTGCATTTTGAGGTTTAGACTTCTAGCATTGAGTAGCATTACCCTCAGATTTTGCTTGCTTGTACCTGTTAGAGTGGTGAATTTGTCATTTGAACCTTGCCTAAAAAAGGCACTATAGGGGTGGCAAGAGCCTTTGCCAGTATCCGGAATCCCAAGGGCGACAGGTGCAGGCCATATCCGGCAAAGCAGCATGGTCTGTCGATCATGTCATCCCAGGCAGACAGATACTGGATTCCCTTAGAATGACACCAGATGCTTAGCCAATTGTTAAAGTCAATCATTTTGTCCTTGTACTGTGGTATCATTTTGGGTGATGGCAGCATGCTACTCAGAGCTAGGGTCATACCTGCCTGGGCTACAAGATCGGAGAGCTCCTCCATGTCTCTTTTCATGTAGTCTAGATAGGTACGTCTCAGGTCATTCACACCAACATGGACAATGACAGAGTCATATTTGTACTTGTTGTAGAGTGACCTGATTGTGTGCGTTATGTGGCAGATCCTGGCACCTGACAGGCAGTTGACAGTAACTTTTTCCTTGTTTAGCCTAGTGAGTGGAACATCAGTGTGCCTGACTATAGAGTCACCTATAACTAGAGTGTAGGGTACGTTATGCCTTATGGGCCTGTAGTTGAGTGGCACACTGAGTATGTGGGCTATGTGTCATTTGGGTTGTGTTGTGGGGTGGAGGTTGCTTGCATTTCTGCTTTGGAGGTCTCTGTTGTTTGTGTAGATTTGTACTGAGAGCCTCCGCAAATGTAGGTGTGTGTTTTGTGCTTCTGTGTATGTGTTTTGGTGGTGTAGGTTTTGAGGGACTATGTGATGAGTGTGGTGCGGTGCAGGTGTTTACCTTCTCCTCTTGACTGTCTAGGCCAGTCTTTGGTGAAGATAGCTTTGCTTCCAGTTTGGCTATATAAGTGCATCTCTCACAGGTCGTAGTGTTGGGTGGTAGGAGGAGAGGGTTGTCTGTGTGCATGAGGCAATTGCTGCATTGTCCCAAGATGCCCAGATTAATCAGGTAGACAGGAGAAAACACCGGGAGCTGACCTTTTTTGTGGTATGCTACTGTCCACAGCAGGAAATCACTGTATGCCTTTCAGGGTACCCCTCACCCCACCAACTTTCTCAGTATGTAATGGCGATATTTACAACATATGCCTATCATTGTGCCTTTGTTCCACTTTTATTTCTGCCCTTGTCAGAGGGTGGGAGTTATGGGTGCTGGTGTAGAGTGTATTCTACTGTGCAGGCATGTCCAGTATATGTAAAAGCAAACATAAGACAAAAGGATTATTGAGAATAACCACTGGCAACAGTATCAAAAAGCATTTGCATTCACAAAAGCCTTGGCACCTCTAGTACAGATCCTTCAAGATGTCCATTATATGTGTACTATATTTCACACAGCACTGAAAATTCCAGGTATGTCAGTGGCAGAGCAGTGGGTGTCACTGACATGCATAACAGTTGGAACTGCAGTTATCTGCCCATGGCCCTGTCAAAGACAGTACTGTATCTACGGCACTACAAGATGATTGCCAGGAGAAAATGCTGGCCAGATCCTGACAGTATTAACCACACATACACATAGATCATTGACCCCTGCATACCGTGGACAGGCAACATGTTTTCATGTGTATTGGCACAGCCCTGCTAATGTATGCTGTGCTGCTATTTCCCTACAAACATACATGTTATTTCATTTCTTTGGGCATATGGGGGAGGGGCATACCTGTCAACTGTACACATTTGCACAGACTGTGCTGATATTTGCTTTACATTTTGCTTCCATTTACCATACTATTGTGCCCTATCTTGGGGACTAGAGCCATACCAGTAGACAGCACAGGTCAGATTGCAATGGCATACATTTGAGTTTTAGACTTCTTACCCTTCATAGCCTTACTGCAACTGTGAGTCCTGCTGTGCTATCATTGTGTGAATCTGTAGGGGGGTAATTCAGCATTGCCGCCATTTGTGTGTCTTTACTAGAAATTTCTTTCTGGCTTTCTACAGTTGACTTGGTGTGTGTGTGAGCAGTGGGAATGGGACCCCACACTGACATCCATGCCTGTGACCTATGACCCCCCAGTTAGTTGTCCCCACACATTTACTCCACTGGGATGTGACACCTTGGGTACTACTGCATAGTGTGTGGAGGCCAGTTTTGGCCAGACATTTCTTGGTGTCCCACATAGCTGTCAGTTGTGTGCTGCTATCCCAGTCAGCTACCCCATTCCCTTGCATGCATGCAACATTACCATAGATATGCTAGCAAAACATACTAATCCATTTATTTATTGTTAAGAAGACTGACTTTCCTTGTGCCTGCAGCAGTTGTGAGGACAGTGCTTGAGGGCCGCCTATGTTGGATGCACACAGTACAATTCATATACATGTTAAGTTACAGGTAATGTGATGTGTGTGTCATCAATTTTACTGTGTGTATGAGCCAGAGAAAGGTGTCAGTCCCTGCGATTCCTACAGTGTCAGTGTGTGTGCTGTGCATTGCCTGTTTGCCAGGGCCTGAGCATACTGGGCACACCTCCATCTGCCTACAAAAGCAGGATCAGGGCCCTCCTGCTCTGATTCCCTCTGTGTCTGTGGGGTCTTGGCAATGGTGTTGGGCTGTGTGGCCCTTCCCCCATGCTGTTCCTGCTGCAGCTTTTTCCACAGGATCGCATTGTGTAGCCTGGCACATACTATGAACATGTGTGCACATGTGGCTGGAGAGTAGTGCAAGGCTCTACCAGATAGGTCAAGGCAGCGGAACCGTGACTTGAGCATCCCAAACACATGCTCTGTAATGATCTTGATTGTGCGTGTTCCTCATTATAGCATTCTTGTGTTGGTGTGTGTGCATTTTTGATGGGTGTCATCATCCATGGCTCCAGTGCATAGCCAGCATCCTCCACCAGATAGCCATACAGGATGCCCCCACTGGCAAATGCCTGGTACAGCTGTGATGAATCACAGATGTGGGAGTCATGATAGCTTCCAGGGCTGCCAGCACACACATTCATGATAATGCCCTGGGCCTTGCACACCACCTGGCAGTTGATGGAGAGGAATCCCTTGTGGTTTCTGTAGACCCTACTCTGTTCATTGGGTTGTGCTTTAATGTGGATGTGCATGCAGTCTATCGCACCCGGTACCTCCAGGTATTCTGCTACATGGTGGAAGAGATGCATATTGCTGGTCCTCTCCTCACGGTTGTTGGGGAAGTAAATGTGCTCACCATCATGTGGTAGCATGGCATCCGGGAACTGGTAGAGTACCCTGGATGCAGATGCCTGTGAGACCCCCAGGATGCCTCCAGTAGGTATTTGGAAAATACCTATAGCTAGAATTCTTAAGGCTACACATACCTTGGTATCCATTGGGATGGGTTCCCCTCTGTTGGCTCTAGGTCTGAGTTGAGGTCGGCACAGCTTGATGATTTGCTGAAGTATGTCTCTGTCCACCCTATAGCGCTCTACTATCTCCAGATCATGTAGCCCCTGGGAAGTTACCCTGGGTCTGATCACTCTTCTCCTCCTCGGTCTGTGGCAGTTGTCAGCATTATCCTCTTCACCGCCCTCAGCTTCTAGCACATACTGATGTATCAAAACAATGGCAGTCCATAGCATTTTTCAGTTAAAATTCCCCTGCATGTGTACACCAATGGTGCAGAGTTTGTGGGAAAAACAGACTGTAAGGTGTTTGCATAGTTTATACTGTTGTGCTGCAGATGTTGCCTGTATGATTGGCTGACTATGATGCATTCCACCTGCCAGCAATGTAATTTGTACTTGATTGCTTTTCCTTTTTTCCATTTCCATTTCCTCCCCTTTTAAGCCCAAAGGCACGTTGCACAGACCCAGTGCCCAAATGTAAACAGTCCTGCTATTACCGGGTTGTTTTTTTTTTTGTTTTTTTTTTGTTTTTGTTTTAGACCCGGTGCGCACTGCGCAAACTTGTTTAGGTAATGTAAACAATAAGAAATGTCTCTTCCTCGACGTGAACACTCTCTTCATTTCATGGAATAAGTCAAAACAGCCTCAGACAGACCCCTTATTTAGCTGTGCTTAGCTAAACTCATCTGGTGGCCATGGGGCTCCAATGTGCTTACATCATGCATGACACACCCTATTTTCATGCCTGTAGCTCCTCTTAGTTACATGATCATGTTATACCACCTACACGGTTAGGTGCAATTTGGCACTTAGAAGATTTTTGTGATTCAGTAAATTTCCCCTCATTTGCATACCTCACTGCCTTAGCCCATAGTTACTGAACTACCCCAGATCCTTTTCCTTTAACAACCAATGTTCCCTGGTATTGTTTTGATTCTGCATGCCATAAACTATAATGGCAAAATGCAGATTTCTGTTAAAATTGAGTTTTCACATTTTTTTTTAATTTTCAGCACAATCCCATTTGTGTGCCACTGCCCCATGCTTAAACTGCCAAGCTAGGCCAAAAAAATAACTTTTAGCTTTATGAAAATGAAACACTTCTCCATGTCAATGGCCATATATTTGGCCATTGGCATGCCTAAAGATTATAATACATGCTTTTTTTGAGCTGTCATGTAGCTAGTAGCCGAAAACGTTTCTGCAACTAACACTATTCTTGCACAGATGCCTGCCTGCTAAATGAATCATTAATTCACCTCATTTGCATGGTTTTCACCAGCAAATGAGGTAATTAGCATTATGCACTGGTGTCCATGCAGGAATAGTGTAGGCAGGCTCATGCACGTCAAAGCAGTAGTTTACTGGATCGCTCGGCAGCCATATTTCATGCAGGAGCGGCTACATTGTTCCTGCACGGAGAAATTAGTTTATTGAATCCCGGGGACTGTCTCTCTGGATGGAGACTTGGGAAAGAAGAAGGACAGCCTTTCGACTCTGGCAATTGTGAACACATTGAGACATGATTTGCCCTCACCACTTCTCGGACCTGAAGGTACAGTAAGACATTTTGTGAGCAAGAAGTTTGTAATATTAAAGCAATATGCTTAAAATCAATGAAAGAATTGTAAACTATAAGAAGACATTTTATTTTCTTACATTCTACTTAGAAAAGCTTTTTCTGTTTAGTAACTTTGCACAAATTAAATGGAATCTTTAATGTTGCATTACATTAAAGCAGATTTTGAGTTACATTCCTCTCTCATGTGTTGCAGTGGTTATACTTATTTTCATACATTGCTTATAACTAAGATGAATATTTGCTTTTGGGGATTTTTTTAATTTCATAACATGTAGCTCTCCATCGATCATCTTTGAATCAATGCTGACTCTTTGTCTATCTTTATAGTGAAGATTTTACATTGCCATGAGTTTTATTGCAGTGCATTGTAATACGGGAGCCAGTGGTGTGCTTTTTCAGATATTTTCCCCTTTTCTCCATTGCAGTGTGACTATGGAGTTGATCTTTTATATATATATATATATATATATATATATATATATATATATATATATACAGAGAGAGATATGTATATATATATATATATATATATATATATATAATGTATGTATATAAACCTATATACATTTTATTTATTTATTTATTTTACCGTTGTTTAGCGGGAAAGTTAAGCTGGACATAGGCCCTTTTTAAGTGGAGTGACGATACCTAAATATGCAAAAACATGTAATTTGGCAGTTGAAGTAATAAGTATAACTATCAGCAAGAGAGACTGAGAATTCAGCTCTTTACTTAGAGATTAGGTCTAAATCAGTTAAGAAGAGGGTTAGAAGGTGAGTTAATAAATAGAGTGGTACAGGGAAGTGGTTTATCATCAGCATGTGAGTTAATTAACATAGTGGTACAGAGAACTGATTTATCCTGGGGAGCTGCAGGGACAAAGCCAGGAGCTTATAAGATGGGTTTTTAGTAGCTTTTTAAACTGTGTTGTTGAGGGAGTGGTTGTCAGTGAGTTTGGTAGGGTGTTCCAGAGTTTAGAAGGGTGGTTGGAGGAAAGGGATTCACCTGCTGAGTTTTTTGCTTTAGTAACTTGTAGGAGAAGTTTATTGTTAGAGCACAGGAATCTTGAAGTAGAGTAGGGCTTACTGATGCCTTTGAGGGCTGGGGTGTTTTCAGGGTGGTGGAAAAGTTTGTGGGCTAAGGTTAGTTGATTAATGTGAAGGAGTTGAGGGCGTTCAAGCCAAATGAGCTGTTTAAAGGATTAACGATGATGTGACTTATAGGATGCATTGGTGGCTAATTTGGAGATTTTTATTATAACAAGCTTCCAGTTTGGCAAGGTCTGTTTTACGGAGGTCAGTTAAGATTGGGGTGCATATTGGAGTGTTGGTAGAAGGTGGGTCTTGGCAATGGTGACTTTTGTACTGTTAGTTAGAAATTGGTTGTTTCAATATAAGAGGCTGAGTTTCTTGTGCACTTTTTTGATGGTTTGGTCTATATGGATATCAAATTTTAGATTATTGTCGATTATAACCCCTAACAGTTTGGTATGGGCAGTTGGAGTGATCATGGTTTTGTTTTTAGAGTAGATGGTGGTGGCTGGGGGGGGGGTATTCCTAGAGGGGCTGAAGAGCAGAAGATTTGTT
>NC_056725.1:269548595-269591095 GCF_019279795.1 Protopterus annectens | reverse complement strand
ATGTTAAGAGGTGTACTTGGTGGTATGGTAAGCTGACCAAGCCCAATCTTTGTGTTTAAGTAGCAGTTTGGTGCCATTAGTTAGCCAAGGTAGGTGCTTGGCGTTTGAGCATACTTTCCTAGTGGGACCAAGTTTATTAAGTATTTTAAGGAAGGTATTGTTGAAATACTGAACAGCCAGGCCTAGATGGAGTAGTAGGGTAAAAGTAGAGGGGGAGATGTATTTCTTGCTACGGATGTATTTATAAGTGATGTCGTTTTGAGTATGCACATGTTTTTTGTATAGAAATGTAGGAGAATGGTCACTGAGGGTGTCAGGAAGGCAACCGACTAGGTAACATAGGTTGGGTTTGTTAGTCAATATTTATTTTATTTATTTTACATTTGTTGACTAAGAATATTCTGACTGAGCTAACAAAATAACCCTTTTCCAGTAGAGGCCCTGGGACAAAAGCACCAAGAAATTATACAATACAATAAAAAACAGTTACAGATACAATAACATTTGTTTTTGCTGATATTTACAACATATGTAATTTTTTAATGTTATACATAATCATTAGTAATAAAGCCTATGTGAGAGAAAGTAATAGAAATTATCATTACAGTCTGAGTATTAGTATTATATTCATTGGTTACTTTTAAGAGGTGATTTAGGGGAAGGATATAGAGAGGGAAGAGGTTAAGCTGGGCCATAATATAATGTAAGTTAGAATGAGATGAATAGGCATAATATGAAGGAGTGGATATGTTAGTGCAGAAGGGAGTAGAGCAATGTTAGGAGGTATAGATTAATTTATGGGTAGATACTGTTTATGGTGGGTGAGTACAAAGGCAGGACCAGAGTGTTTTTAAGTGTTTTTTTAGCAGCTGCTCTAATGTTGACTGCTTTTTGGAATGTTTGTCTGAGCAAGTGGGACAGTTTATGGTTTGGGTAAAGTTGAAGTGGTTTAGGAAGTTGGAGGGGTTACTGGAACATTTACCTGTAGATGAAATCTGTGCAGGGTGGTACTGTCTGACCTGTGCAGACAAACTGGGTGGGAGTTCCTCAATGACTATTTTGGCTACGCTCACTCTCAGCCTTAGATAGAATATGACCAACTCTACTGTCTGCTTGTTAGTCTGTCTGTGCTGAACGTGGACACAGTGAAATTAGTTGTTCCTGTTAGTACACCATGAGGAAAGGGTGCAAGTAAGGAGTACTGATCATTTGTATTCCCTTTCTCTGGTTTCTACAAGAAGAACCCACAGGAATAGTCAACCCAAAGACCCTCTCCAGTCTCCTGGTATTTGGAAAATCAAAGTGCATGCCTGCAACCTCCCAGGACATCTCCTGCTATAGTTTCCCTATCTCTGGTTTCTACAAGAAGCACCCACAGGAATAGTCAACCCAAAGGCCCTCTCCAGTCTCCTAGTAATTGGGAAGTCAAAGTGTATGCCTGTAACCTCCCAGGACATCTCCTGCTATAGTTTCCCTATCTCTGGTTTCTACAAGAAGCACCTGCAGGAATAGTCAACCCAAAGGCCCTCTCCAGTCTCCTGGTATTTGGGAAATCAAAGTGTGTGCCTGCAACCTCCCAGGACATCTCCTGCTATAGTGTAGGTTTATATATACACTACATGAACTTAGTGTGTCTAGCCCTATAATTCTGCCCTATCTGGTATGCACACCTGCCGATAGCTGGATACTGCCTCCATTACCTAGCTTCTAGTCTCTACTCTGCCCTTGCTAGTTGACGTTCTGACATTAGTTATATACCTATTGATAAAATAGCCAAAGATTATATGAAAGCAGAAACAGGCTCAGTTAGGCAGTGCAAGGAAATAGGGAATACTCATCTGCCCCATACTCTCCTACTGATAGTTTTATGAGCAACTGCTGCCTCATGGTCTGACCAATCTGAAACCCAACCTTGCTGACGTCACAGCCGAGGTAACATAGTATGGCTGTTTGCCCTGGCGCCATTTTCAAAATGTTAGCATGCTACTAGCAAGGTGAACTAGTGTCCCGGTGCAGTGTGCATACTAAGTAAGGTCTGTCTTTTATCATCTGTTATGAACTATAAGACTGACACTACAGATTTTTATACCAATATTATTAACTGTAATATCTGGATTACTGGTCATATGGATTGGCTGTATTAACTGCTGCTAGTATCTCTGTTACTTGCGCTGAAGTCTTGACGATGATATGGTAGTCATATATCTAGAGCGGGAAATGTCTGGTTTATAATGCTAGCTCTGTCTATCGCCCTAGCATAGCGTACTTTATGTACAGCACAAATGGGCATCTCGAGGGCTGTAGAGTCTAAATGATATCCAGTATTCATAGCGTTAGCCCCAAATCTATGGTACCAGCTCTAAAGTTGCCATACTTAACAGATTTACTTTCTTAAGCTACGGATTCAGTTGTACAGCTTTGTTTTAGCCTAGTGCACTACACAGGAGTCTTTATAAAGGTATTAATCCGTGTACTTAACAGATATACTTGCTTAAGCTTAGGATTCAGTTGTACGGCTTTGTGCTAGCTTAGCGCCTACACAGGAGTCTTGATAAAGGTTTTTAGTCCATGTAATGGTCCTGAAGGTGCAGTACGTACCAGGTATAGTTGCCTAACTAAGATAGCAATTGTACAGGGTTGTGCTATACAAGCGCTCAACTCAGGCATGTTTTACATACGTTTCTAGATAAGGTTTTGGATCTGAAGGTGCTGTACCACTCAGACATAACAGCATAGCTAAGGAATTGCTTTTACAGTGTTGTACTACCAAAGCACTCTGCTCTGGAATTATTTACAAAGGTTTTAGCTCATGTATTTTCTCTGAAGGAGCCATACCTAACAGATATAGTTGCTTAGCTAAAGAATCTACTGCACAGTGATGTCCATTCAAGCGCTCACCTCAGGAACATTTTATAAAGGTTTTAGCTAAGGTAGCTATTTTTAGCTCAGGTATTGGCCCTGAAAGTGCCGTACCTACCAGATATAGTAGCTTAGCTAAGGAAACAACTGTACTGTATCGCGCTACAATAGCACACAACTCAGGAATGTTTTACTAAGGTTGTTAGCACAGGAACCCATTCCACCTTATTGTACTGCAAAAGCGCACAGCACAGCATCTGTTTCTAAAGGAGCTTACTTGAGAGTCAGTTGTATAACTGTAATACAGTCAAAACCCCTAAATGAAATGTTACTGCTGAATGCATGTCTTTAACTGTCGATTTATAAATGAAATGTTACTGCTGAATGTATATGCTTAACTGTAAGATTATCTGTATTTTACATTGTAAACTGCTGCTTTATCAATGCTGTACCACTATTAATGTGGTAGATGTCACCATGGTTTGAAATGTAATGTTAGTTAGTTATGTTGTTTCATGGTACATTATTCAGTGTCTCAACTTCTAACTGTGTAACTCTCTTCTGGTTTTTCTCCCCTTTGCCTATCTCTCCCAAACCCAATCCTCAAATCTAAACCTCCCCTTCTACCAAATATAAGACCACTATCTACCTGACTGCTAAACTGATTACTTTTATTTTTTCCCCTTTTTCAGTTTTCTATCTCTGGTTTCTACAAGAAGCACCCACAGGAATAGTCAACCCAAAGGCCCTCTCCAGTCTCCTGGTATCTGGGAAATCAAAGTGTATGCCTGCAACCTCCCAGGACATCTCCTGCTATAGTGAAGGTTTATATATACACTACATGAACTTGGTGTGTCTAGCCGTATAGTTCTGCCTTATCTGGTATGCACACTTGCTGATAGCTGGGTACTGCCTCCATTACCTAGCTTCTAGTCTCTACTCTGCCCTTGCTAGTTGACTTTCGAAAATTAGTTATGTACCCATTGATAAAATAGCCAAAGATTATATGAAAGCAGAAATAGGCTCAGTTAAGCAGTGCAAGCAAATAGGGAATACTCATCTGCCCCATACTCTTCTACTGATAGTTTTTTGAGCAACTGCTGCCTCATGGTCTGAATCCGCTCTGTTCGCTCACTTCATTCGCTCACTCCGTTCCCCTACCCTACCCCCAAATTCCACCCACCCCCACTGCTACTACACTTATACTCACCTTAACCACCCCCTCTCGCCTTCCAATCACTTTTGCACAACTAGAATCCTCCCACTTACACTTTATTCCTTCTTCTCCACATCTAATATAGCTTCACTCTTACATTACCATGACATCACTAAAACAAACACTACTACTTAGCTCATCAACATCTCTCCTACTCCTATTATACTCCCTCACATCATATAATACCTCCCTGCACCAATTCACACATACTCCCACACAAACAAGCATTATTCAAACATCTAAACACACATACCATCTTCCTATAGCCCCAGCCCTCCTCCACACAACCGTCAAGGACTATTATACTCTAAAAGTCCTCCCACTACAACCCTTGCCTCACCACACAAATAAATTCACTAAACTCTTATTTAAGCTCTCCAAACTCTATCACTACCTACACAAACAACTAAGTTTAGCAGGAAACATACACCCCAATCCAGGTCCTATAACTACTCAACCCACACTACCCCTCCCCAACCCTCCAACACTACCCCCTCCACCCCAACCAGACCTATATATCTTACACCAAAGACCAAAATCATCCCTTCTCATCTTCAACATTAATATAAGAAGCATTACCAAAAAAAAACATAATCTACAAGTTATGCTATCTCACTACACCCCAGATATAGTAACAATTACAGAAACCTGGCTTAAACCCCACATAGACAGTACTGAGATTACACCCCAGGCTACAACATCCTACCTAAAGACAGAACTAACAAAAAAGGAAGAGGGATAGCGATCCTATACAAAAATCACCTCTCACTACAACTCCACAACTCCCCATTCCCAGACATAGATAATGCAGAGATTATTACAGCTAAATTAAACATTAACTCTAGCAAAACTCTAAACATTATAGGAGGATACATACCACCAGGTAACAATACCTCTAGTGTTGAAAACCTGCTACAATGGTGCTCCATTCACCTCCCCCAAGAAACAATTATCATGGGGGACTTCAACATTGACTGGCTCCAATGCTCCTCAACAAACCCAACTATTCACATGAACCTTTATGGGTTCACCCAAACCATCACAACCCCCACTAGAACCAACAAAGTCACCAACCGTAATTCCATACTAGACTGGATTCTAGTAAACACACCCCACCTTACATCTCACTCTGGCCAACTCCCTGATAACCTGAGTGACCGCAACCCAACTTTCCTCCTTCGTGATCGCATCCACCCACTACATCTAACCACATACCATACAATCAGGAATAAGAAATCTTTTAATCCTGACAACTTCATTTCTGCCCTACTAAACTGTCACTGGGAACACCTCAAACATCTAACCCTAGATGAGGCAGTCCTAACTTTCAACAAGACCTTCCTTGATATTCTCAACACCCATGCACCCCCTAGGCAAGTAAGAGTCAAAGCCAACTACTCTCCCTAGTTAACAAAAGAAACAAGATCACTACTGAAAGACAGAGATAAAGCCTGGTCACCGTATCATAAAAACAAATCCAATATCACTAAACAAACCCTCATACAACTCAGAAATAAAGCCAAAAAACAAGTGAAAATAGACAAAAGCAATTACTACCTAAGTATACAAAACAAGCACCAAAACATCCACAAAAATTGTGGGCTGCAGTAAAAAAAATCTATTACAACCAGGTAATATTGCTACTCCCACCCCAAAAACAACTCCTAGTAATGACAGCATAGCCACCCAATTTAACAACTTCTTCACAGAAACCATTCTAAACCTAGCCAACAAACAAACACAAATATTTCCCAAATACAAGCAATGCCTCAATCCCACAGGATACATCCACCCAATTTAAACTACACCCAATATCCACCTCCTATATCAAAAAACATCTGAAAAAACTAAAACCTACAACATTAACTGCTGACAACTTGCCAGCTGACTATCTTAAAATTGCAGCAGAAGCCATTGACTATCCAAAAACAATACTCATTAACAGATCTCTAGCTGAATCAAATGTACCCCCTATCTGGAAATTATCACACATAATCCCCCTCCACAAAGGGGGGACCTCTTATGAACTTATTAATTACTGTCCTATTGCCATTCGCTCTCCCCTATCCAAAATCTTAGAAAGAATAGTGCACACACAGCTCATGAAATATCTCACCTCACATAACCTACTATTTTGCACCCAGTATGGCTTTTGTCCTGCACATATCACAGCAACCGCCCTACTTACCTTTACCAACAAAGTTGACCAACTTAGAAACAGCTCCATATTTGTATCAGCCTTATTCATGGACCTGTCAAAAGCCTTTGACATGGTCAACCACAACAAACTCATGCAAGTCCTTTCCTCCCTAAATATTAATATCATAACTCTTAACTGGTTCCAAAGCTACCTAACATATAGACACCAAGCCGTTTGATGGCAACTAAGTCTCTCTCACACCCTCCCAGTTACAATCAGGGCCCTACAAGGCTCCATCCTTGGACCTCTTTTATTCTCACTCTTTACCAACCACCTACACACTGCTACCTCTAAAGCCAGCCTAATCCAATATGCTGACGACTCAACCCTGATCTGTGCAGCCCCTTCCCTTACAACCCTCCAAAACCTTACCCAAGACACTTTCTTCTCTGTGGAAAAATGGCTAACCAACTCAAACCTGATACTTAATCCCAACAAAACTAACCTCCTAATCTTCTCTCCCACTAGAACTGCAACCTGCCCCCCTAACTTCAACATATACTCTAAGAATAACACTATCATCACTCCTACAACCCACACCAAACTACTGGGTATAGTAATAGACAACAATCTAAAATTTGACATCCATATAGACCAAATCATCAAAAAAGTCCACAAGAAACTAGGTCTCCTGTACAGGAATGCCCAGTTTCTAACACCTTCTACAAGAATTACCATGGCCAGAACCCATCTACTATCCACACTCCTGTACGCATGCCCTATCCTCATCAACCTAAGTAAATCAAGCCTTAATAAACTAGAGGCCTGCTATAATAAAATATCCAAATTTGCCACAAAATCAACGTGCAGGTCACATCACTGCCAATCCCAAAAACAACTTGATTGGCTTGAACTTCCACATGTCCCACACTTTAACCAACTAAAGCTAGCCCACCAAATAATTCACCACCCAAATAAAACAACAGCCCTCAGCCAACTAATCCAGCCTTACTCAGCTCCTAGACCCCTCCACTCTGATAATAAATGCCTACTACATGTTTTCAGAGCAAAGAACTCAGCTGGAGAAGGCCTCTTCTCTAACTATACTGCTAAGCTATGGAGCACCCTCCCGACTGCTCTCACCTCATATTCCTCTTCAAGACAATTCAAAGCATTCTTAAAATCTCACCTATCAAAATCATGGCTCTGCTCCTGCCTTCCCCCAGGCTAAGCATAATCTAAACACCAACTTCACTCTCACTACCTTCGTAGAACTCAGTATGACTGCTCTCTAATCTAACAGCTAACAGTGTACCCTCTCAAAAGGAATAATGTATACTCCCTTAATATTTATCATTTATTGTAAATACCACCTGGTGCTAACTTCTGAACAATTGGTAGTGTGCACTGGAAATACAACAAGTGTACATACATATGTACTGTAAACTCAGCAAAAGCTATTATTGATATAACTCATATTCAATTACTTATTCACTGGTTAATCTTCAAATTGTCTGAATTTGCTATTCTATGTATTAGTCAGTGCATATACCTGATTATATTATAATGTAGTGTACACTTTCAAACGAATACCTGATTGTATTAGAATGAACTGTAGTCTTTCAAACTATCTTTGTACTACTTGGAGCTTTTCTCCCCGGGCCTCCACTGAAAACGGGCACTTGCCCAGCTGGTCCTTCCCGGTAAACAAATGTAAAATAAAATAAATAAGATAAATAAATAAATGAGCAGGAGTGCCAAACAAGGTTGAAATCACAAAGAAGTATAGTTTCTTGGTTGAAATTTGTGGATGCACAAGCAAGTAGACATTCAGTGGTAGGAAGATTATTTCCTGGAGGGAGATAGATGGCTATGATAAGTATTATTTTATTATGGGTTGATCTCAAGGTGAGTAGTTAAAATTTCGGAGTTGGGTAGGTCAGGAGCAGCACAGTTGAGTTGTTCAACTTTGAGGGTGTCTTTAAACATAATGGCGACTCTACCACCTCTTTTGTTTAATTTCTCTAGTCTAATGATGTTATAGCTGGTTGTGATAAATTCATTATCTTTAATGTGGGGTTTTAACCATGTTTCAGTTATCACAGCTATGTCTGGAGAATAGGAAACAATGAGATGAAAAACTTCCAAAACTCGCTGAAGGTGGTGAAGACAAATAATAAAGTTGCAACGAGTAAAGACTTCAGAGCACCACCACGGCAACAGGATTATTCTGATTCCAATAAAGTGACCAAATAAAAATAAGTGTTTATTGAAAATCAAACACTCAAAAACAAACTGTATAAAAATAAAAATCGATAATCGCTTTCGGCTATTCAGCCTTCATCAGATCGTAAAGCTTCTATCTAAAACACCATTTAAAAAGAAATAGTCATCCAATCAAATTTCTGATTCTAACATAATAAGAATAAATAACCAATGGTTGTGTTCAAAAACATTGATTTCTTATACGACCAAAAATAGAATTAACATCCAATCAAAAGAACAGAATAAATTCTGTTCAATATAATTACGGCTATTGGACAATACGCTAAAGCCAATCTCTATGTTTAGATTAGCATAATAGGAATTCACGACACATCCTGTCTAGCTGCAAAAACAGCTAGCTATCATCATTAGCCGAAAAATAAAAATATAAATGAAAGCAATGTATACAACATACGTGATAAGCATCATAAAAACATTGCATATGACTCAAACAGTAAATGATCACAAACAGCACATAAGCGCTGTATACAACATGAGCGCTAAATCGCCTGCAAAAAAACACAGTGACTACTGAGTTTAATAATCAGCCTATGGTATTAGTGCATTTGGCTGAACAACCAATAAAAGAAGTAAACTCAACTCTTCTCAAAAGGCCAATCAAAGGATAGCCAACGGCACTTAATCTACATATCAATTCTCAACCAAAAATGATGAATATACATCTCTCCTTACAAATCAATCAAAAAAGGGGGAAATTGATATTTGGATGGTAACACTAAGTCACCAGCAAAAACACAGTAACTTTTGTGTTTAATAATCAACCTATAGTATTATTTTTATTTCGTCGCTTTATTGGAATCAGAATAATCCTGCTGCCGTGGTGGTGCTCTGAAGTCTTTAATCGTTGCATGTCTGGAGAATAGGTGGTTAGGGCAGTATGAAATTCACTGGCTTTTCTTATGATGCTAAAGAGATTGAAATTGGTAAAGAGCAGGTCAGTATTAGAGGTTTTAGGAAGAGTGGCATAGGAATGGGAATGTATAGTAGACAGAATTGAAAATGTTAGGTGGTAGGTGAGGAAGATAGCAGGCAGGTTGAGAAGTTATTATTGAAATCCAGGTTTGGATGGATGTCAGCCTGGTGTTTTATTTGTGTTATAGAGTGTAGTAAAAGGTGTCTAAGTTTGTTAATCGTTTTTTGACATCTGAAAGCTGAAGAATTAGGATAGTAGGTGTGTATGAGTTTGAAAGGTAAGAGGAGAGAGGTTGAGTTGTTATTATGTTGTGGGCTGATGTCTGTATAAGTGTGGGATTTAAAGTAATGGGTGGGCAGTGGAAGTGTTGGAGAGTGGAAGTGTCTGATTTGATATGAGTGAAGGGAAGTGGAGCTATAGTTGAGGTAAAGAAAATGTGGAAAAGTATTGCTTAATAAGGAGTAATAGAGATGCATGATATTAGAGAGGTTGGGTAGCAGAGTAAAGTGTAGGAGAGGGGATTGGACCAGTGGTTTGGTAGAGAGTAGTGTTTGGAACTTGTAGTGGAGAGGGTAGGTTGAGGAGGTTGGGTTGATGATTAAGAAGATGGTTGTGAATAGACTGAGGGGAGTAAGGGGTGTGGCTTGGTTAGGTATAAATGTAAGGAAAGTGTGGGTGTGTGGGAATGGGGATAGGGTAGGGGAGCGGAGTGAGCCCAAGTAGAGCAAAGGCAAATGGAGTGGGATGAACCTCAGCTGTAGCTTACAACAGCCAAAAAAGTTATCAGAGACCCTTGATGAAAGGTAGGTTCTCAGGCCCTGTTACACATGTAAAGCATTATTGCAGAACTTTTAATAATTAAGAAAAAAGTAAGCCGTTTTGCTCACTATTAGTATTTGAAATACAAATAACTGCAGCCGAATTATATTACTGATAGGGAAGGTAAAGTATAGGATGTTAGTTACACATTTGCAGCAACATTCTGCTTATATAGGCAGACACAGAGGTAACTAAAAGGTAGAAAAGCAAACAGCTGTCAGCCCAGGTGGAGTACTCATCAGTTAGAGGTTATTTCAACTGAGCAATACTATTGTATTCATGTTTCAACCTACATAAAAGTCTACAACTGACACTATGCAGTGTGAAGGCTTACTCGAATGAGTTTGTTTTTAGAAAAAAACTGACCAGCCTCTGAAGAGATGCTAGGAGAAGAACACAGTTCAGAGAAAAATCACTTAGCTAGATAATTTAATACACCAACTGGCACTTTGTTGTGGGAAGGCTTGCTCAATGAGTATTCACTTGGCTATCAACTTCTCCAGCAAGGCCTTTGTCTGCAGACAGCTGCATTCCATTCATGTACTCTTGGGAAGCCAGTAACAGCAGGGTGTGGCCTTTAGCCTATTCTGTCATGATATCTAGGTGCTGTTCTTCCTCTAACTCATTGTTCAGTACTCAGTAGGTGCTGTTCCTATAACTTGTTGTACAATTCTCAGTAGATGCTGTTCTTCCTGCAATTTGTTGTTCAGTGCTCAGTAGGTGCTGTTCTTCCACTAATTCGTTGTTCAGTACTCAGTATGTGCTGTTCTTCCTATAACTTGTTGTTCAGTGCCCAGATGGATGGCCTTGATGTCTCTACAAACATGCTTGCCTGCTCTGGCAGGTCAGTCTGTTGTGTCAAATTTGAACAGGTGCAGATGTTATTTTTCATGCTGACAAACCTGCAGCACTCACTTTCAAGAAACCTATACAGAGCGCAGGGAGCATGGAAAGAGCTGTCAACTGCAAGTTGGAAATGACAAAAATGAAATGTGTCTCCATGATTATAAAGTGCACTTCTGAGTCTTTCACAAGTAATATCACTAATGCTATCATGTGCTTAAATGGTCTAGATGTTTGACCTACATAAAAAGCACCACATTGGTATACTGCCATATAAATCACCCATTCAGTGCTGCAAGTGATTAAAGATCTTCGCCAATATTTTTACCCCTTTTATTCCCAAAATAACAAGGTTCATCTAGAATGTTCAAAAATGGATCAGAATTTAAGATATACCAATATATACCAATATATCAAAAATTTGTTGGTATCTTTAATTCAAGCCCTTACAAAAGATAATAAAGGTTTCAGCAGTCTTTCCAGATAAACTGATAAGGGTTCAGTTAAAGAACATCTACCCAGGACTATCAGTTTCCCAGGAGGATTACTTCTTGATTTATGAATTTAAGAATATAAAATGGAACCAGGTTTTTAAAAAGAGGATATAATAGGACCTTAGTTACACAAATACATTCCTTGGCTTCTGGACAAAGTAGGAAGGATTTACTTAAATCTAAGAAACAAAGCAATGAGGTGTATTGCACCATTAATAAACCTAGATTCATTATGACCTTTGGCACTAAGAACTTTAAAATAAAGGAGGTAATTAACAAATATTGGTATATCTTATTGGAATATCTATATGGCTTTAAGAAGATTATATTTAATACTAAAGTAGATAAAGGGGATATACCTAAGGGGAGTACATTTTGTGGTAACTGCACCTATCCTAAGGTAGTGTCCAGAACCAAATCCTTTACTTCTATCGACACTACAAATGTTTTTGAAATTAGATCTTTAATCACTTGTAGCACTGAAAAGGTGATTTATATGGGAGTATTCCAGTGTGGTTCTTTTTATGTGGGTCAGACATCTAGACCATTTAAACACAGGACAGCATTACATATCAGTAATTGTAAAAGACCCAACAGTGCCCTTTATAAACATCATTTAGAACACATATGGGCACATTTCATTTTTGTAGGTATAGATACAGTGAAGAGTGAAGAACAATCTACTATTAGTAAATATAAAATTTTAGATTTTAAGGAAAACGTGGATTATTAATTTGGGGGCCTTATATAAATCAGGTGTAAATGAAAACTTAAATTTAGTCATTAGTTCTAACTTATTAATTTTAAGGCTATGTTTATTATCATGTGCTATGTATTACATGTTTGAATTAATTGCTATCATCTTTATTTAAAAACTATGTCTGTTTACATAACTATGTGAATTGAAGTTGGTCCTTTAAGGGCTTCATTCTTAAAATCTTAAAATCTCTTGGTTTTGCAATTTCCTGTGATGCACTGATGATGCCAGTAGGCAAAACTGGTTTGTGAGTTTAAGTCTTTGGCCATGTCTTGATGCTTCGTTTCAGCCATGTTGCTTGTACTGGAATTTTTGGGATTTATTTATGAATTTATTTACCTGGTTTATGGATTAAAGAAGGGATAAGTGAAGGTAGTTTGTTATTTATCCTTATGCCTTATTAAGGCTACTTAGGACTTGAAGTGCTAGAAATGTTGTGATGTTTGATTACTTTTATTCCGTGCACTTCCTTGTTGGTACATGCCCAGTGTGTGTTATGGATTATAAAAAATATGTGCGTGTGTGTGTGTGTGTGTGTGTGTGTGTGTGTGTGTGTGTGTGTGTGTGTGTGTGTGTGTGTCTGTGTGTGTGTCTGTGTGTGTATAAAACTGCCCACAACACTCATTCCAACTAAACAAAAGCTGTGTTAGTGAATCTTACAATAGTTCAAGATCACAAGAGTCATACACATCTGCTATTGACAGGCCAGGTGATGGTGCATATGGTTTGGAAGAGGGGCTATCGTGAGAACTGTAAGGTGAGTTGGTCCGAGGTTGTGACCTACCTGATGAAGGTGATATTGCTGTCATTGACCTGAAAGTGTTGAGTGGCCATGATTGTGACCTGGAACATGAGGTTCTGCTAGGTGTAGATGATCGCTGAGATGGCCTGTGTAAAATTTATTTATTTATTTATTTATTTATTTCCAGTTTGATTACCGGGGAAGTCCACTGGGCCAGAACGTACCCATTTTCAGTGGAGGCCCGGGGAGAAAAGCTCCAAAAAGCAAAGCAAATACAATCTTAGTTACATGGTGTAAAAGGTAGTAATAAAATACATACATTTGAAATTACATTACATTGATACAGATTAGTAAAAAAAGCAAAAAACACACAGTATACTTTAAAATCATCATTCAGGAAGGTAGATAATAGATTTAGTAGTTATTTAGTAGTAAAATGCATTATGATTGTTCACTGTGACCTTTGACATTACTGTCTTGAGAAGCAATGGTAGTGTCATGTGATCTCTCTCCCCATGGGTCCAGACAGTTTCCTGTCCATTGCCCCTAGTAAGACTGAGTCCAGCTTGACTCTGGTATGTCTTAACTAGTGCATGACTGCAGGCTGCAACTGATGCTTGGTGTGCAGCCATAGTGTGATCATGGCATTATCCCTGTTCTCTGCCATTTCAAAGGAGTGCTGGAAATCATCATGTATACCCTGGAGGATTCAGACCATTTCTAGCTGACTCTGTGCCAGTGTTTTGAGCCCTAACATTGTCATGACACATTTCTTGTTGGGCAGCCAATGCTTTATGTGTAGTTGTAAGAAATTTATGCACCTGGCTTCCCTTTGTAAAGGTGTCACTGTATACCCTGTTACATCTGAATGCCTGACATCATCCTCAAAGTGTTCTTCTGGATGTGGAGATACTGGTGTAAAGTGTAGGGGCATTCCTCAAGTACTGTTATGAATACTGTCAAGTTGAGCTTGACTTTGACTTGCATTGTCACCTTCTGCAGAGTTACTAACATGTTGTGAGGTGAGAGATCCTGCCATTAAAATTGAGGACTGTCTTGTCACTATTCTCAAGCTGCCTCATAAGTATAACTATGTTATCATCATCAGCAGCAGCTGCAGCACCCATTCTGCTGCCGACGTCATCCATATTTAATGGTACATTTGACTTCTTTGTTTCTGATCCTGATTCTGTAAAAGGATGTTATTACAAAACATTAATAACAATTATAGTGCAACAGCATATGGTACAGAATGTTTACAAGGGGGTGAGTGGGAAACTTACCATGCATGCACACTGTCTTCTTTTTTGTTATTTGCTGAAGTACAAGGCTCACATAATAATAATGAATTATGACATGTTTAATTACCTCATTCCTTGTCAGCATTCCATTCTCTCTAGATAACTGTGTGTTAGAAGTTTTAAACCAACCTTCATGAGCAGATGAATGTAACTACTGCTGCAGATATTGGTTAGATGGAACAGTGTCCACTCCATTTCTAATTACTACTGTTACATTATCTTTTTGTAGTGGTGCTGCGGTAGCATTGTTGCCTCACAGCAAGACATCCCATTCGATTCTTAGCTAGACCGTCTTCTGTGTGGAGGCATACGTGAATGGGCATGCCTTCGCTGAAGGTTGTGCATTAGGGCTGGTAACTTGGTACGTAAAAATCCACTACCAAACATTAGCAGACCGGAGTTCCGCTGTGGCGACCCCTAACCAGGATAAGCCAAAAGACACAACAACAACAACAACAACATTATCTTTTGTATCATTGTCATCCTTGTGGATGGAGAGAAGGTATTCATCACCTGGCATTAGTTTAATAAGATGCGGATCCCCCCAGTACTTGTACAAGAAATTGCATTATGCCTGTTCTTGCTTATAGCATGTTCTACCATATCATTTGCCCTTTTTATACACTGTGTCAAAGCTTAGTTTCTACCTCCAGCTGCAATGATTCCAATAACTACTTACCTCCAGGCCTTGTTCCTCTTGGCTTGTCTGGGCCCTCTTTACCAAAAATAAGTTTCCCCTATGTTCTACGTGCTGCCAAGAGGACATAATTTTCCTCATGGCTTAAGTTATCCTTATTGTATTTGATCCCTTATTCTCCATCATTACTACATGAAAATCACAATGGCTACATTTAGACATTGTGACAGTAATGTTTAGATGCCATCAGCTGTTAAAGTACAAACCACTGCCTAGCTATTCCTGCCACCCACAGTAACTGTTACTTTTAGGTTTATGGGTTCATAAGAGATTACTAGGCTCAAGCACTATTAAAAACCTAGCCAGTTTACCTAGATTTTACCCAATTTTCTCTCCCTAGGGAAAAGATAATAAGGATCAGTAAGCAGGGTTTTGACTTTTTTAATGACTGGCTCTGTCCATGATAGACATGGGCACCACCTCAGGAGTGAATTTGCAATTTCCATTCCGCTGGTCCAGACTGCACTTGAAGATGATCAGGGAAGGGCTTGGCTTCACACATGAATAGGAAGCCTATTACAGAAGAGGAGCAGTCTCTGGGATACATACCGCACCAGCATGATTTGTTCATATCACAGATCAGATTTTGATCTTTGGAGCAAGTAACCCACATGCAGTTACTTTTGTGAATATGCAACATTTCCATCAAGGCTGGGTCAGAGACTACCTTGTAGGTCAGGCACAGATCACCTCTCAGTAATCCGTAGGAAACTGAATATAGTGATATGGATTTTAATTGACCCACATATGACATATTGGTTATAACCTGCATTTTTTTGGTAAGAAACCTCTGAGGACACTCCAGTTGTTGCAGGTCCCTTGCGAGGTACACGCCAAAGGGTGGGTGCATTGTACTTGATTATTAGTTTGATGAGGGCTGAATACAGTGGCACTAAGATATCCTTAGATCTGGATGCCATGCCCTTACTTATAAGCTGACCACATAGAAGGATTTCCTCATCACCATGGACACATGGTGGTCAAATTTCTGATTGCTATCTATCTGAGTACCCAGATCTCTCATCACTGGGTCCACTTTTTTGGGGGGTGCTATTATTATTGTAATTGGCAGAGGTATTTGATTTCCTAAAGGGTATTATTATAGGTTCATAGGTTGGTACTGGGCTATCTGCCTGAAGGCATATATTAGCCCAGCCATGTTGTGCGGTATTCACCTCCCCTTTAGTAGTTCCCTAGACCCTTGTACTAGCAGCTAGTACCCTTGGCCGCTATCTAGTACTGCTGTTGGTGTGATCCCCAGTGTGAAATTTCTGTCACCCATCCACTCATCAAGGTTCCTGTTGAAGAGTGATAGTCAGGGTCTCTGTCTTATGCGGATCCGGATCCTGTTCCATAGTAAGGAAAGTCTCTGCGAAGGAAATCTATCCCTCCAGCATGTTCTATTTATTGTTTTGTTGAGGTTTATATCCCTAGAGCGTGTAGCTCAAGTAGATTATTATTATTATTATTATTATTATTATTATTATTATTATTATTATTATGCACTTCTTCACATTTAGTTTGAGGCCATGATTCAGATACCAATCATTAGTTTGCATCAGACCTTTCTATAGGATATCAGCATCATTTAGGGAGTCAGTGATTGACCCCAGTATGAAGTCTTCAGCAAACTTGGTCAGCCAAATGCCATCCACACTTGCCTTGATATCCAAGAAGTATATCCCAAACAGGAGGGTCCCACCACTGAGCCCTGTGGTACTCCACTGATGACTGACCTCTCGCTGGATGTGGACTTCACCACTCTAACAACGTGTCTTATCTGTGAGCCATTTGGCTATTCATTTGGGGATTTACAGGTTTATGTCCAATTTGGTGAGTTTATCTATAATACCTGAATGGGGTATTGTGTCAAATGCCTTGGCCAGGTCAAGGTAAATGATGTGTACCATCTTACACTCATCCATGGCCTTGGTGTCCTTCTCAAAGAAGATCATCAGATTAAGCAGCCAGCACCTGCCCCTGATGAATGTGAAATGGGTTACATCTAGAGTCTGTAGATTTCCTATGTCATTGTTAAACAGGTCCATGATTATCCTTTGCATAGCCTTGCATATGAGGCTAGTCAGTCTTACAGATCAATAGTTTCCAGAGTCAGTTGATGATCCCGCCTTATGCAGAGTGATAATAGTTGCTGTCCTCCACTCTACTGGGGCAAAGCCTGTCTGGAGACTGTGGTTAAATACAGCTTTGAGTGGATCTACTAGGCCATGTTCCAAGCTATTTAATAGGCACCCTTGGATTCTGCCATGGCCCATTAATGCCATATTTCTAGTTTTAGAGAGTGCAGTGATGACCTGTTATTTTGTAGTAACAGGCAAAGGAATGGTATGGGGTATTTTATGGGGAGTAGCTAGAGGTGATAATGGGGTGAAATTTGAGCTGAATTTATTGGTCAGGAGATTTTTTTTATTTCTTCTAGCTGAGGTATAAGTAGTGCCATTTCCAGTCAACTCAGCACATTGTTGAATGTTTCCCTTAAAATTTTGAACAAAACTAAAAAATACTTTGTGGTTATCCTTTGCTTGTGAGGCTATTTTCCTCCCATATTTAGCTTTTGAAGACTTGAGTAGGTCCTCAAATTGTTTGCTTATTCTAATGAGGGATTTTGTTTGTCTGTTGTGCACCCTCCCACTTACCTCTAGACAGAAATGTCTTCCTTCTGTTTTATAGTCTATTTATGCCAGGAGTCCACCAGGTGGCTTCTTTTCCTGATTAGATCTTGGATGAGTTCAGTCATATACTGCCATTTCTGTGTAGGTGTTTAAATGGTTGTACAGGGCATTCAGTTAACTTGCCTTGGAAAAACTCTTTAGGGTTTTAGGGTTTGACGGGGGAACTACCATTGCATTTTTTTCAAAGAGACCAATATATGATCCAATCTTACCACTGAGGACATTATGTGTGGGTGGGTGGGGGTGGGGGGTTTCAATGCTTGACCATGTTTTCAGTACTAAGTCAAGGATATTTGTGAACCTAGTGGGAGTGCCGACCAGCTGTTCCAGAGCATTTTCATTGACAAAGTCCAGGAATCTCTTAACCTTCATGTTAGTGGTCGTATGTTTCCTAGTTTATGGAGGGGTAGTTAAAATTATCTATGAGTAATGTGTTGGGCTGAATGATAAGTGATTCTATTAGCATCAGGTTTATGGAGTGGTTTTCATGGTTCATGGCTGGGGACCTGTAGCTAGTGATAATATTGTGGGGGATTTTGCCTGTGGTCAGCTGGACATGGTCCTGCTTGACCAATCTAGAGGTGTGATTGTTTTTTATGCAATTAGAAACACCTTCTCCTTTCATTTTTTGTCTTTTCAGAGGGTGGTCTGAATTAGTGATAGAGATTGTAGCCTTGTATTGCTAGGGCTCTTTCTACAGCCTTAAAACACATAACTACATAGATGTCAGCATAATCCACAGTGAGGAGAGCTTTCAGAGAGTGCAGTTTCTTGTTAAGACTCCCAACACTGAACATTCAGCTTGACATTAGAAGAATTTGTTATGTTGGTAGATATGTTGGTTTGGTTTAATATAAGGAAATATGAATGCAAATAAATCAGAAATCTGAATATATATCCAAATAAAGTGCAATCTTATGTTAACTATAGTTCATTTAATCACACCAGTCAGCCAAAAAACAACGTTGCATTATCCTCTGCCAGTGTCATTTACCTTTTTCTTTACTGTCAATAGCAAAACGTCAGATTTTTCACACACACCTATTCATGTAATTTACCCTGTAAAATCTCTGTATTAAATCAATACAGTTATTTCATTGTATGGACAATAAGTAAATTATACATCTCAGTGACTTCTGTAATGTTTATGTTCTATCATCAGTACTGAAATCCACAGCTCATGTCATGAAATGCAACTTCAAAATAACAAAAAAAAAATACCACTTAGGCAATGGCATCAATCAACATATGCACATTATTCATGAAAATAATTAATTGTAGGTAAGATTTAATGTAATATTAAAATAATTTTAAGTACGTCATAAAATATTAGTACTTTTTTAAAAGTCTACCTTAGTTTATAACATTAAAATAATTTTAAGTATGTCATAAAATATTAGTACTTTTTTAAAAGTCTACCTTAGTTTATTATGTCTATGGTATCCTAACACATTTGCAAATTACTATGGTGATGATCAGCTTATTGGCAAAGATTCAGGGCCATTTATATGTGTTATTTGCAAATTAGGCTAATATATATGAATTTTTATGAATCAAAGTTTTACGCAAGCATGTTTCAAGGTATATCGGTGACTTTGCTGATTGTGAACATGTACAAGTATTACATGGACTTATTTGAGAAAAACATGGATGCACTGTGGACATTTCTGATGTCCGCAACACTCCACAGCTATCTCAAGATTTCTGTGGGAATGCAGTAATAGCCCCAGATTAGTCTAAGCAAGAATGTAGTTAAAAAAAAAAAAAACTAAATGGTGTCATCTGAATGTCAGGTTTCCAGCAATCTGAAGGTTGAGTCCTGCCTATCCAACATTGTTTGTCACATCCTAGCAACTCAAACAAATAAAGTCATAATAGTAAAAAATCACATACATATTTACATTTACCCCCCAAAAAAACAAAAAACATTTCTACTCTTCTACATGACATATACTGATGTTAGGGTATAAACAAATAACTTTTGTCAATAAATATTATCAATGCAACGTATTAACCATATATTTAATATTTTATATTTTTATGATGAAGGGAAAGGAAACATAAGTGTTTTTCTTTAACAAACATCAGTATGTGACAATGCAGTTTTAGTTGCACCAAACTTGCCAATAGTTGCAATACCTACTGTAATAAGCATGCTAGCAAAAGGCTTTTGGTTAAGATGATGTCATGCCCAATAGGGAGTGGTTCTAACCCTGCTTAATACATCCCTCACCATACTTTCCCCAGTCTTGTTCTGGCTGTTCTAAAGATGGAAACTCCTGTAAAGGCATGAGGCCACACTCCTAACTGGTCAGATAGAGACCTTAATCATGATTTATCTTTTGCATGACTCTTACCTGCAGAAGACTGAGGTATGCACAAGAGATAGCACATCGAAAAATATTGATATCTGGCAGGAGTTGGGTGATGACCTGCCAGGCTTGACAAGTAAAACCAGCTCCAATCGGCAGTGCCAACACAGGTATGATGATGTGAAAAAGAGTAGGGCTGATCAGCTTGCTGAGTGGGTAAACCAGGTTTCAGTGAGAAGGCTGGAGTTTTATAGTAAGGAAAATATTTGGTTTCTTAATGGAGACAGACAGACAGATAGACAGATAGACAAACAGACAGATAGACAGATAGATAATTAGATATAGATACATACATACATAAAAGTCTTAAGTCAATATAAACACAGGTATTTGCAAAGGTAGATCTGTGTACGTGAAATATTAGTTTCTGTGTACGTGAAATATTAGTTACACTATTTTGAAATGCATAGGAAATCAGGATCATGTTTGTAATCATACATGCATCTTTTGAACAAAGAAAATTATTGCTAATATGTTAACAGATTATTATAATAATAAACAGAAATGTTAGGTAAGTGTATTAAAATAATAATCTGTATAAGTAACTGTACAAATCATGTACTACTTTGCAGATATCAATAATGATGACTGGATATATAAAGCTATGAAATAAGAATTGCAATTACACATTGATTATGTATTACCATTGCAGGGATAGAGCTGTATCGTATAACATTACATGAAGCCAGTTTTATATAGGCTACACAAATATAACTAAAACAGTTGATTAACACAATTGGTTGTTCAGAAGTATATCTAACTGCATGTACAACATGGCTGAAGTCTCACACACCACACCCTACTTAGACTGCAGATTGTGGAATGGAGTTAGGGGTTGCTGTGCCAAGTGAATTACCGGCACAAACTTTTTCTGAGAACATCTTGTTTTATTTAAGGATTATTTAATACATTCAGAGACATTTCTGCAGAAAAAGAAATGCACACTTCCACGAATTTAGACCTTTCAGTATTTTTAATTTAGTTATAACAGAACACAGTGTTAGAGTTTTGAAAATAACATTCAAGATATATTTCATATTTAATATTTTTCTCTCAAAATAAAGGGAATATTAGTACAGTGTGGAAGAAATTCATTCAAGTATGCATATGCCAGGGAAAAGAAAAAAGAAAAAAATGAGTTAATATTTAGACAGGAATACATATTTAGATTTATATGTAGAAGAAATTCAAACACAGGTAAACATGACTGCCTGTCTCTCTTTTAATCAATGCTGAGGAAGAAATTAGATATAATAGTCATCAGCAGATCAGAAGATTAGAGTGATTTGGTGGAATCTCCCGCTGAGTATAACAAGTGAGCAAGGGAATAGTTTTGCCTTAACAGTTCATAGTATGTATAAGAAATCATTATACTAATTGAATGGTAACAACAAAAGTGAAAAAAAAGGTTTTTAGAACTGATTTCTGTACTACTCCTAAGGAAAATATTATTATAGAATTGCAGATGAAAGAAATGCAACTGAAGATTTAAAAGATCAAGAAAAATGTTTCTAACCTAAAGTTTTACCAGAGGTCTGACAAAGAAATTTGACAGTGTGCTGCCTTTTATTTTGCAAGTCTTTGGAATCGCACAAACTTTGCCAGACGTTACCCTTATCACTGCAATGCCATACCAAAGTCCCACATGAGCAGTATGAGATGACACTTGTTCAGTTTCATCAGTACAGTAGTCAGAAAGACTTATGCTTGTTTAACAGTCAACAATTTCACCAAGTCACAAAAATGAGGTGCTCAATTCCTGAGTGAGGATAAAATACTCAGGCAGAGCAGCTGTGTTTCTAGACAGCACAAATGACCTTTGTTTATGACAAAACTGTACTCCTAGCTAACATTCTTCACCATTGCAACATTTCCCAGTGGGCATTTTAAATGAAAATCCACTTTACTATCACCTAGCAATTATTTACATATAAGCAAGAGGCACAGACATTTGGCTGAATCCAGAAGGATTTTTATCTTTTGGAGCTGCCACTGACCTCTGGTTGCTGGTATTATGAGACTTCTTTTGAATTCTTCATTTAATTAAGGTTTGCATTTTTTCTGCTCTTTTGCTCTCATTTGTTGCAGTTTGTATTACATTAAATTTGTGTTGATTTACATTTTTTCTTGATGTGTTAAAGGCAATTGCTTAGGGCACATTAGCAAATATTTATCTTCAATTCTCTTTTCTGGCTTCTGGCTGCAATGTGATTAAGCCTAGGTAACTCATAGCAGGAGGTGAAAAGTAGAATTTATTATTTAAGGCAAGCAGGATATTAAAAACAATTTATCTTTTTGAGCTGCCAGTTACCTGTGACTACTGCTGTTGTGAGACTAAGAGTTCCATCTACCTACCCATTCTTCACTTTTGATATTGAATTCAATGTTTCTTGAGTGGGTGGTGTCTTCTGTACATTTGACTTGGGGAGCTCCCAGTCTCATCTGGTCTGTACAAAGTAGTAATCACTAGATGTTTAAACCAGGAAGACCCTGCCCTTCGACTTAAAACTTCAGTTACCTTCTCTTTCATACTTTGCTCCTGTCTAGTGCACTTTCAAAATCACAAACATCTGGCCAAGAATATCTCCGGTAGTCTACAGGCCTGTTCTCGGGAATTTATAAGAGATTAGTGATCCTGTTTTGTTCCTTGTGAGACCAGGAACAAAGTAATATTATTTTCTAGCTTCCACCGACAACAAGTCATTGGAAAGCTTGACAACTGCTTGGCAGAAGCCAGTTTGAGATGAGTGCTGCTCTCTTGCTTACTGTTAGAGAAGATACACAGGTGCATTGATTTCTGACTGACTCTAATTTGGCAGAGTGGGTATGGGTGTGTATATTGGACTTCCCTGACTGGTCTGGGTTTCAGCCCTTTTGCAGCTTTGCTCTGTTGCACTGAATAACTTTACATGCTATCCAGATCATTTACTAGCAGAAGACTACAACAAGCCTACAGACCCATACATTATGGGTTATATTACACTAATAGTGGAATGGTTTAATTATGTAAATATGTCAACATTTCTCTGGATTGTATTTCTCTATTGTATTTTACATTGTATTATGCTGTTCTGTCTTATGTCTACTGTATGGAGCTTTTCTCCCCGGGCCTCCGCTGAAAATGGACATATATCCAGTCAGACCTTCCCAGATAACAGATGTAAAATAAATAAATACAACACTTGAGATAAGACTGCTAATCATCAAAGAGCCTGTCAGCTGCTTCTCAGGAACTGACTTGGGATTAGTATTTTATTTCTGGTTGGAGAGGGAGCAAAAGGACATTTATTCTTAGCTGAGTGAAGCTGTGGGGAGATCAGCACAAGTAGTAGCCAGGCAGTAGTTAGCATGTGAACTATCTCTATTTTTCATTCTTGGAAATCTGGTTCTGTCTTTCACTAAATACTGCTAGATTAGCCACCAGCTAAACTCACTTCAGTGTACTGTCCTAAATGCTCCAGCCATACATATTCAGGGTCTTCAAGAGTCGCTTCCCTTTAACCCTGAGTATCATGAACAGCCCTTGTTCCCCACTCTCTGGTAACATGGCTCATCAGTTTACTGGCACTCTATCTGTGGCCATTCTGTTCACATTAGGTGTTCGAAGGCAGTGTAGAGTCTGTCTTACTCTTACCAGCTGTTCACTGCTTCTTTCCATTGATAGCACAATTTGTGAGAAATGCAAATATTTAAGAAGCAGCATGATAGCATCAGTCCTCTATTAGTAAGCAATACCAATATAAATTATTGATAAGCAATAAGTGACTCTTGAGTAAGTCACTTAACCAGACACCACATATGAGCTGACCATGGAGATCAGTGCCCTACCATGGAAGACAAATACAAATAAAAGAAAAGAAAAGAAAAGATGCTTCATACACCTGCAAACACATCAGTCACAACACAATCCTAATCCTATAAGTTATGCTGAGGGTATAAATAAAAAAATGCCAAAGAAACCTCAAGCAAAGTGTAAAAGATCTCAACCTTCAGCATACTAGGCAATATGTACTCCTTCACTCCCATATACTGTAACTCTGAACAGATTACCCAAGAGTCACTAGGAAAACAAGGTGAAGCCCATAAAGCCCATTACGTCTGCTGCCACACAGGACAATGCATTACTTATAGGAGTCTGTAATAAGGCATGCAGACTCCAGTCTTACCAGAATTGACCATGACAGGGTAACTGCAAGTTGCTTATCCATTGCCAGGATCTCTGATGTCACAGGAATCATAAGATCCTAAGATCCTTTAAGACAAGCAAGTAAGACTATGACCTGTTGATGGTCCATGTTCAAGAAAATGCCTTGAGGTGGACTACCAAGAGAGCTATGCAGAGACATGATGGAACATACTATACATGTATTAATAAAGGAAAGACCCTCATCTACAGTAGTATCATGCCTTCTCCAGAAATAATACCCAGATACCACAGTAAGATACCACAATAGGATAAGTGGTGCTATCATTTGGCTAAGTGTTTGATATCATTCAAAGGGGATCTAGTATGTGCTAGCCTAAGATGAGGTGTTAGATAAGACTTGCTATTTCATTGGGGATGGATTATACTTCTTTTACCAGGGCTTCAGCATACTGGTTAAAGCTTTTGCTGCTCTTCTAGTGCCATTTAGGTAGACTCTTACTACTAGAAACACGACATATCAAACTCAAACCCAAGTTCAGATATCAAAGTAGCACTACTCAGGTACCTGTGTGTGTCAGAAGCACCACTAACTCATATCAAATTACCTGCAATCCTAACTTGAAGCTCTTGGAAATCCAAATCATCTTTAACAAATTTAATTATTACTCCATTGCTAGATACAAATCTCTGTAATGTCACTCAAGGATCATTGAAATCACCTTAATACCACAGAGGTGTTAAATATTACAGCAAACACCTTCTTGCTAGGCGACTTTAATAACCCAAACATTGATTAGCAAACTTTAAATTTTGAAAATTGATATGTTCGCTGTTTCTTAGCGTTTGTAAATAAGAATGCACTGGAGCAAATTGTAAACCAATCAATTGAAGGCTTTAATATCCTTGACTTGGCCCTTAACAACCTATACACCTGCCTATGCCACACCATGCATCTCCTTATCCATAGTTAAATTTGATCACAAATCAGTTACCTTCTCTGTTAAGTGTAATGGTTCCACCCTGCCACCAAATGAAACCACCTACAGAGACTTCTCTAGGGGAAAATCTACTTCAAATTGTAGAATATATATTAAAAATTCTCCAGGAGTCCTCTGAATGTGGATTCAGCTGAAGGGCTGCCGCATTCACCTCAGTTTTTACCCACTTCTGACAAGCTGCATAGAAGAGTCTTTACCAATCTGCCCTCTCTATGATGGTAAATTATGGAATAAATCTCTCTGGTGGAACGTCTCTATTAATAACTATATAACAAAAGATGGAAAATAATGAAAACTTGAAGGAACTTCCCGTTCTATTACCTCAAGACCACAATGACACATGACAGCAAGGAACTTAACACTGTTAGAAAATGTAAAGCAGGGAATGCCCTTAAGATTGCTACAGTCACCAAAGGAAACTACAAATTTTTCTCCTTAGTTACATTAGGAAATCAAGGAATAATGTTTAACAATCCACTGAGCTAATTAATAATAATTACACATTCTAATGCTAAGAAAATACCCAATATATTAACTGGCAAATTTTGTACTAATGGTAGTTTATAATTTAATTATCACCTGTAATCACTCTGAACAAGTCTTGGAATCCCTAGCAAAGGCTAAAATGAATATGTGTATGTGACCAGATAACATATCAAGCTGCATTCACATCGGTGCCAAGTATGGGCTATCCAGCCCTCCACTTAATCTGTTCAGCCTCAGCCTATCCAAAGGGTTTGTCAGTGATGCATAGACAATAGCCACTGTGACTGCTTTACACTAGGTTGGCCCTCTAAAGACCTATTTAATTATAAGCTCATCAGCCTCTCCAGCCTTATATGCAAAGCCATGGAACATATCATAGCAGAACTCATTTATGGAGGCAGAGACAACTCAACTGATCTAGAGTCTACTCAGTTTGCTTTGTGAAGACAGGTTCTGCTTCCTGAACTTAATAAACTTCTTTGAAAATGGTACACAGGTTGTGGACAATGATCACTAGCTGCACACTGCTTATCTTGAACTGGGTAAAGCTTTTGACTCTACCCCCCATGTTGGTGTTGTTGAAAACATAAGACAGATTTACTGCAAACACCAATGTTGTCCACTAGATAACAAACTGGCTATCCAATAGGTCCCATGTAGCTGGCTTAACTGAAGCCTGTCTTTGCCCTGTGCTGCCTTTCAAAGATCAGGATGCATTTGCAGATCATCTTCCAATCTAGCTTGTAAAGCATTTTTTTAAGTTTTACTTCAAAATTCACAGTATTATACAGCAATAAACCATAAAATTAAATTTGTGCACAAATGGCCTGCACCATGTGCATGTGTGGAAGTATTGGCATACTACTTTATCCCAGTTTATTATCTTTGGATGCACATTTTGTGTTTTAGAATCTGGAAAGCATGCATGCAGTCCATAATTACCCTATGCTTGATTCATTGGCACATCCGTTTGGATTTTGGTCATTCTTGGAATCATGTCTGTCCTAAGTTCGGGAGACTCTTACTGTGGTGTACTGCTTGTCTGCAATTTTTTTTTTTTTTGAATCTGGTTAAATGTCATTTATTTTTGCTTCAGAGAAAGAGAAGTGTAAGATATGACTCATTTCTTTAATTTATTGGTCTCACTAGTATGTTGGCCATGTAGTGTGGTTCATAGGTGCCTGAAGCTGTTAAAGACTGGGAGGTGAAGGGTGACAGGGGCACTTAGTGAACTAAAAAGGGTAATTTTTTTATAACTATTTGCTACCACAACATAGGTTCACTTGTAGGGCATTTTAAGCTTAGCCAATTCCCTTTTGGTGCTTGAATTAACATTTTCTGATTGGTCTTAAATATCCCCATGGCTGATAATTGTATATCAGCCCTAATGAAAACAACTGTGATCATACCATAGATAATTTGAGGGGGGCATATAATGGATGCAGCATTTTTGAACTGCCTCTATCCATTAGTGGCATGAAAGGAAATCCTGGCGTACATTTTCTATTACCCATCCTTAGATCCAAGTTGCATTTGAATATGGATGGATGAGCTTTGCTTTATTTTTATGGATAGTCAATACTGGAACAGTGGTAGCCTCTGTGATATATATCCATCTCTCCACAACATTCAGTTTAGATACCTGGACAGAGTATTTGTGATGCCATTTGACTTACTGATATTCAGTAGGTCCATCTGTATTATGTCGGAGGATGCTCTGTATGCCAGACATGTCACCTCTAAGCACTCTGTAGGATACTGAGTATAGTAATGAATCTTTGAGGTGGTCCATGCAAGACCTATTGCTTAGGACTTGTATCCTTTTAGTAAGGTATCTCTGAAGGTATTCCAATTGTTGCATGGGGCTGTACAGATACATGCCAAAGTGGGCATTATACAAAATGATTGATATAATGAGATCTTTGTAAAGGGGGACAACAACATCTCTAGATCTAGTGACAATCAAATTGCTTATAAGCTGTGCAATATAGAAAGGCTTTATGACTCTGGACACATGTTGGTCAAAAGTTAGGTCACTGTACACACAGTTCCCAAATGCCAAACAATTGGATCAGTTCTCAGAGGGCATTGTCATGATTTTGACACCAGTTATTATTTGGGACAAACCTTCCTGCATGATGGTTAAGTCATTTGGGGATTCAATAACTTCTCCTAGCTTGCAGCCATCTCAGACATAGCTGGCCAAAGCTCTTTGGTATTTCCTTTTACTTTTGAGATGTATATGCCAAACAGAAAAAGTCTCAGCACTGAACCCTGGGGGACTCCATTGGTGACTAGTCTCTTCCCCTGTTTTGATCTCCTGCATCTTGTGAGCCAAGTTGGCAATGCAGCTGGCGATGTAAGTGTTTGCTTCTACATTATTCATCTTTTATACTACACCTGAGTAGGGGATTGTGTCAAAAGGCTTGGCCAGGTCAAGGTAATGTGGTGTGAATTGTTTTACCTTCATCCATTGCTTTGGGAACAAGAGTAAAGCTTAAAATTTGCCCATGGTTTTGAGCTTTTCACACTTTCCTCTGGGCTGTTTTCAAACACATTTTTAGGGCCATGCATACATGTATGCATTCCTTGATTCACCTTCCTGATTGTATTGCATTATATTCCTTGTATAATACAACACCAGTTGTTAGACTTAAGTTAGAGCGCATTTTAAATTTATTGTTTGAACATTTTTCCAGTAGTCAATGAAGCAAAATGCATGCACCAATAATGACAAAACTGCCCTATTCAGAGCATTTCCATGATAACAGTCTACTTCCACACACAACTGCATTTTAAATGTATTGTTTGAACATTTTTCCAGTAGGCAATGAAGCAAAATACATGCACCAATAATGACAAAACTGCCCTATTCAGAACATTTCCATGATAGCAGTCTACTTCCACACACAATATATAAATACAGAATCACAGTAGACTGTAATCCATAGGCATGTTGCACAGCTTCTTGAACTTATTTTCAATTGGGGGGGGGGTAAAAGGAGAAAAAACAGGGACACATTTTAAACATTGCATGTATAATTTTGGAAAGTTGCTTGCATAAAACATTGTTTCCACCATGCATTTCACTGCCAAGTATTGAACTCAGAACACTGCACTACAGTCAGAGCAACGTACCATTAAACTAAACCAGCAGTAACTTGAAAGACAGGAAGACATACTTAAATGGCTATCATAACATTTAGTGAATTCAGTTCTCACTTATCACCATAGCTCTCAACCTCTTGGCACAAAAATACAGAACAAAGCCAATAATGGGGGAATATAGCCCCAAAATAGGGACACATTTCAAATACTGATTTTATAAACTTAGAAAATTGCTAGAATAAAATGTTTTGTTTTACCACTCCTGCAAACCAGAAAGAACAAAACAAAAATGTGAGCCATAAATTCACAAGTGATGGTGGCTATTGACTTTGGCTCTTTTTACCTGTACCCAAGGTATAGGGTTTGAGCCTGAGTACTTCGAGCCACCAGATGTACCCTGCTGGAGGCATTTACACACACACACACACACACACACACACACTGCTCCCTTCTGCAATTAGTGTACTCACTCTGAGAGACAGACTCTCCGTTCCCCCGCTCCACTCTGCAATTAACTCCTGTCCTACAGTCCAAATGCAGCAAACTCCATTCTGCAGCAGCTTCAGAATATCCTGCTTGCAACAGCTTCTGAATATCCTGCTCACAAATAACAGCTGAAATGCGCTGATGTCATTGCGGCAAATGAAACCGCTGGCAAAAAACAGCCAGGAGGTGTGGAAAATGAAAGGGACAGAGGTATGGATGATCTGCAAAGGTGGGGGGGGTTCCCCTCGCCCCGTGCTCTATGGTTCCAGCGCCCATGGTGTGTTTTTCTTTCACTAGACAGCTTGAAATATCACAGGTGACATGGCAGAGTTCAGAAAATGTTGTGGAGGTGTAAATTAAGATTGAAAACAGGGAAATACCTCCACAAACTGGTACATTATGTGCAAGCATAAATCAAGCCTGAAAATAGGCAGATCCTATAAAATAGGGATAGTTGAGAGGTTTTTTTTTTTTCAGTCTAATTTTGAAGTTTTGCCACCATTTTGCGCTACTGTGCTGCTGAAGAGTCATTGTGTTGATTTTTTTCTCTAAGTGAACTCCTTCATTGTAACAGTAGCACTATTTAATTGTAAAGTTGTTTACTTTTGGAAGCCTTGATTTGTCAGCCTCTTTTTGACAGCAACTAAAGGTCAAAGGACATTTAAAATGAAATAATATGAAGCATTACAGCATATGAAACACAATTTGTGTACCAGCATGACCTGGGTATGAGACTTTAGAAATACAAAATAAATAGTATGAATCATTCAAATATAAATGATAAAAACAGATTAAATTAATTAAAATTGACTTAAACTGATATACAGTACACATGGTAGATGTAATACCCTTAGGTTGAGAGTTTATGTTTACATTCGCAATATACAGAGTGGACAAATATATATTTCCCACTTAAATATTTACATATTATACAAGGAAGTACAAAAACTGAGGGTGTTATACATACACTTTTTGACTGAGATGGCAGAATAGGTTTGAAATTTAATTCAGTCAGCCCGTATCCCAGAAGCAAGAGCATTTGGTGTCCTTATAAAGATATTCTTTTGTGATTTTTTACAAGAGTGTCATTATATTTTACTTCATTTGGAAGATGGTTTCAAAAAACAGGCCCTATTCTGGAAACAGCATTTTTGTAAACAGCTTGTTTGAATCTTGGGCTTGATAGTATGAGAATATTGCCTTGGCTACCTCGAAGTAGGCAACTTTTGTCTCTCAGTATCAGTTTTCTTTTCAAAGGTGAGCAGTAATGTAAATTATTTTTTTTTAAATAAGATACAAGGAACAGTGGTAGCCCTATTTGCTACAGGTACCCAGTGGAATTTGTCCAGGAAGTCTCAGTACTGTGTACTAAGGAGAGTAACCTTAATATTTTTAATTCAAGACAGTTGTAAGCTGAGTGGATGCTTAGTTGCAGTAAAGCATATTACAGTTGCTTGCAGAGCCAGACCCTTCACAAGATGACCTAGGCAGCTGCCTAGGGCTGTGTGTGGGCCAGGCGGTCTGGCTGTCTTAAAAAAGTTATGTATTTTACTTTAATTTTATTTTATATTTGTTTACTGGGAAAATCTGACTGGGCACAGAACCCATTTTCAGTGAGGGCCTGGGGAGAAAATATATACATGTTTGAACAGTAAAAATTACAAACATTACAAAATACCAAAAATGACACAGGATAATAGTATAATAAACAGTAAAAAAAAGCTATACAGGAAAAGTTTCAGTATCAGAAATGGTAAGCATAAGGTAAGTATGCAGTGACAATGTTAAAAGTGATATAAGATTCAGTATAGAGGCATAAGAGGCTTAAAAATATTAATAATAATAAAAAGCTTGCTTATCTACCGCATATGTACTCATTTAACACTTTAAAAGCTCTTCAAAACTAAATGCTAATGTCATGTATGTTCCATTTGTTTACTCTGATAAAGCACACATGATATATTATAGCAATAACCCATGCCTGGGTGTGGGTAATGCTGGATTTACCCACGGTTGGTGTGGTTTGGTCATGAGGGCGAAGCCCGAGTGGCCAAACTGAGACAACCGTGGGTAAATTTAACATTACCCACACCCAGAAGTAGGTTATTGCTATTATACAATGACATTATTTAAGAAAAAAAATAATTACTTTTCTTAAATAATGGCATTGTATAATATCTCCTTGCTAGCCTTCCGCAGCTGTCTGGTATTTCGCGGCAGTTTTGATGTACTGCGCATACGCAGTACATCAGAGCTGTGGGCAAAAGCAATGGAGAAAGCAAGATCTCCATTGCTTTTTACAAAGTGTCTCGCTATGCTAAAGGAGTTTAACATAGCGAGACAGCTTTAAAAAAAGCAACAGAGAATCTCCTTTGCTTTTTTTAAAGCTGTCTCGTTATGTTAAACCCATTTAACATAGCGAGACACCTTTAAAAAAAGCAACAGAGATAGGAAGATATTGCATTCTCCGTTGCTGTAAAAAAAGAGTTATACTAATGGAAAAAGTCTAGGCGACCGGACCTTTTTCCATTAGTAAAACTCTGATTTACAATGTGCACGCTGACCAATCAGCATGCACGTTTTAGAATATTAATGGAGGGTCATTGTATAATATAGCAATAACCCACAGTCGGGTGTGGGTAATGCTGGATTTACCCACAGTTGGTGTGGTTTGGTCACGAGGGTGAAGCCCGAGTGACCAAACAAAGCCAACCGTGGGTAAATCCAGCATTACCCACACCCAGCCGTGGGTTATTGCTATTATACAATGGCATTAGCTCTGTGTTGCATTAGTTCTTGTTATTTAGGTTTTTGTTAAGTTTAGTCTGTATTCTTCCAGTTTTTACGAGATAAAATAGTTCACACTTTTACTTCATGTTTACTGTTTATTTTATTTGTCTTTTAATTCATATACAAGTTGTTATTAAGTTTTCAAGAGATATTAGTAAAAGCGGAAGAATACTGGCTAAAGCAAAGTAAAAAATTTAAGACCATACTGATTTCCACTTCAAATCTATGACCATGCCAAGAAAATAAATAAGCCACTGAGTGATAGTAACCTGGAAGGTTTATTTGCTCTATTTCCGGACATTTTGTTTGTAGTATCAGAGTCACTGTTCACCCAAGAGTTCTATATAAATATTCGTCTCTAATGCTTGGTTATTTAGTGGCACTTTTACTTACAAAATTTTTCTGACAGCAACTAGTAAGGGTGCCCCACCGTTTTATTCAGCAATATATAGTGTGTGAAGAAAGACTGACAGTAGTTTTTCTGACTGTAGGTTATGTCTTGCTTTTTACTTAAAAGATTTATACAATAGCAGCCAGTAAGTGTGCCCCACCAATTAAGTCACCTATATATATATATATATATATATATATATATATATATATATATATAGACATATATATATATATATATATAGACATATATATATATATATATATATATATATATATATATATATATATATATATATATATATATATACTGTGTGAAGAAAGACTGACAGTAGTTTTTCTGAGTGTAAGTTACGTCTTGCTTCAAACGTATCAATCAGCTGGTGGTCAGTGCACTTGTAATGTTTTAAGACAAAATTTCACATGCTATAAAACAACAGGTGTAGCTGAACTGTAACAGACATTTCAGTTTATAATGGGAAAGAGTGATGTGTGCAGTAAGGTATATAAGACTAAGAAGCTGGTATGATTCGGTGTGTTCACCGAGATTCCATTTATTGTTGTCTTTATTCTCATTAAAATATGAACATTTTGCTCTTTTTTTTTTTTTGTGAAACGTACAAATACTTTATTGAACTGTGCTAATTTTCTAAGAGCACAATACATTTGCACTAGATTTTGAAGGCTGCGACTGCTGTTGAATTCTACGAATGGTTCGCAGTGTTTTTCCAGCATATGTTTAGGTTTTGTTACTAAGTACTGCTTGACTGACATTGAGACGGAGATGATTAAGCATTCATAAATGGATGTTTGCAATAAACTGTACTAAGAATATGTATTTAAAGTATCCTGACTTGTAAAAGTGTAGCAAAAGCACAGGACGTCTGTTGGTCCAGACACTCTAGCTTATGAATTGTATAGACTGTAGTCACAGCTGCATGATACATTAGCGGCCAGACTTTTAAATTTGGTTACTTTGGATTTACAGTGTGCACGCTGGTTGGATTGGCCAATCGGCATGCATGTTTCTCGTCTTTGCCAACATGGCATTGTATAATATGTGCTACCTGTCACTTTGCAGAATAAGAATAGGAGAACTGAGTTGCACTTTACATTCCATCTGTTTGTTGAACCATGAGATATGTGAGTGTTTGTTGACCAGCATAATATAATATACAGTACACAGGGGAGATATGAGTATTTTTGCAAGTGAGTGCAGAATGGAATGGGAGATTTGCTGATCATTGTCTGAAATATGCAGGAAAGAATTGACAGTAGCTTTATATAAAAATGTATGAAGTGTGTGTGTGTGTGTGTGTGTGTGTGTGTGTGTGTGTGTAATGCCCCGTTAGGTGACAGTCTAGTTAAGAGACGTACTTAGAGTCAAACCTTGATTAGGAAATTTGCTCAGAGACTTGTGGGAGGCAAGAACCTTAATCCTCCATATCAACTGCCAGTTCATCTTTATTTTTTTCTTTCTCATTTTTGAAAATCACTGACAGTCACAGTCTACCAATGTTAGTACATAGTTTTATACTTTGGCCTACAACAGTTTGTTTAGCAATTGGTGCAAATAAGTAAGGCTATGATCTGTTAAAAAAAATGCTTCCTGTAGTGTATGGTTGGATTCCCCTCAGCCTTCATTTTTCTTCTGTCTGAGCCTTCCAAGTTACTTTATCCAACATTACTAATGGGTGTCTCCTGATAAGGGCCACTTGTGTTACATGGGATGTCTCAGGCTGGTAATAAATGTGTTTTTGAATATGAATTCCTGCACCATTCACATAAACATTAATTACTGATTCACTGTATGATATTTGAAGACGAATCAGCACATCTGTTGTAGTTTAATAGATTGTCTGATGCATTTACACTAAATGTAAGTTTCAAGGGAAGAGTTTATTGTTTCTCATGCTATATTTGTTTTCAACGTAAGAGTGTTTTATTTTGATTAGAAAATAGCTGCCAGTGTTTTTCTCTAAAATTTGAAATAAAAGCTTTAAATACAATTCAAGTCTTTGTGATAATTGTAAAGGCAAAGAAGAAAAACGATATGTACAGTGACATGTCTGAACAGTGTTTAAGGTAATTTGGGAGAGACAGACAGGTAATGAGATATTTCTATGGCTGGCAGGAACCTGATTCACTACTGTGCACAGGGCACCATTTGTCCACAATCCAGCTCTGTTGACTCTAGTGATGTGTGCTGCAACAATACATCATTAGCCATTCAAGTAGGTCAGACCTGTGCTGAGTGATGTCTAATGAGATAGCTGTTCTTGATAACAGAGAATGCATAGGGCAGTCAGAAATAAGATGTTGATGCCCTGTAAGCATATAACTGTTCTCCCCAAAAAATAGTATTGTGTATGCTGTAATACTTCTGATTTTTTATGACTTATGGGTATAAACATGATGCATTTTACTGTCTAAACATGGTACATTGTAATATTTTTTTGCAATACCTTCTTTACAGCATAAAACCTAATAGAAGTCTATAGACCCCATCATCCCCCAGGATAAAACCTCCTCTCCTATTCACTAGCACACCTATGGAACTCCCTCCCACCCTCCATTCGTACCATCACTAGCCTTCCTACCTTTAAAAAATCACTCCACTCCTACCTATCATCCACATGGGAATGCTCCTGCTCCTACCCCACTTAATCTTCCTATACTCTCTACTGTACTCCCCCTTTTACTCTCTCTACCTCAGACAGTAATCTATTCCTTAATAGTTCCTATCCTCCTGAAAGCCTTATGCACCTATCTACTCACTTCCTTATCCTTGTGCCTATGATATAATTTGGTTTCAACTTTAATATGTTTTATTATTTGATTGTATTAATGCTTAACTTTACTCATTGTAATCACTGTTTCTCGTGATGTCATGTACAATAATTTGGATGTAAATCTCTATAATATGTAAACTGCATATAACTCTCTATAATATGTAATCTGTAATGGAGCTTTTCTCCCCAGGACTCCATTGAAAACGGGTTCTCTTGGCCCAATGGACTATCCTGGTTAACCAACAGCAAATAAATAAATAAATAAATAAACAACTGCAAAGGAGATGACATTTGTCAGCTTATAAAGTCTGCATTATTTGAAGTGATTATCAGAGCTGCCTGATCTTCATTGTCCATTATGTAGTCATTGCTGTGTTTTACTATGATAAGGCCTTCTCTAAATGATTGGACTTAAAGGCTCTCAGCATTTAGTTCAAAGTGTTTTTCTGGTCATTAGCCCAGAGGACTAATGCTCCTTAAGTTCTTAGTATGTTGCTTCCTGTGGAAAGAGTGCTGTGTTTAAAATTTCCCACCTTCATTTATCTACTGTGTGACATTGAGCAAGTCACTTTACCAGACAGTGGTTTGGAGCAATTGTGAATTTGGATTAGGCTTCTTAATGGTCTCAAGGACTGCTTTCCTAGTAGATATGTACCTGTCATCATTGTTTGACACCCATTCCCTATTGTATAGCTGATCTAGTTTAGGAAATGTTATGGCAATATCACCAGCACACCAATTCTTTTAATGTAACCAAGGCAGCTTATTCTTCAAGAGCAGCAGACACTGCATATATAGATAAAGCACTGAAAGGAAAAGTTGTTTGCCAGCAGCAACCTTTGCATCATTAATAGTGCTTTTTAATGTGAAATTATTTACATAACTTTTACCAGACATTGTGCATATTGAGTTAGTGTATGCTATCAGGTGGTTACTATATCTTATGCTCACATAAATACTCTTCTACTTAAACTTACCTACACATGGCTGGATCTTATGGACTGATGCTAGTGATTGTTAATGCAATTTCACAAAGCTAATCCAAATAAAGTATTTACACCCAGTCGACAAAATGGATATTTATACACACACACACACACACACACACACACACACACATATATATATATATATATATATATATATATATATATATATATATATATATATATATATGGTTTACTATGGTGTGTGCGAATGTAATGCTGTCAAACACTGTGTGTTTGAAATCATGTTCTGAAAGGTTCAGTTAATCGAATCCCAGGTCTCATACTGGATTTAATGCACTGTTGAATGTTTAGTTCAATGGTACGTTAATATGCATAGCAGAAGTTAACTGACGTTACTTTCTGCTATGTCGAAAACATCGCACAATGGTTTTCTGTTTGCATTTGTTTACTATGCAAAATTTCAAATCCGACATTTAAAGTATATATATATATATATATATATATATATATATATATATATATATATATATATATATATCTACTAGGAGATTGGCCCAAAAGACATTTGAAACCAGCCACACTTACCAAAATTTACCAAAATATTGCTGACTTGTTAATACCCCAAGAAATTTCGCAGTTATGATATAGGCTTATACACATCAAGGGTTCACAGGCTGCCTCACTCCAGCAGGGACATAGGTGCCAAACGAGGAGTAAACTTGCAATCCCCCATTCATTGGTCCAAATTTCATTTGAATATGGCTAGGAATGGTTCCAGAGAAGGGACAATCCTTGAAGCACTTACCTGCCCCTCCAACATGTCTTCATTATGTCCTTTATTCATCTGCTTCCAGGCTGTCCTAATTGGATGCAGTTGATGAAGGGACAGTATAGAAGGCATGCCATATATTGCAGTCACAGCTGTGGTGTTGGTTCAGCTGATGGGGGAAATATCTGTGTCCAGTCATTGCCCATAGACATATGTCCCATGTATAGGTACTAAAATGCCACTGAAATAACCACAATGGCTGAAAGTCATTCCAGCAAAAACTGGGGTGTTACTTCAAGCTCTATCAGCACAAAAATAATGTATTCCAAGCACCAAAGAATTGACACAGCTTTCTGGAAATGTGTGTAATAGGACCTTTTGATGGATGTGAATGCCATTAGTGACCACAGCAGGTCAGTATGATATGTTGATTACCGATTCCCTGACATGGTACTGCATCCCTGCAAGTAAGCTCAAGTCATTCATGAGATGGAATGAGCATCTGGAGGAGGTTCACCACCAGACCACCTTCACTGACTTTTCTTGGTGTCCATCTGGGAAAGTGATGGAGCACTGAACCCTGTTGGTGGCCTCGATGTGAGAGTTATATTGGTGGCAATATTTATTGGCTCTGTTGGGGCTGCATCAGGTTGATAACCATAAGGAACTAGCAAGGCCTGGTAATACACCACCAGCATGAGGTTGCTAACAGTAAACATCACCGTATATCTTCTACAGGCATAACCAGGACACAGGCATTGCAACATACATAACAAGGTTTTTGTTATTTCCTTCTGTGTATAATATATTACTTCAAATTCTGTTGAAGCCCTAGGGTGTGAGATTGTCACAGAGTTTCAGTGGTACAAATATGTTTATCTGTCTCCTCACAGATGCAATAATTATGCCATTAGCAATAGCAGAACAGGACATACCTGACACATGATGTCAGTGTAGCGTCAGTGCCTGACTATGATCGCATCCTACTCATGGCATGATCTGATAGCAGAGTATCACTGTCAGCACTGGTTATGAAGCAAGGAATCTTACTGCCCAAGTCCTCTGAGGCATCTGTATTGACTGCTGATCCTGTCAACGCTTCTCCACTGATTATGAAAGAGCAGGCCATCCCTGGTAACTCAACACACATGAAAACAGTGGCATGATGGTGGATGTCGGTGCAACGATTTCTGCTCAGTACATGACCACCTAGGTGTCATACTGGGCATAAATCAATGGATGAGCAGGGCAGTGGTCCAGGCACAGATAGATGCCACCAGTGCTTTGGCCAAGATCCTCATCATCATCATCATCATCACCCTTTTTCCCATTTTCTACATGAGGTCAGGGTGTTGTGTCTACTGTCACCATGTCTTTCTATTCAGGGCTACTCTCCTGCTTTCTTTTGGTAGCCATGAGGATTGTTTTATTTTATTTTTTTACATGTTGCTGGTATTTGTTCTTATCTCAGTTTAATGTATTCTTTGGAGATCAGCATTCTGTTCTGCATATATTGTTGGTTATTATGACCGTATAAATATGGCAGGATGCTTTCTCACCCTAGCAGATAGATAACATTGTCATTACTTGAACTTATTTATTTTTTATGCATAAACATGTTATATTAAGTAATGCTGCTTGCTTCTATGTAATTAGGTTAAGTATTTCACTGGCAAAGTTTAAACCATGGCTTGGCACCATTAGTTTTTATTTATGGTTTTAAGTTACTATCAATCAAGCTTTGTAATGGTCTGTTTGTAAACACACCTAATACCTGGCAGGTTTGTCGAAGCTGGATCTTAAAGCAACATGTAAACCAGAAACTGCAGTTTAAAGCAACACCTATCTGCCTGGTTGGACTATTAATAAAATAAAGAATTTTATTTTATTTATTTTTACTGTTTTTGTTGTGATTCAGTTTTTGGTTGGTTAATTTTTTGGATTATTTACAGAGAGAGAGAGAGAGAGAAAGTTGTCTTTTTTATGTGGCTCAAGATGTGATTTTGCTAATCTCTGCAAAATGATGCATGGTTAATATTCATATGCTCGCATAAGTAGAAGATAACATATGTGGAAGATTTAATAGTAGATATGATTAAAAGCTAAGGTTGCTGAAGGCATTGAGAGATTGAATACGTTTTGCTGGGAGCTACATCTGGATTGATTTTCTGTTTCTTTTGGAATTCATTTTTAATACATATTGAGATACTTTTATTTATCCATGGTATTGTACATTCTAAGGAGTTGTTTCATTTTTCTGTTTGGCTGGTGAGCATTATATTAAGGCTGATTATAGAACATTTAGATTGTGCATTTTTTTTTCACAGACACAAACATGCTTTTTGGACTTATTTGATGCTTCCATCCACTGTTTTTTGTTTGGTGTTTATGGCAGAATACCCATGACTGATTTTCTCATGCAAAATTAAGAGAGTAAACTTTGGATAAATAACTGCAGTTAGACAGGTAGTTTACGAGTTTGTCTAATGGTGTAACTACTTTTGTTGAGCCATTTTACATGTTAACTATATTTTGATATTTTTTTACATGTCTTCTTACACACAATCTGTCCACCTCTTTGCTGGGCACTCTTCTTTCCTCTTGCATTCTTCCTGTCTAGACAAAATCTTCTTCACCAGATAGTAGCTCTAACCATCATAATCTTTTAGAGCTACTTTGGTTTCTGCTCTGATGTCCTCATTTCTTCATCTGTCCCACAGTGTGCATCCTACCACTTTCCTCAGGCACTTCATCTCCAACATCTCTACTTTTCTCATCTGCTCTGCCTTTACTGCCGAGGTTTCTCTACCATACAGTAGTACTAAGCACATCACTATTTTGTACACCTTACTTTTCAGGTTCTCTGGCATTCTTCTGTCATATATTACACCTGACACTCTGTGTCAATTGGCTGCAGCCCCTCTGCTTCTAGCTTTGACCTCCTCATTCAGATTTCCCTTCTCCTCAACCACCCCTTCCAGATGCTTGATGCTGTTATCCTGCTCCACTATTTTCCCTTCCATTTTAATTCTCATCTTCTTCTGAACTCCATTACAATTGTCTTATCTGTACTCATTTTCATCCTATGTGCTGTGCCTCAGTTTCTGCATTCCGTTCCCCTGTCCTTTGCTGAAGCTCTTGTTGAGTCTGCTTGTAATACCACATCATGTATGTACAGCAACTTTGCTGTTCCTTCCCCTCCAACCTGTTTTCTGATGTAGCCCAGTATGAACAGCAGAGAGCTTAGAGTTGAACTAATATGCACAACCACTCTCACTGGGAATTCCTCTGTGAGACTGAACACTGTTTTGGAGTTCTTGTACATACCCTGCACCAATTCTACCAATGTTTCTGGGACTTCAAACCCTTTCTTGTGACCTTAGACTCTAGTTTCTTCTCAACTATTTGTCTCACTGCAAACATGCTCATCTCTCATCTTACTTTCTACTGACAGGAGTTTGATACCTCTGTACTACACATAATTGTGACTGACCCCTTTGTTCTTCAACACAGCAACTAGTATTTTGAGGCTACTGCACACCGCAGTAGATGTCCAAAGCAATTAGTTTATACAACGCTTTCCTTTATAAGGCACCATGACAAGTCTGTGCTGCTACCCACAGCTCCATACTTTGGTGACTTTGAGATTCTTTGGTGACTTTGACATGGAACCACTCAGCATGTTTTCTGGAGGTGAGAGGAACCCCACAGAGACACAAGGAGAACATGCAAAGTCCAAACAGACACTGGGATGAGGTCAGGATCAAACCTTGTATGTTCTGCAAGAGAGGAGAAGACATTAACCATTATGCAAACTGTTTTTCTCTGAGCAAACGTGATTAGCATATTTTGCAGTATACATAATGAGATGTATCTTTTGTATGGCTAATGGATCTTATAAAATGTTACTGTATGGCTAACATTTTTATGGGCAATGTATGCATAATAAAAAATGAAAAAGACACAGAGTTGCCAGGAACAAGAATTTATTCACAAATTCACTAATCACTCTCATCTCACAATAGCCATCTGAGGACCTTCTCAGAGTGTATCACCATCCATTGCACATTTGCTTAAATATCTGGAAGCGCCAATAGAGTCAATACATTTACATTAAATACATTTATAAAGTCCTTGACATACTAAAACATTCTGAAAACTTTTAGAAGCATCCAAAGTAACCTTAAGAAAATCCATCTCAGATACTTTAATAAACAATTTAAATCAACTGAATATCTAACATTTAATAAAGTTTCTCAAAACACATAATAAAAATTGTTTAGCGTATATTGCATTGTATATAATATATATATTACAAACAACCCTTGTAATGAGCTCAAGGTAATAAATACAAGCTAGACATCAGAAGTAACTACATATTATTTACTCTTTGTTTTAAAACTGATAAGACATACACGTATTCATTGATTTTTTTATGTAAGGGAAGAAAAACAGAAAGTGATAATTTTATTCAAGATATACAAAAAAACAGATTTGACATTAAATTTGATGGGATACAAAGTGGAAATAGTGTTTCTTTTTTAGATGTTAACTTAAAAGGAATAATAGGTGAACATGTGGTCACTGGGATACATAGAAAATTTGATAGTATAAATCAATTTCTGATGGGTACCAGTTGTCATCCTAAGCATGTAATAGAAGCAATACCATATAGTGAATTGTTGAGAATTTCTCGAATATGTAACAATGAAGAAGAATGTCTTGAGGAAGTTAATAAGACATGTGAAATGTTTATAAATAGGAAATATGATAGTCAGTTGGTTAATATGAGTAAAATAAAATATTTAATAAAAGATACCATAGGTACCCTCAAAGACATATGAAATATAAATTTGAGTTAAATGGTAAGGTAGAGGTAGGTAAAAATAATATTTTTATGGTATCTGTATATAATATTTGTAGTGAGGACATAAAAAGATGTGTTTCATATTTCTGGAAATTTTTACAGAATTTTGAGGAATTAAATGATATGACAAGTAAGATGTTAAGGTTTAGTTATAAGAGAGGGAGAAATATCAGAGATATAGTTGTACATACAAAGTTTGAATTACCCATACAAAATTTAGTTAGATCTGTTTATAGTACAGGTACTAGAGCGTGTGGAAAATGTAAGATTTGTACTTACGTGGATAATGTTTTTCCTTGCATAAATGGAATAAGCTTTAAACCAAAGGGGCTTTTTAGTTGTACTATGGAACAAGTCATTTATATTATAAGATGTGGATGTAAAAAATATTATGTGGGTCAAACAAAAAAATTAGGATTATGGAGCACTTGAGAGATATTAAAAATAAAAAAGTAGAAAGTCCATTAGCACAACATTTTATAGAATATCACAATTCTGAGTGTGATAGTTTTAGAGTATCTATTTCAGAACAAATTATAAGAAAAGAAGCTAGTGAGGATAAAATAAGATATGAACTTTTGAAAA
>NC_056725.1:269518595-269543595 GCF_019279795.1 Protopterus annectens | reverse complement strand
TGGATGACACTGGCAAATTTAACTGCCTAGTGATACCTGATCTTAACAAGTGAGGCAGGGATACTTAACATCTGTTAAGATCGGGTCTCATGATACACTCATGTAATTGATTCGTCTTTCTCCATATATTGGAGTGTAATCACTACATTCCATGCACTACATCAAATTTATATTTCTATGTACTGTTTTATCAATCCTTAGATGTTAGCAGTTAATCCTCAGCTATTTCTAGGAGTAGTTTTGCAGATTTTCAGTCAAAATGTGAAGTTTGCATCAGTTGATGCTAATTGTAATTTTCAGTACTGCTGCCGCCATTTAGTCATTGCCTACTGAGTCTTGTGACCATTGCACTTTTACATTTCCAGTCCGAGGTTGTACCTTCCTTCTTGAACAAAGCTATGACAGTAAATGTCAGGGGTGACTTTATGAATACCCATTCAATTATCCTGGTTCCATTTGAAGTAAGATAATTTATTACATTGCTTTAGCTGCAGTGGAGTCTATTCCACAGGTGCGGGAGAACCTGAGTAATGAATCTTTCTCTCTACCATGTCTTACTGATCTACTGAATCAGCTTTATATATCGTGCTCTGGTATTTGTGTAACTGTTTTGATTTATAAAGCTAGAAGAGATCCTGGGCAACTATAGCCTTGATTGGTTCAAAGGCAAGGTATGTCTCCTTTGAGGACCCTATGACACAAAAATGAAGGGCAGTGCTTCTAGTTTTTTTCTGGCAGCTTAGAGATTTTAAGCCTGTATGTTAGACACCTGTGGGGTCTTCTTAACTGTTTGATATGGTATATGACAAAGGAAAGAACTGTATTTTATAACTGGATACAAGAGAACAATAGCATATTTTGAACTGACTAATATTCCTTTGGTGATCAGCTGCTCTAAGTTGAAGGATTTACTGACAACTGTTGCAATATGGTGGGCAAAGTAGAGGGAATTATCAATCCAGGTCTCTAATTATATTTTCATTTTGAAGTGGAGCATTGCCATTGCTATATGCTGGGGGGATGGTTTGTCTGTCATACGTAATACTGTTGCATTCTTTAGCATTTTCTATGTCAGAGAAAGAGTCGGCAATGATTCCCAGTCTGCAGTCCTCTGCAAACTTGGTTAAGTGTGGGTCTTGATTTTTAGTCTGCAGGTCAGAGAAGTAAATATCAAACAGATATGGTCCCATTACTACTACCCAAGGGACACCACTGGTCATCTTCATGGTCTCTGATGCTGTCTCTGTCACCCATACTATATGTATTCTATCTTTTAGCCAGTTTGCCACTGGCAATTATTTCTTAACTATTGCTAGGGAAAGTTTTCAGGACTGTCATCCAGAAATCTTCCTTAACGATTTGTGCTTTTACAAACAATGTCAGCTAACTTTAGTCACAAAATGCAGTACTATTATCTAAGCAGTTTAATCTTAGATTACTTTCAGCTTTTAGCAGGTACTCCTAAGTTATTTCCAGCTGTAATCTTCAGTATTATTGTCCAATCACTCCTGAGTTAGCCATTCTTTGCTGATAGCAGGTTTTTCCATTTGTGTTTTCCACTGCAGCTGCTTAGACATTCTTGATTTAATCATTTTTAGTTTAGCTCTCACTAACTACTAGTGCAATTTTCCCAGATATTTCTACCTGAGATTGTTGCTACTTCTGCACTTCTGTCCTCTTTAAGTTTATCACTTATTGATTGTAATTATTTACTGAGCAACATTTTATCCTAACATCTTCACTAAGTGTCCTAATTGCCATTAGCTGTGTAAGCCAAGTCTAGTTCCAGTTAGACAGCAGATCCTGTGTAGTTTTTTACTTTGCAATAGTTCTTCATTCAGTTGCTCCAATCAACCATCCCCAGGCTTGTTGTGCTGTTGGTAATTATTTTTAAGTAATACAAATGTTTGATTACCATCCCTTTAAACTTCTCCCATGCCACCCATTTCTCTAATTAGTGGACTTCAGTTGAATTACAGTCATCATGGAGCACCAGCCTTCTCATACATCATCTTTACCAAGTTTGTTAGTGCTAGGTTTGTTGAAGTGGTGTGGCAACTGCATCCTGCTAATGGCAGCCCTTTTCTGCTAGTCTTTATTGACCCCAGTTATGAGAGATGCAATTACTTAACCAGACTGAAGTCTTATGTCTACACTCCACCCTGTATCAGCAAGCAGCAGTATAACACTGAAACCACATATGCTGATATATTTTAAAAAATTCCTGACTAAAACTCACAAGCATCCACCTAGCAAACTGAAGCTGCCTAGAAACATTCCTACACCTCAACCCACATCTGCATCTCCTTGTATCTCTTCTCCATGCCACCATGATTTAAGCTGTTGCTCTTCTGGTCACTTAAGCCTTCAGACCAGAGAAATTCCATGTTACTGATGGATCTGTCATTGGACAAAATGATATCACACTCACCAAACTGGACAAAGACAGAATAACTGTTTTTCTGGTGCTTGGATTATAGATGTAGCAAGAGCACTCTGGATTCTTTATTTCTCCAAATATGACCATAACTCTGTAGTTGCCCCTGTGGGAGTGAATGATCATAGATGCTTTGCCCCGAGAAGATTTAGGCAGTACGAATTTCTTCATGCATGTCTCCAAGTAAGTCAAGTTTCTGGTATTGAGCAGTATACTAATCTTGTAATGAATGATGCTTAAATTCAGAGACAAAATAATTGGATACAGCAATTGCCTAAGTGACTGGTGTAAATTCCAAGTGAACCCTGTGTGTATGTTCTTCTGGGATCATATGTTCAACGCATCCTCCTGTTTTGCAAAGAATGGACTGTACCTCATGTCTTATAATTATCATATGCTGGGGAAAGCCTTTCTTCAGTCATACTTCCTTTTTGAGGTAAAGGTCAAATCATGAACATAGCCATTTAGGAATTTCTGATTTAAATATTGTCAAGTTAGCTCTGCTCAATATAAGAAGATTAAGCAATTAAATGACTAAGCTCTCCCTCCATATTTAAATATACTAGCGAGTATGCATTCAGATTTTCAGGGATCTGGTAGGGCATGTCCATATTTATTAGGCATGCTATAATTTCACAATACATTTGATATGATACCAACCTTGTACACATTGAGGGCCTAGTGATACTCAATAAGCCACCTACCCCATTACTGCTAACTACAGATCCACTTATATGTCTCTACTGGAGCATAAATGTTATCTAAGCCAGTTTAAAAAACTCTCAATTTAATGAAATACACTTATACTTACAACACAAGACTTCAGCTACTTATACAACAGCTATAACTATAACAATATAAAATTTACAGCAGGCCTGGCACCCATGTCCCTTATGGACAGAGGTACCTTATAAGTGCCTGACCCTCAGTTTCCTACTTGGATACAAGGCATCATTATTCTTTTGGGGAAAACCTGGCTAGGCTTCAAAATGCCCCCCTGCGTAGTTAGTAACAATCTGTGACTCTATGAACTGACAAACCTGGACAACTAACAACAAATATGCCCAGAGAATTATTGACATTGTTAATGCATATTATTTTGATCAAATTGTCCACTACCTACCAGGTATGTCAATCTTCGCTATCCTGTCCTTACTAAATGCCCTATTCTTGCACCATCTATAATGTTTCTACTTCCTTGGATAAACTGGATCAACTAGCAGTAATATTTAACTTTAAAACATACCCAGACTTCCCAATAATCCTGCTGTATTTTAAGACTTCTCAAAAAGCAGCTACTTATCATTTAACAGAATTATTGATATACAGTACATAAAATGTTCATTCCTCCAAACAGCCCAATACCTGATGTTCTAGCTTACTTTACATAATTCTACTTTACACACAGATGTATTGAGGAGGCCTCACTAGTCTGCCATAAAAATATTGATTAAACCATATGGCATACTTCCTGCATCAGTAAACTTTACAATAAAAAGAAAAATATACTCACTATCTACAAGATATCTTCACTTCCCCAATATAGAAAAGGTATGCGATTAATATAAAAATATAGAGGAACTCTAATGTTAACTATGCCTGGCAGTCAGAGTTGAGGATTAAGGAACTGTTAATGAGCTAATTCCAGAGGTACAGGGTTTGATTCCCTTAGCCTCCATTGCTTAACTGTGTGACTCTGAGCAAATCACTTTACTAGACACTGCTCCCAGGCTGAAAGTGAAAAATTGTTATGGCGGCCAGTGCTCTACCATGGAAAAATATATAAATAAATATTATCATGGACTGCAGAGCAAGTGTTAACTCAGAGTCACCAGCAGCATTGCTTTTGATAGTGATTAGCTATGTGGGTAATTTAAAATGAATGGCTAGAAAAAGGCACTATGATTGAAGAAAGAGGCTTGGCCAATAAATGAAAGCCATGAGAAATGAGAGATGCAGACCATCCCTAGCAAAGCAGCCAGGGTTATATCTCACCCAGGCTGATATATATTGGATCCCCTAAGAATGACAGCAATAGATAAATCAATGAATAAAGTCAATTCATTTTTGTTTCTCTTTTATTATCATTCCTGGTGATTGTGAGATAGTACTCAGTTTTAGTTTCCCTCCATTTCCAAGTGTATATTCTGAGAGCTCTAACATGTCCCTCTTCATATGATCCAAGGAGGAGCATCTTAAGTTATTCATTCCCACATGCATGATGGACAGATCACATGTGTTCCTGAGGGAAGGGACTTGTGGGCTTTAGTGACATGGCATATCTTGGCACCTGAGAGGAAACTAACTGTTACCCTGCCGTTGCTTAGCCTGGTGAGTGACGCATCTGTGTGTCTAATTATGGAGTCACCTATAACCAGGGTGCTGCCAAATGAACTCGTTTTCTCTTACTGCATTAAAAGATTCTGCATGTTAGTTATGTGATCCCTGTTAGTCTCTGTATTTCCTATAGGGCAGAGTGGGGTGTATGTTGGATACAAGCTGCTAATTCTGGCTTATGTGCAGGGCATATATTTAAGGTTTTAGGCTAATGGCTATTCTTTGGAGACGTTGGTAAAGATTTTATAATGGCACTATCATAAGTGGCTTAGAATTTGTAATCTGTGGATGCTGCATAGGTGCATGTTGGGGTGAGAGTGTTGAGTTCATTGCAAGTAGCTGGCTGAGAGACAGATGCCTCCAGGACTTACACCTTGCCCATAATTGCTGAGCTAATAAACAATGACATAGGTGAGACAGTTTTGGTTTGTAAATGGCAAGCATTTGCTTTCCAACCTGGTTGATTTCTTTGACAGGGTCATTGAATCCCTAGATGAGAGTCTGTCCTTGCTTACTACTTACCTTGACCTGAACAAGGCCTTCCTCAACTTATGCTATGTAAATGTAATGAATACAATCTCCCAACTCATGAATAACCTTTGTTGTATGTTGTGTAGCAAAGGTGCTCACCAATAAAACTCACACTGTGAAGATACAGGTACATTTTCTTTTCAGAAGACTGTGACAAGTTGTGCTCCTCAAGAACCCATGCTAATCCAATTTTTCTTTGGCATCTGAAAGCACTTATTCTCAGCCCTCAGGTATGAATTCACCCATCTCTGTACAGCAACAAGTCTAAGAACTCTTCAGTTATTCAAGCATCCTTTTCCTTTGTTGAATCCTGACCAACCAATGCAAGCCTGTTCTTAAACCCTATGAAAGGCAAATGAAAGCTATTCACTCCCAAACTGTTCTCTGCCCTGAAACACTCTTTTAATCTTACAGCAACCAATAACACTGCCATAGAAAAGGTAACCCACAGAAAACAACTTATAGATACAGACAAAATATGAATTTGATCAGCACATATAGCAAGTCATAAAAAAGAGGACTTCTCTATCAGTCATACCATATCTAACTGATGCAACAAGGAAAATTATTGACCAGTCCTGCCTCCTTCTCACAGTTCTATGTGCTTCAGACATATTTAGAAACTTGCAAACCACACAGCAAACAATGTTAGAGGCATGCTACAACAAAGTATCAAAATCTCCCCAGTACCCGCTAATATAGGAGTTACCACTGTCTCGCCTTAGAACAACTACAATGGTTAAAACTACCACAACACCTAATCTCCACAAAGCTAGTCACAGTCCATAATTTTATTGATAACTGACCTCTCTTAAAATGCATTCTTCAGCAGTATTCATCATGCAAAGAGTTACATTCTAGTGATATAATTCTGGCCACCATAAAGTCAAACAATGCTGCAGGAGATTCTCTATCCCAGTCACATCACCAAGCATTGACAAGTTACCACTGCCACTAAATGAAACAAGTAAATAAAAGGCTTCAAGCCCAAATTAAAACAATACCCGACTGATTCCTGGCTGTGCTCACAGACCTCATCAGAATAATGTGGAAAAGTACAAAATCATAAGCCATTTGCACAGCTCTGTCTAGCTTCCATTTCTCCATAAATATATTCCCTTTTCCTCCAATTTCTCTAAATTCTCACTTTTTCTTCTCACCTCACCTCAATGCCTCTTCTCACTTTCCAAGTATTTCCTCTTATCCTCTCCCTAATTTTCCCTCCTTTTTTCCAACTGTAAGATCAAGTTACACTATTTTAATGTTTGATAAATTGATATCACTGTCAAATTTCTTTACATTAATATCATATTTCATTAGAATTGTATATATTACACCATTACTCTAAGTTGTTTCTATTCTTATTGCAATGTTTCTTTAGAAGTCTATACATTAGACTATTACTATATGCTTGTAAGGAATGTAAGAAATGTATCTATATTACTTAACAACAGCAAAAATATCCTCTTGAATGGGACAAAGAAAGCTCTTTTCCATTTGAGATATTATACAAGTAATTCTGACAGAGTGGCATACCTGGATACCTGTTACTCACGCCAGTCATTTTATAGTGACAAAACTAACAGAAAGCTTTTCAATGGAGTCAAAGAGCATTTCAAAGCTTTAAAGAACAGAATACTCCCAAAATGCTTTGAGTAAACACTCTATGAGTTGTAACCATTAAAAAAAAAAAAACATCTTGTTAATGTTTTGGAAAAGGTCAAAGAGATACCACAGGTGGGGTATAGATTATTTCCTTGAATATAAAGAATTTGTATGAAAGATTAGTAAATGCCATTTACCCACCTAGTTTAAATGAAAGCATTAATACTGTGTTTTAATTTTTTTAATGTATTTTTTGTAATGTTGCACAATGAAAGCTCTAGCTTGGCTGGGTTTTTCTTGAAGTTTTTTTTCTATATATATCATCACTTTTTACTGAATGGTTTGTCCGTTGATTTGGATATTAGTTGGGATATTTTGTAGGCACCTTAATCCTTAAGGACATCAGCTGGGTTTAAAGAACCTGCATTATGAAATGTAATCAAGCTATCCATTTATGGTATGCTGAAGAAGTCAATGATAAGGCTGAAACATATATATCAACTGCTAGTGGGGTTTGACTTTATTGGCTTGAATGTAACCATAAAGACTTAAAAAAAAAATGATGGACACTTGGAAGTCATGTAGATGAAACACTTGATATCTTTAAATGTGCATCGGTATATATTCTATGGGCATCCACTGAAAGAGATTTAAAGCATCACACAGTGAAAACTCTAGTGTGGTTATGTTTTTCTTGCAGTTTTGTGCTAAGTGGTTTGTCTGTGTGTCCTTTGTACCCTTTTGTTTAGCTATATGTAGAGAAATATATGTTCTGAATGATTCTGTGTAAATAAAAAGATGAAAGCCCTAAACAGTGACTAAAGGAATTGGTGTAGAAGTCTGTTTTTTGATGCTTTGTCATTTTTTATTATAATATGTAGCCTCTATTTTTATTGTAGCTTTTTACTTAGAACTCTGCTTATTAGAACATTACTATATGCATTTTGGTTCTCATTGTTTGGAACTTTTCTTCCTGGGCTTCCACTGAAAAGAAGCTTTTCTTGTCCAATTGGACTATCCCAGTCAACAGGAATAAATATATAAAATAAATAAGTACTTCTTTGAAGTGAACTCTAGTCTTGATGGACTTTGACTTACTAAGTTTACAGATGACTACAAATTGGGTATGGTTGTTAAATCTCATTCTGGTACTCCGATTCTGAATTAGCGCCTGGATCAACCCAGTGTCTGGTGTGCCAGTCATGAGCTCACTGAGAACTCCAAAAATGTAGCATAGATATGTTTGACAAAGCCTCAATTCGGCCCCACCTCTTACCACACAACTTACACCTTCCCAGACAGACACTATCGTCATGGTCTCGGATACCTATGCTGATGATGATCACCATAAGTCTGTCATGGGGGAACAATCTTTCTGCCAAGTACAGCTTCCTTCTACTATGTATCCCTTAACTATTGGGGCATCTCATTCAGATCAATGGAGGTTTGCTACTACTTTCTTTTTTCCTTATTAGACCTATCTTGTAATGCAATGCTCCCTTTTGGAATGTACCTGCGTAAGCACCTTGATCAATATGGAAGACGTCAAAAATTCTTAACCAAGACAATTTCTGAATTAGACAACCTAAGCTACCCCAGTAGGTTAAAAGCCTTTCCTTCTTTCGCATATTGTATACACTGCTGAGGGAGACTTGTGTTTAGGATTTCGATCAATGAATGATCATTCCCTTTTCAGCTTCCTCCACCTTCGTAAAAGTAGCAATGGTCATTCTATATAACTTAAAGACCTTAACCTCCATTATAGAATTAACAGCACCTGCCGTTGTTATTGATTCTTGACCTAGTGCATTTCCACTCCTTGGAGTAGTCTCATTCTCACAGAACAAACTAGACAACTCCTAGCCAATCTGATGGTGTACAAGGATAAAGCCATGACAATTGCCCAGGCACCCCTTGCTTCAATTAGTGGCATGGGTGACTAATGGAATGGCAGGGAGAGATGTGCTTGCACATTCTGTATGGGAGGGCACTCATCAAAGAAGCTCCCTAACAGGAAGCATGGCCCAAAGAGAGGAGTTGCCCTCATAGGTAGTCTATGAGTGTGAGGAGTGGTAAATGGGACTCGGTTAGGACATATAACAGGAAAAAAACACATATGGAGGCACAGATGACTGAGCCCTCAGGATGCCCTTAAGATCTAGCACCTTCCCTGGCAATACCAGAGTAGCCGAGAAAGTAGGAGGATGCCTACATGGGGCACTGTACGTTAGGCCAGATGGATGAAGTCAGAGGGGACTATCTATCTATATCTATATATATATCTATCTACATATATATATATATATATATATATATATATATATATATATATATATATATATATACTCACACACACACACACACACACACACACACACACACACACACACACACACACACACACACACACACACACACACACACACACACACACACACAGACACACACACACACACACACACACACACACACACACACACACACACACACACACACACACACACACACACACACACACACTGGGCAACTCCTTGGCTGTCCTCAAAACCAGCTTAAATGATAGAATGGGAAACTCTAAAGTAATGTAAGGAGTTTGATCTTTTAATCAGGAAAAACTCAAATATTCATGGTATACCTTGAGTGAATTGGTTTAGTTTCTTGATGGCTCTCTGGTCATAAACAACATAACAATCCATGAACCTATGAACCTATGAAGAAGGAGTATTTTGAAAATTAAGTGATCCAAAAATGAAACAAGTAAATATGCAAGCTACTGGGACGAATGCCCATTTGGGACGAATGCCCATGATGGATATCACACTGTTATAAACGTATGCTCACAACATGATTTTCCTGAGTACATTTATGTTACGCAGAATTGTAGATAAATTTAAGGGGCAGTTTTCAAAAAAGTTTAAAATTAATCTGGAATAAGGATGTACATGTTATCTTTGAAAAGATACAAAAATGTGTGCTTTTTGAAATTTCATTGATGAAATTTGGCTTGCATACAAAATTATAATTTAGTTAAGCCATCCATAGAATACTGTATGTTATCAGGTCACAGCTTGCCACTTTCAATTCAGGACGTTGCTCAAACTGTTATCCTCTACTGAAGTGACACTAAACTTTAAGAAATTCCAGTTTTGTCCAACACATGGTTTCACGTTCTTAGGCTGTTCATTGGACACCATAATCTGTTGAGTGATCTTACCTCAACAAGGTTTTGCCATTGCAACAAACTGTGTATTGAGCCTAAGGCAGAGTTAGTTCCAGCAGTGTTCGGCTTCAAGCTTCTGGACCTTATGTTAGCTTAATTTGTAATTGTATGTCAAGCAATATTCAACATCAAGATCTTCCAATGGTTGCTTTGCGTTCTGTGGTCTCAACATTTTTATATTTTTCCACACAATCAGGTAGCAGCAGTTACCTGGACTAGTTACTATTTCTGGAAAACTGTCAGAGATCATGTAATATTAAGCTATTAATTCCACAGCCTGCTGTTCTCCATGGCTCATCTGGCCTAGACTTTTGGGGTTGGTGGACATTTTAACAAGCAAAGCATTCAGAGGACAAAGATGCTACAGACCATTGGTTTGTTTGTCTATCCATTTTCTAGAAGCAAATCAGATTGTTTGTCCCTGCTGGCTTCTGGATTTCCTCTCAGAAGAAGTCTTCTTCAACTAGTCTACATTATGGCTGTGGTTTGTAGGTTTGAAGAAGTAGTAGGCTAGCTGCCTTTGTGGGCCATTTTAAGCTTAACCAACTTCCCTTTTCACACACAAAAAAACCTATCCTGTTTGGTCATAGATTGGCCTTACCCATCCCATGGTCAGCAATTATATATTACCCTTATTAGAATAACTGTGATCACACCATAGATAAATTGAGAGGATCCCTGCATGGGGTAAAGCATTTAGGAGCTGTATCTGTCCATTAGTAGTACAGGGGGCAGTCCTGGGGTAGATTTTCTGTTTCCCATCCATAGATCTAAGTTGCACATTAAAATGGGCAGGGATGAACTTTGTTTTATATGGATGGGGAGACTGTTCATGGTGATATCTGGTACATCCAAAAGTAAAGGTGATCTTATTCCTATCCACTTTGCTGGGGAGATATGAGATTGTGGCAGATGGTCATCAGTTTGCATCACTTCTTAATTGAGGTGCATTTTCCTGGGAAGGCCACATTTGTGGTTGGCAGACCTAGCCATTGTCTTCTGATGCCTCATTGGTGGTCAGTTATTCAGCCTGTCACAAATGGGTCTTTCATATGTAAAGTACTCCAGTGTGTGACCTGTTTTCCTCTCCATTCAATGAAATGTGATGCAACTACATTTTTTTCTCAATCCTTTTCGAAGAGCATAGGCCAGAGATACATCTGCCCAGCACTCGCTAATATACTTCATTTTAATTTCCCAAATCCTCTCTGTTGATGAGCTTCATTCATAAATCCAAAACCGTCAAAATTAAATTGATTCTAATAGTAGCCTGTTTTGGCCTATATTGGTCTGGTTCCATTTTGTGCATTTCTTCTTCCTCATGAAAACCCTTCATCTATTTCTATTGTGGATGCTGTAGTGTCATTCTTCTGCAAAGCAGCACCCAAACCCTCTTTTACTAGGACTGAATTCTTTGTTTTTCCACTCCTGATGATAGTCAAAAGCAAGGCATTTATAAGAGAGTTGTGTCCATCATTATCCCTTCTCAAAGACTGAATACCCAGAAGTACTTTTGCTGAACAAATGAAACATTTCTGTCTTTATGCCATTTATGAATATGTAGACTATTTTCCTGTTCTTTGCTGCTTTCACATTCATCTGAAGTCTCTGACTCATCTTTCAGTTATGCTTCAATCAGCAGTCACTTGACAGTAATTTATTGTGTTCTTTCTGGCCTGAACTCCCATTCTGAAGATTATGCGAACATTTGTGAGGTGTTGTCCACATCAGTTATTCTATTACAAACCCAGACTTTCATTGCATGTTTGAGAAGTTTATTATTCTTCCCTTTCAACATGTGAGTACTGTGGAGCTGATGTTCTTGTGACCTAACATTCCACAAGGAAAGGGAGGCACTAAAACTAACCATGTTTCATGCTTAAGAATGTCAGCGAGCCAACGTAAACGACTTTGTTAATTTCCTTGTATTTTCTCTGATTACTGAAATAATGGCAAATACTTTCTTCATTATTCGCATGCCCTGAGACATCACAGATGTGGACTAAAGCAAATTTTTCCCCAAGGATGTCTAGTTTTTGGTCTATTTTTTATTTATAGATTCAAGGGTAGGTACTAGCCATGTGGTTAAAGAGTTCATTGAGTAGCCTAGTTCAATATCTCAATTGTCTAAAAGCATCATTTGGTCAAGTGACATAGGATCTTAGTTCACTGAAAGGCATTTTCAGCAAACACCTCTTCGTCGACCTGTATTCAGTGAAAATCACTTCTGCGATTCACTGAATTTTCTATGAGCAGTGAAGTAGTTGGCCAACTACACAACTTTTACCTTTTTCCCACTGTAGTGTGATCTCAGAGTTGGTATGTATAGTTGGGGTGGTGGTCAAAGCTTGGGTGGATTTGATTTAGTTAGTTATGGGTTCCTTTGTGCTGCAGGCAATTGTTTCTTTGCCTCTGGTAAATTCAGTGAATCGTGGAAATGATTTTCACTGAATATGGGCCGACAAAGAGGTGTTTGCTAAAAATAAGTTTTGCCAAGCTAATATTGACTTGATCATAACAGGTTATTAGGCTAATGGCCATAGAGCCTTCTTAAGCCTAACCATTCCTGCCCCAGTTTTTCCAGTTATTGATGCCCAAGGATTAGAATGGTGTTAGGGCATTTACAATCTGCTCCTATTCATAAGGTACACAGGGGACAACCCAGGGTTGAATTTGAGATTTCCCATCCACTGGACCAAATTGCATTTGAATGTGCTTAGGAAAGTCCTCTGATTCACATGAATGGGAAGTCTGTTCCAGAGAAGTTATAATTTCAGAGACACATACCTGTCCCTCCAACATGCTTTGTTTGTGTCACGGACAAGGTTTAGATTCTCAGATCAGGTAATTCTAATGCTATTTGTTTTGTGAATGTGTAGAAGATCCATCCAGACTGGATCAGAAAAAGCCTGTTAGGTTAGGCACACATCACCACTCTTTACACTATAATAGACCAAGTAAAGGGACAAGACTTTCAGGTGGTCCGCATAGGGCATATTCTTTACACCCTGCATTCTTTTAGTCAGGAACCTTATAGCTACTGCAGCTACATGCTGAAGTGTTCATTTTACTTGATTATAATCCTAATGAGGGCTGAGTATAGTGGCGCTAGAATCTCCTTAGGTCTTGATGCCATATATTTCCCTAAAAGTTGTGTCCCACAGAGGAATTTTCTCACCATCATGGCCACATGGTGATCAAAGTTTTGGTTTTGTCAACCTGAGTTCCCATGTCCCTTAACACTGAGTCTACTCTTATAGGATTGTTACTAATGCTGTAATTTGCAGGGCAGGTCATCTTCCCAATGGGTATAATTATCCATTTTTTTGCACTGAGATTTAGGCCATGGCTGTGGCACCAGTTATTTGTCTGCCAGACTCTCTTGGAGGATATCTACATCTTTGGAGGATTCACTGATTGCATCCAGCTTGTAGTCTTCATTAAATCTGGTCAGCAAAAGGCACTCTACATTTGCTTTAACCTCAGAGAAGTATATTCCAAACAGAAGTCCCAGTACCAAGCCCTGTGGGATAGCACTAGTAATAGGCCTCTTGGTGGAGGTGAAGTCTCACACTCTAACTGCATGTGTCCTATTTGTGAGCCATTTGACTACCCATCAGGTGATACATGGATTTCTGCCTAAATTTCTGGAGGTAGGTTCCCCACCCTAACTTCATGTCTCCTATTTGTTAGCCATTTGGCAATTCATCAGGTGACACATGGATTTCTGCTTATATTTGTGAATTTATCTATAATACCAAGGTGATGTACTCAGCCAAATGCCTTTGTCAAGTAGAGGAGGACATTATGCACACTATTGCCTTTGTCCATGGCTCTAGTGACTTTCATGGAGAAGTCCACCAGGTTTACTAGTCATGACCTGCCCTTGATGAAACTGAACTAGGATGTGTTTAGTGTTTGAAGATTTCTTAGGTCTTTGTTTTCAGATCCATAGTCATGCATCTAATGTTAGTAAAACTTAAAGATCTGTAGTTGGGTTTTGTTAATGATTACTCTTTGTGTAGATGGATGATTGTGGTTTTCCATACCCTAGGGAAGAAGCCTGTCTGGAGGTTATGATGGAATAGAGATTCCAGTGGGCCTGACAGGACATGTTTCAAGCTATTTAATAGACATCCTATGATATTATCAGGACCCATCAATGCAGTGTTTTTAGCTTTAGCGAGTGCAGTGAGTACCTGTTCTTCAGTGATAGCTAGAGGAGAAATGGTAGAAGCCATTTCCTAGGGGATAAATGGGGGTGATGGGGAGAAATTGGAAATTTATTGGCCAGCAAATTTGCTTTATCCTTATGTTTACAATAGGTAGTTCCATTTACTATTAATTTAGTACACTATTAGGTGTCCCCCTGTAGACTGTGTACATAACTGAAAAATACCTTATGGTGATCCTTAGCCTGGGAGGGTATTTTTGCTTCAAAGTTGGCTATGGTGGATTTGATAAATCCCCTGTGTTGTTGATACTGATGATAGAATTTTTTCTCTTTTTGGGCATAGCCTTTTCTATTTTTGGACAGGATTTTGTTTATTTTGTTATATATCTTATTTATATTAGGAGTTGACCAAAGAGGCTTGGTTTTGGAATTTGTTCTCAGTTTATTTCAGTTTGGTGCTGCTGTTTTTATTTGGTTATTTATATGCTTGTAGAGGGATTCTGTAAGTTATTTTGCATAGGCCACAGTTTTCTATGGGTTTGGGGGGCTTGGAATTGAGCTATGCTATCAATTAATAGTAGGTAGTTAGCCTTGGAAAAGTTCTTAAAGGTTCTGGGGTTTGCCTGGAGTCCTGCCTTTATATTCATTTCAAGGGTGACCACTTTGAGATCAGATCTGACCAGTGAGAGCATTGCATTAAGTGGGAATTCAATATTCCTTTATATTTGTGAGTACCAGATTCAGGATATGTGCATCCCTATTAGGTGTGCAGAGTAGCTGTTCTATGGTGTTTACATTAACAAAATCCAGGAATCTTTGAACCTGCATGTTAGTGGTTTTGTGTGTATCCCAATTTAGGGTAGGGTAGTAGAACTCACCAATGAATATGGTGTTGAACTAAATGTTGACTAACTCCAATACATTCAGGTTACCCTGAGTAATATATATGGTCCTATAGCTAGCAAGGATATGGTATTCATAAAGTTAGTTGTACATGGAATAGCTCACACATGTCATATTTTTTGACTAATCTTGAGGCGTGCTTACTTTTTATGTAGATAGATACACCTCCACCTCTTGTCCATTTTTGTGCAGTAGATGGAGTAAATTTGTGGAAGACATTATAGCCTTGCACTGCTGTGGTACCTTCTGTGGCTTTTAACCACACCTCCGTAATTGCACAGCTGTCATTTCTCTTAAGGGAGAGGGCCACTTCTAAGGAGGGGAGTCTCTTGTTGACTCCTAGCATTGAGCAGTAATATCTTTAGTTTATCTTGAGTAGCATTTACTATGTTGGAAGGTTTATCAGGTTGACATTTCCTAAAAAGGACACTATAGGGATGGAAATGTTTTGGCTAATTTCAGGAAGCCAAGCAGGGACCATTCCTGGCAAAACAGCATGCTCTGTTGATCATGTTCTCCTAAATCAACAAATACTGGATCCCCTTAGAATGACACCAGCAACTAAGCCAATTGTTAATGTCAGCCATCTTCTCTTTATATTGTGGCATCATCCTTGGATAAGGTAGGATGTTGCTCAGTGTAAGGCTCATACCTGCCTAGGACACATAACTTGAAATCTCTGCCATGTGTCTTTTCATATAGTCTGGGGAGGGCCATCTCATGTCATTAACACCCACAGCAAACCAATCAGTAAAAACAATTTTTCTGTGTCACCTTCTCACTCATTGTTTTAGTTTGTTAGTTGGGACATTTTGCAATCACCCTAATGGTAATGGACATCATCTGGGTATAACAGCCCTGTGTTGGTGCTGTGCTGATGAGGTCATAACAAGGCCGGAATATGCATATCCACAGCTAGTATGGTTTGGCTTTATTGACCTGAAATTGTCCATTGCATGACTTAAAAAAGAAGAGTCATGGGCATTCAGAAGCGCCATATAGCTGAAACACCTGATGTTCATAAGGGTCATTTGCATATATCCGATCTGCCTCTGATGCAAGAGCTTTGAGCGGTCACTCAGTGGAAGTTCTAGCTTGGCTGGTGTTTTCATTTTGTTTTTACTGATTGTTTTTTCTGTGTGACCTTCTCGCTCATTGTTTTAAATAAATAACTGGTGTCAAAATCATGGTCTGAAACTAAATGCGAAAATATGCATCATTGTATTCTTTGAGAAGTCTTCTACCCAGAGAACTACCACAGTAACAATACAGCCCTAAGAGCTGACCCAGTTGTTCAGAATTTGAGAACATATGTGGACAGTGACCTTACTTTTGACCAGCCTCTAACAGTAAAACAGGCCGGTAACCCAGGACGTGTTCGTGGATTTAAGACCTTGTATTACAAATGGACTCAGCATGTAACAATAAGTGTCCACCACCATAAAGACTGACACAAAGTATGAATAAGTAGCTAATGTTTATAAATAAGTGAAAATGTTACTTTTACTTGTACTAGTGTTTTTTTCCATAGGTGTAGATAATCTCAGTGAGCACATTATCACGAACGCCTACCCATTCTATTACCTGTCCTTCCTTACCCTCTTCCCCTTCCCTGACTTAATATATTCCCTATAAATAGTCTGAAAACAAAATTCTCACTTCTGCATTGTAATCTCCTTCACTAAACAACAGTAGGGCCCCCATGTAAATTAGAACATTAGATAGCAAGATGTCTGCTTTTTATCACTCTACAATGTGGTTAATATCCTTCTCAAACAGAATAGATCTTATAGATTGTTTTTATTGTTTGATTGGAGCAACCTCCATTTCTGGTGTAGCCCTGCTCCATTTGTCCTCGCTACACTCTGGCTCACTTTGCTCCTCTTCCACCCACCCCCATATCATTTCCTTTATACCTAGCTACCTGGTTCCTCCTACCATAAGACCCCTCCCCTTCCTGTTACTCACTAAATTTCCACTATACTCCCTTCTTCCATCATAGAATCCCAACCCCCTCAACTGTCTCTCTGAAATACACCACCCCATAACCATTTACCCTGACCTAATACACCTACCTATATTGATTCTCTCTTTCCAGTCATGCATATCTCACTCCTCTCTACCCTATTACTGCCTCCTCTATTCCTCCTATTCAACTTAACAGCATTTTCTTCACCTCAACACCCTTTTCATAAAGGCCCTACCCATCCACATACTTATGGCTTCTCCCTTTCACAGCATCCTATAACTATCTCTGCATTTATCCTTCCTATCAATACTGAACTCCCTAAAATAAAAATTCCTCCCTCCCACCCACTAACATCAAAAAACAAGACAAAGTACATCTAATACTACCCATTAAAAATCAAACCTCATGTTTATTCTACTTTCCTACTCGTATTTGGTGACATGCACTCCAATCCAGGACCAATGTTAAACTCCACCACCCTACTAAACTCCTCTCCAAATACTGGCCACTCTTCCATAACAAAAAAAAAAAACAAATCTCTTTTTACTCTATCAATACCTGGAGCATCCTTAACAAACTCAGCCAATTTCATGCATGAATAGCTACTCACACCCCTGGCATTATCTTTCTTACTGAAAGCTGGCTAAAACCATAACATCTAGATAAAGATATTCTCCCCCCGGGTATAATATACTTTGCCTAGACCACCTCAACAGAAAAAGATGAGGAGTTTCCATTGCTTACTCCAATAAGCCCATTATCTCCCATCCCATGCAATCCATCCCATCCTTTACCCCAGCTGAAGTAATGGTAGCCAGCCTAAAACTCAATGAGTATACTACTGTTACTGTAGTAGCCATCTATATCCCACCTGGGGACAACATCCCTTTGTTGGAGAACATTTTCTCATAGCTCTTCCAAAACTTCTCTAATGAAACCATGCTCCTTGGGGATGTAAACATAAATTGGAAACCTCTCTGTAATCCAAATTCTCCACTTCATAACTTCATATAAATCTATACGGATTTACACAACTTATCTCTCAACCAACCCATACTAACAACTCACATTCTCCTGGCACTCTAATTGATTGGATACTTGTTTCAAATCCCTTCAAATACCACAGCCCTGAAACTCTTCCTGACTCCCTAAGTGACCACTTGCCAATTAAAGTGCTCAGGTATACCTCATCATCTCTCTAAATCACACAGATTCATCACCTGTCATAAACTCTCTAACTTTAACCCTGAAACATTTAATATCCTATTCTCTAGAGTAAACTGGAACTTCCTTAAACAGCTCCCACTTGATGAAGCAGTCCAAACTTTCAACTCAACATTCCTTAGCATCTTAAACTCACTTGCCCCTCTCTGGAAAGTATGGATAAAAGCTAATATACCCCCTGGCTATCCAAACCTACTCACACCCTTATCAAAGCTAGAGATAGGGCTTGGAAAACATGGGTAAAATCTAAATTCCCTGCCAACTTGCAAAGGTATAAAGAACTTAGGAATCAGACAAAAAAATCTCATCAATAAAGACAAAAAAGATTTCTACAATGACTCCCTAATAACTCTAAAGTCTGATCCAAAAAATTTCTGTAATGCTATAAACCAAATACTACACCCTGACAACCCTACCCCACCCAATCCGTGTCCTGACAAATCATCTGTAGAATCAGCCAACACCTTTAACACCTACTTTTTAGAATCTATATCCAAACTTTTCAGCCCTAACCCTAACTCCCCGAACATCCATACTTTTATAAGCTCTGTACCTTCTTCATCTACTAACAGAGTAAAAGCTTTCTCCTTTGCCCAGTTCTTACTACCAACATCAAAACTCTACTCTCTAAGTTAAAGCCATGCTCTGTATCTGCAGACAACATCCCCTCATACTTTCTCCAGATTGATGCACACTCCCTTGCTCTGCCTGTATCTATCATAATCAATCGCTCCATCTCTGAACCCAAATTTTCATCTTTCTGGAAACAATTCTACACACTACCTATACACAAAGGAGGTAACCCCTCTGAAATCTCCAGTTTCAGACCTATTGCTATCCTCTCCCCTTTATCTAAAATCTTGGAGAAATGCATACATACACAAGTAATGCAATATCTCGTACAGAATCAATTACTCATTCCTACATAGCATGGTTTCTGACCTAAACATAGCACCTCTACAGCTCTACTATCCTGCCTCTTCACCATCTCATTAGCCAGAGATGATCATAAACTCATATTCTGCTTATTTCTTGATCTGTCAAAGGCCTTTGACACTCTCTGCTTCTTCACAAACTCTCTGACCTCAACTTCTCTCCAGATACAGTTACATGGTTCTCCAGCTGTCTCACTGACAGACATCAATCAGTAAGATGGAATTCTGTTCTATCTACCCCCTTCCAGTAAGAATGGGTGTCCCCCGAGGATCCATTCTTGGACCACTACTTTTTGTCATCTTCACCAACTTACTTTGTTCTTCCATAGTCCAATATGTTGATGACTACACAGTCATCACCATTGCCAACTCCCCTTCAGAACTTCTAACCCAGTCATCCTTTAATTGCAGTTGAGACATGGCTCTCAAACAATCAGCTCATCCTCAACCACCCAAAAAAACACAACTGTTACTCTTTCTCCGCAAAACAGCTAACTACATCAAATCTTCCTTCTCCATAATGTCCTTAACAATACCCCTATCAAAGTCAACACCAGCACAAAACTCCTTGGCATCACCATTGATGATCAGCTAAAACTCGACCTTCACATAAATAATTGTATCAGGAAAACCCATCAGAAACTAGGATTTCTGTACAGAAATAAACTTTCTTACCACTGAAGCTAGAATCACTCTTGCACATGCCTATCTTCTACCTTGCCTAACTTATTCCTCTCAAAAGTTTACAAATCTAAACTCAGCTCTACTAGCAAAACTTGAATCACCTTGCCACAAGATTGTGAGATTTGCAGCCCGGCAAACCTATAAATCCCACCACTGCCTCTCCTTAAAACACTTAAATTGGCTTGAACTACCTCACCTGCTTCTTCTCTCACAACTCCAAAGCATTCACTCCATTGTTTACCAGGCTGTCTACTGCCCACCTCCAAGTTCTCTCATCTTTCACTGCTCTCCCACTAGGCACCTGAGGAGCCCTACCCATGGTCTATTACATATCTATAAACCCAAGTCTAAATCTGGGTGTAACATATATAGCTACAACCCCTCTGTAGCCTGGAACAAACTCCCACTTGAGGTCAGATCTCTTATTAATCCCAAAGAATTTAAAACAGCCACAAAAGAGTACTTTATAAGACACTGGGTCTGCCACTGTTCCCAACCTTCCTGAATACATCTAGCATACAAACTCCTGTCTTTCTCTTCTCTCTTACTTGCCCCTCTCAAAATCCTTCTCTAGCCTTATTAACTTACCCCCTAAACTAAATGACTTACCCCTTTCTTTCACCAATCTATGCTCTTCACTTTCTTTATCATCCCTTAATCTGCAATTTCCATTCTAATATACTGCCATACTGCAGCCCATGAACTTCCTATAAGTTGCCCAACTTATCTCAAGACATGTTATATTTTTATATTACAAATTTGTAACATAGGACTGCTGTCTGACTGACTTATGTCTTTCTAACATTATGTACCACTCCATGTAATCTTAAATTGCATTGGAATTGTAAATTGTTTAAATCACCGAGAGCTGCTGGCTATTAGACTATATCCTTATATCATTATGTACTACTGCATGTAATCTTAAACTGCATTGGAATTGTTAATTGTTTGTACCACTTGAAGCTTTTCTCCCTGGGCCTCTGCTGAAAAAGGGCTTTTAACTCAGTCAGAGACTCCCAGTCAACAAATGTAAAATAAAATGAATAAAATAAAACTGTTGAAAGAAAGTCCTTCTATATTGCACAGTTTATAAACAAAGGGATTGTGTCCAGATCTAGGGATGTCATTGTCGCCCTTTACTCAGCCCTCAATAGACCAGTTATTGAATATAAAGCCCCACTTTGACATGTATCTGTCTAGACACATGCAACAATTGGAAAGACTACAGAGATACCTTACTAAAAGCAAACAAGGCATAAACAGCATGTTGTACATCTGATTCAAAGCCCTACCACTATACTCAGTATCCTGCATACAGTTAAAGGCGACTTGTGTCTGGCATACAAGTCATCCTCAGATGCATTACTGATGGATTCACTGGATATCAGTAAGTCTAATGGCATCAGAAATATTTGGTCTAGGGATCTAAACCTCTTGTATAACATCTACAGAATGATGTGGAGGGACAGGTATATTTCGTAGAGGATACTACCTCTGTGGAACAACCTCCCCATCCACATAAAACAATGTTCATCCCTATCCATTTTCAAGCACAACTTAGATCTGTTGATGGGAAATAATACATTTATCCCAGGATTGCCCCCTGTACTACTAACGGATAGATGCAGCTCCTAAATGCTTTATCCCATTTATGGGTCCCCTCAAATTATCTATGGTATGATCCCAGTTATTCTCATTAGGGGTAATATATGGTTATCGATCATGGAATGGGTAAGTCCAGTCTGTAACCAAATGAGATAGGTTATTTTAACAAAAAAGGGGAAATTAGCTTGGCTTAAAATCACCCATAAGGGCAGTTAGTGTAGTACTTACCTATGAATCTATAAATGTAAGGGTAGTTCATAGGTTAGTGCTAAGCTAACTGCCCTTGCGAGCCATTTTAAGCCTAGCCAGTTATGCCTTGGGAGATTCAAACCCTGCACCTTGTGTTTGTAAGACAAACACCTTAATCATTGAGCCAGTCTCCCAACCCCACAAATATTAAGAACTGTAACCAAATGAGCTGCATATAAAGAGAGAAAGGTTGCCTAGCTATAACTATTACAAGTTAATAGCACAATTTGCTCATTAGAGGGTTTAGCATTTGTGTCCTAGGTGTAACAGACTGTTCTGGCTAGTGCAATCATGTCTCATTCTGTTCCTGAAATCATTGTGTGCATGTGAATGCAGCAGTTTAACCAAGATACAGTTATTGTTCAGATGACATTGTAAGGCATGAGTCTTCGAAAGTAGGTAAGTGAATTCTTGGGAAAACAGTGGTTATAACTGTATTCTTAGATATACAGTGCGGAACCATTTGGGTGTGGATAATGCTTTTATCCCAAAGCAACAGTGCACATGTGATATCTCTTAAGGTCAATTGCATCACAATTAATATGGTTTCTAGGAAATTGTGATTTTTTTAATGATCCTGACAGCTCTGAAACTGAGTTCCTTAGGATCCTGGCTTCCATGAAATTGTGAAGTAAGGATCCTGATTTCTAGGAGGCTCAGATTGAAAGAATTCTTTTAAACAGGAAACTGAGTTCTAAAATATACTGGTGCACAAGAAACCTCGATATCTAAATCCTGGAGCGCAAGTCAAGGATATATTTTAAAAGAGCAGTATGGCTCAGAACCATACATCATACCTCTCAACGTCTTAGCTCAAGAAATCTGGACAAAACCTAAAATAATGGGGGGATCAAAGGCCCAAAAATAGGGTCACCTTTTAAATATTGCTCTTATAAACTTAGAAAGCTGACAGAAGTAAAAGATTGGTGTTAGCGTGCATTTTCTGAAGGATATGAAGTCTGAAACTCAAATGTATGCAATTTTTTTTACTTCAACCACAATGATTAGCCAGATAACCACAGTTTTATGAGGAAGCAGTCCAGCTATATGAGGCAAAACTCTGTACATTCTGCAAAAATCTGTACAGTTTAGAGTTATGGTCACAGCAGAGCAGTACGTGTTAGAGGCCGCTCTTACAGACTGTCCACAAACAGTGTGTCACCACAGTCTACATTGCAAAAGCATCTGACTGTGCCTGGCATACCATCATCTTCAGTAGAGGGGCATCGTTAACCACTACAGACAGTAGTGACTTTAATTAACTCGTAGATGTTCTGTCCTCTCAGGGAATCTTACGGGAAGTGTGGAATACTGATCCCTTGTGCATACTGAAGATATGTATATTATTGACTATTCTTCCAGCAATAGTGTAGATAGGGCAGGGCAAAAGGGCAACTGACCTGAGCTCAAAGTGTTAGGGAATGCAATTGTGCCAGCCATCTATCATCTCATTCTCTCTTTAGTGCAATACAGGCTTTTAAAAGCAAGTATTGCATTTGCCATCAAACCTGAGTGCTGTAGTACTCCATGTGTGGGCTAAACTGTAGGAACTGCTTGTGACATTGCAGCAAGCAGTTTTCTAATGTAGCAGTTTGCTGCAATTTAAAAGAAGAAAGGATTTTTTTTATTAAACTGTGAGAAAGGATGGTCAGGGGCAGGGCACATAAACAGGACATATGCTTGGGGCAGAAGGGAGGGGGCATGCCATGCATCTGGCCAGTAGAGGGAACATACTTTTTTTTTTTTTTTTGCTCTTCACTTCTTGAAGACCTGGGATGGCTGGGGGGTGGATTTGGGGATTGAGTACTGTCCTCATATCTGCAGAAAGCATCCTGTAATTTTTAGAGACATCCTTTTTTTAAGTTTTTTTTTTTCACTGTTCACTTGAAGAGTTGTGAGGGGCTGCTAGTTTGTGGGACCAGCACGGCTACATTTATGCTTTCCAGTGACCATTGGGGAATAGGTGACTGTATCATTTATCACATGCATTTGTTCCATGAATGCTTAACCATTTCCTCGCAGGAGAATACATGGTTCCCAAGAAACAGAAAGGAGAGAAACAGAATTCCAGACTTTATAGACTTTCCCATTTCCAAACTTTGTAGGCAAGTGACTGCACATGCACTGCTGTGAAAGCTTCACCTGGTCTATGTGGACAATGATACATCAACCATTAGGGTTTCAACCCATAGATAGCCAGTTCTGCATGTAGCACACATGCTATCATATATAATGTATTTGTGCACTACATAGGCAGCTACCAAGATTTTAACATCAGGCTCATGTCCAATCTGCAGGTCAGATTGTACAGGATGATAGCCTAGAGGTACACCTTATTGGTTATGTTGGCTGTGCCTTTGAGTTATGGCTTCTAACACCAATACACACCTCACTGAGTATAGCTGAGAGGCAATACAGCCCTGCAGCTATCACATCTTCCACCAGCACATGCCACACATGGTCACATGTAGACTAGGCACTTTTTCCATTTCCTATTATCTATTAACTATGTTCATAAAGGAGCTGCAATGGAACTTCCATCTCTACCTGCAAGAACTTCTCTAGACACTGTATCTCTGTATGTACCATGTCAAAATGTGTAAATACAAACATACACTTATGTGTGGAGTGTGGATTTATCATATACACAACAACTACTGTGGTTTGTCCACACCATTAGGTCCAACTTCTACCATACCCCACTCTCAAAAGAAAGGTCCCCATAGCATTCCCGCAGGCAGCATAGGGATAGACCTTATTGAGGCATAGACGGTGCCAGCAGTCAATGGATACTTGCTCCCAATAACCTATGTCCATCATGTGCTCCACATATTTACACTAACCAAGTATCTGTGTTTCAGTCCTAGCTCACCTTGTCCTCTAAACTGCATATGTGATACAAATACACACACAATGTGCATCACAACACAGTCATTCATGCCAATGCTGCATAGCAGTCGTTATACTGCACCTCACACAGCCCCAAAGCCACAAGATAGGTGAGATCAATGCTGTCTGTACCACAGCCACATTCCCAGGCATCCATCATAGCAACCTACCCTGAGTTACTCATAAAACTATCTACAGGTGGCTAGGAACCCCCTCAAAATAAAGCTCATATTTTTTA